>NC_052532.1:30517046-30820546 GCF_016699485.2 Gallus gallus
AAAGCTGTGAGGCCAAGAGCCTTGCTGCCCTGCAAGGACCTTTCAGTCTAAATATCCAGAAGCTAACTGTAGGTCAGCATTTGAACTTTCTGTTTTGGGAACAGTGTCCCTGGGTTCTCCTCTAAAGAAGGGAAGAGAAATAGGACTTTCAAGGGGCAATTCAGGCAAACCACGAAGATCTCCCATTTGATGGTGGATATTAATTTTGACTAGAGAAAGAGACTGAAGCAAGGAGGTTTGTAGTCTACACACTTCAGGCAGACATAAAAGCTGGAAAAGATGAATCTGGGCCTTGAAACGATAGACGTTATGCTTAGTTGATAACAGCAGGATGTTGCAAGGAACAGATGAGGCAAATATTACTAAAACAAAGTAACTGTTTTAATACTTGAGCCTTATCTTAGCAAACAAACTCTTCCAAGCAAAAAAACCACAACACTGTTACATTGAAGAGACCTTGATATCCTGTACCATACTATTTCTAGTCTGTGAAAAAGTGAAAAAATACTTGAAAACTTGCCATTTTGACATTTTTCTAGAAATAGATCAACAGTCAGAATACTGCTTTTCACACAGCACCCCTCTTGTGCACTGTGGTGATATCCTTTCAACTACAGCAGAATGAAAACAATCACATTTCTCACCTCTCAAATGGACCAGATAATACAGAATTTGGATCAGTCTGTTTTTCATTAAATTGGACATGTTTACAAGTCAGACAAAAGCAATACTTGCTCAGATGACCTCCTTTCCTTTGCTTGGAAGATTTATTGAAAGCAATATAGAATGGCAACAATAGTCAATCATAGGCAGCAGACTGCCCTTTTATTAGGCATATTGAAGCCAATTAATCTAAGTGAGCTTTCTCCCTTTATCTCCTGAGGGCACATACTGTTAGAATGCATTAAAAATTCTGTAGCAATAAATAAAGGCGCTGAAATTATTCATTTTAACTTTGAGAAATTATTTACAGGCACTTGAGATGCTAAGTATTAACACTGTACATTTTCTGCCGGGCAAAGTGCCTGCTGGTGTAATTTGAGTAGATCCAAGACTTAAAAAATAAAGCTCTGAAACAAGGCTTTGTTGTACAACCATCTTCGGGGACAGCAAGAAGAGAAAGGAATGCCTGCAAGAGAAAGGAAAAGCAGCAGGAAAACTGAAACCTGCCTTATACTGAGTAAAAAAATGCTGAGTTAAAGCAGAAATCTCCACTTACGGTTACAAGGGAAGGTGGGCTAGTGAACTAGGCACGTTTGCAGCACAGAAGTCATCTGTTACTGGGATTCATTTCTAGATGTTGGGTTATCTGCCATTTGCAGGAGATACTAAAGGCCATTTGAGGTAAAAAGCAAGTCTATAATAATCTTATTAATTATGAAACATCAAAACCCGAGATGTCTTAATACATGTTCTCATTTTTGCAGTCCATGTGTTTCTAATTAGAACTCCTGTAATGTATTCACTTGGGAGGCATATAGGAAAAGTGAGTAACACTGTAGCAGCAGCTTCCTCTTTTAGGGCATACACTTAAAACTCTCCTTTATTCTTGGATTACCTCCAGCATCCTTCTTGGATTTCCTTCACTATAAATTCAATTAAAATCTTACCAGTTTCACAGCTGGGGCCAGTGAAGCCTTGTGGGCAGGCACACACATTGGAAGCAATACAGGCTCCTCCATTCCTGCACCCATCTTTGCAAAATGCTGTAACAGTAGAAGCACAAGAATTAACAAAACTACCCCCAGTATCCACACGGCTGTCCCCCGGCCCTGGCAGACTGAAACAGAGCACAGTCCTCTCAGCACTGAGCTCAGAGGCTGCTTTCTCTAAAGGACAGAGGTCACTAAAGGTTGCTTATAGTCCCCCTGCCTCATTAGCCAGATGGGCTGACAAGCTACAGAAGATTAGAGTAAATCATCTGAAGGCAACAACCTACATATGCACTCCTTCCTATGCACCAGGAAGCAGTGAAGGGCAGCACCTTCCCTACAAATGAACTCTTCTTAGGGCAATGCTGTTCTGAGCATCCTAAATAAAAGCGTGAGCATAACAGGCACAAATAAGCACTGAATCAGCTGGCTACCTTCCTCCTTCATTCAGAGATTAGATTGGAAGATAGTCATTTGCCTCCAGAGATTCTGAAAAACTCAAAAGCATTTACCATTTACAATTTGAAGCCAATCCCTGGATTTGTTTGTTGGTACACTGCAATCTGAGAAGCTGTGCTCATATATTTAGGCATTTCAGCATTCTCCAGATATAGTTATGAATATTTAGGCATTTCAGCATTCTCCAGATAGAGTTATGTACTAAAGAAACCTCTCTGCAGGCACAGAAATGCAACTGGTTCTGATATACAACACAGCAGCTGTTTAATTGCTCTGATCTGCAATACGGAATGAGCAATTCTCCGCTCACATGAAACAACAGAAAATGAGGGTTGAGCGCACACTCCAAAGTATGCAGCTCTGGGGGCAGTGGGCCTAGCCCTGATCAGTAACTATCCACGGGATGGGGTCTGAAGCCACATCTGAGACATGGGTATTAGGAATGTGAGCCTTCCAGGTCTCCGTTCTGAGGCTTTAACCTGTTGGTGAGACCCCAGTATGGAGTGCTGGTACAAGAGGGCCCAGAGCAGGGAAGCCACAGCCCTCACGGATGAGAAGCACATCCAGCTCTGCCTGAAGGACACCTACTCCAAAGCTGGGGTTGCAGAGGAGGACACTTTTCAATTAGGAATACATAGGGTCTGAGACTTCTCCTTCATACTCCCTTTTAAATACAAAAAAAAGAAAGGAGGGATGCACTTTTCTGCCACAGCGGGACCACATGCCCTCTGAAATGTAAGATCTGCACTCAGAGCTCTTGTCCAGGAAACACAAGTGCTATAGGGTTATGCACCTTGTCTTTGACCCAAAGAAATCTCAATTACTTTTTCGTAAGCTGACAGACCTTAACCTGAGAGTTCAAAGACCAAGAACATTTCTGAGAGGAGCAGCTGCACTTTGAACCTCTTCAGGCTAACTTGGGTTTCCTGCTCCCGGAGGAGAGAACTCAGTGTAAAAGGAGTCATTTGCTGACGTCTCTCCCTCTTTCTTTGTGTTTGGCTGGGAGTTTACTATGCTAAGATGTTTTACAGATGGATCATTATGTTAGGAATATTTAGAACAATCACGCTGTGGATGAAGTGACGAAAAAACTAGCGTTAAGATCGTAAGCAGGTTTAGCAATTAAAGAAATAGTGGGCTTGGCCTTGATAACACAGCAGCAGAATGAATCTGTGTGTTGTTATCAATGTTAACTGAGGATCCATGGAGTCTGACACCTAACAGATGAAGTGGGAACTTTAGGTATGCAATTGCTACAGTTAGACCACTTCTCAGATCTGAGCCCAGTTCCTTGCAGCTGCACTACTTCTGTCAGGTATTTTCTCCATCCTGTGTTATGAGTTTGAGGACTCCCAGGAACTTGGGCCCAATATCAAGTATCATACCCTCTGGCATGAAATGCAACAGAAGTTAAAGCAGCACTGTATCTCCACAAAATCTATGCACCATCCTCAAATCACTATGAGCTCAGTCATATGCAAAGTCCCTGTGTATCTGCCTATGAAGATCTTCTAGTAGGTGGAGGACCTAAATGCCTAGCCAATTATTTTGCCTGTCCTCTTCAAGGTACACCAACAGATTTGCATTAGCAAAGCACCTCACTGAGTTCAAGGAATGCCAAATCCCCGGGTTCTCAGCCACTTACCTTTACACACCGTCCCATTTCCTGTGTAACCCAGCTTGCAGACACAGTTGTGCCCACCCACCGTGTTGAAACATAGCGCATTTTCATCACAGTTGTGCTGGTTTGTTACACATTCATCGTGCTCTGAAAAATGAAAGAAGAACGGGATGTTCTTGAAGTTTTAAAATACACATAAGCTTTTTAATAAGAGAGAAGTAGTAGTTAGTGATAACCAGGCTATGTCAACATGAAACAATGGGGTAACCAGGTTATACGTTTTCAACACATACTTCTATGTGAGAAATGCGTTGGAGCTTAACTCCACTTCCATTAATGGGGAACTACCATCATTGCATTTTTCACATGGGCTACAGGGCTCTTTCGAACATTTGTCAAAGAATTGGCTAACATACTGAAGATCCATATAGTAATTCTACTGCATAATTTATACATGTAGGTTTATCCTGCGTGGGATTCATAGGATTTCCATCAGAAAGATGACCAGTGGTGCAAGTCACACACTCCAAGCTGCAAAGAACAGTTTGCAGAAGGCAGGACTTCAAAATGTAGTCCTTGTTTTTCTTCACTACAGTGTGTACTCTGCTCACTATTTAGATGAGCTAAATAACCAGGAAACAAAGGACAGGCTGCTCCTCAGAATAAGAGACAAAAGAAGGATGATCAAAGTGTTTCCGTTGGTGAACATTTTAATGTTTTATCTTGTGGTTCCTTAAAAAATGGGAAATGCAATTTCAAAACAAGGTGCTTTGAAGTGTCTTTTCCAAACGTCACAAGAATTGCTTGAGTATATTCAACATCTTAGTCTGTAGGCATCATGAATGAAATGCTTCCATCTTCTGAAAACATTCCTTGTATTTTCTTTAAATCTAAGAATTTGTCTAAACATAAATAATTTCAGAGTACCCAAAAATTTAATTTCAGTAAGATCGATGTTTGGGAAACATAAAGCTACAGAATTTGAATAAACACACACAGACTAGTCTGTGTATGACGTTTTCATAGCCACCATTCTGTCCAGAATTTAGCAATTTTTATCAGTGCAGCTTATGGCAGTTCTGGCTATGAGACAAGTCTTAAATCTGAAACTAGATGCTCTTTCTTCCCCAGTCTTAGCTATGTCACACTGCTCTGAATCTTCTGCTTTATAATAAAGAACTGAAGTCTGCGCATACCCCACAGGGCTGTCAGAAAAATGAATTTGTTAACACTTGCAAATCACTATGGAAGTATTCGACTTGCTATTCAATACTGGCCATAAACCATAGGAGTATAAAACTGGCAGAATGGCACATCCCTAATGCATCAGTAGACATAAAGTGTGCTATAGCAAAACAAGTACCCATTGTTTAACAGGAGGAAAATCGCCAAAATGTAATCAATTTTAAACAATGCACAGGGTTCTTCAGTTGGTTTTATTTTGGCTTAGGGTTTTTCTGCTTATTTTATAGCACCACCTTGCTGTCCTTCTTCCAAACAGAGACTGAGTCCCCACTGGATACAGCCAAGCTGAGGATGCAGGCCTCTGCCCTGAAGCATGAGAAATAATTACTTTGTTCTCAGCATTAATAACTAAAACTGATATTGTTCACAAATGCTCCGGCCCCTCAAAATCCAGTTACAATATTTGACTCCAACCTCCCACCGCAGTAAAATCTCTAATGCTGGCTGAAGTAGTATTTATATTAGATCAGGTCATAAAATAAAGGAATGTCACGTTCATGCAAATGAGGTTAAAAGTATTATCTATGCTGTAATCATATTCTGGCTTTGTTTGTGTTAATATCATGATATTATTTATATGTGATATGCTATTTAAATATAAAATATATACTGCTTTCTCATTTGTAAGGGTTTTATGTAACATATGAAAGGAAAATAGCTATGGAAATGTAAGAAACATTATGCACTCAGCAGGCCAAAATATCTTGCAAAGACATTATTCTGGGATCTCAAGGGGGGAGGGTATATACAGCAATACATCACACTGGTAAACTCAGCTCAAATCACTGCATTTGGCAAATTAAGTATCATGCTCAATGAGAAATGCCACCATCCACCTCATGCCTTAGGGCTGCAGCAGCATCCCCAGCATGCATAGCAGCTCTTTTCTGTTGATAAGAGTATACTAGAGAAAGGCAACTGAGGACAGACTGACAACAAGAGGAGCAGCTTTAAGCCCAGAATAGCTCTGAAAGCCCACAAGGGACCCATGCGAAGCGAGCTTGCTGATGTTTTTCCAGCACAGCCAGGTGTTAACCATATGGATGACTCCACCTTGCAGTACCTGGGCCTCAAAGACCATATGCACAGATGTATGGCCTCTGTAGAAAAAAAAGATAACTGTCACCCTTGAATGTATCTTTCAAACATTTAATCTGTAGGCTAAAAAGCCCTAAAGAGTCTTTTAAAATGGACTTTTTTTAAAAATAAAAATTAGCTGTCTATCAGCTAAGTAACTGAATCTCAATTCAAAGATAATATTCTTGGTTTCCACCACCTGCTGTGAGAAACTTCAGTGTTTCGTATCCTCCTGTAAGAAAGCAGTGGAGGATATCTGCCAATGGGGCAGAGGAAGAGGGCCCACCACACAGCCACAGAAGTATAAGTTCAGAAACAGACATTTTAAAATGATAGGAATAGAAAATGTCATCAAAAAAGAAATGGGGTGTTTTACCTTTCACCTGGATTGATTACCCTGCTTCATCTGAGCTTGGGTTCAATAACACTGTTAAAACCATTTAAACATAGTACTTCGTATTCCCTCCATACATACTGAGGGGCAGCGCACAGAGCAATCAGTCTGCACTGTGTGGCTGGCTCTAAAACAAACTGATAATAAATAGTTCAAATACAAAGTGGGAAAAGTCCTGCACATAAAGCACCTTACAACATTCACTCTTTTAATGTATGGCCTACCATCTGCAGCAATGTTGAAGAGACTATCAGAAAGAGCTTTTTTCCAGAATTCTCTATCTAGCTTTATTAAGGATAGAAATACTTGATTGTCATGAAAAGGTGGCTGATAATTCTTCATTAACTCATATGTAACACTTTTTCTTCCTATTTTGCTGAAATATTCAGAAAGTCATCTTAAATAGAGAGGACATGGAATGAGTTCAGCAGTCTTAAATATCAATCTAGAAACTGTAGAAGCATATTGGGCTGTGCATTCTAAAGAAGCAAAAAAAGCAATTCATAAAATAATTGTTTAAGGAGAACCGTGAATATGACTTCTTCCACTTTCTAAAGTTCAAAAAACAGGGTAGAAAAATGATTTGCATTATTTAGAATGTCAGTACTGCCCAAATATATTTCTTATGCTCCAAGAAGCAAAAGTGAGGTCATTCATTTCAAACAACTTCTTAGGAAATAATGCAACACATATTTAACAAATGTCCACACTTATTTCACTGCACACCATAATGACGATGGGGCCGGGCCAGTATAGGAGTAGTACAGTGTCAAGGAAATAAAAATGACTTTTGGAGGGAGATTTAACCATGAACACACTTACATTTGCATAAATTTTCTATAAAGACCAAATGCACTAGTCTCAGTGATTACCTCTAAAGCTATATTATCTAATAGATCTAAAATCCATTTTGCCAGGACTCTTTGCTCAACAGTGTTAAAAGTAATAAAATCTCTCTTCTGAGAATTAAATGAAGTTTAAAACACAGTATTTATATTGAATAAGTTACATCTAGAATGATCTCTTTCTAGATAAAGTTTCACCTGCAAAATGTGCTACTGCTCTACGCTAAAGCAATAGTAAGAATGAGTGCACATGTACATTCATTAAAAAACACAGAATGACCATTATGACACAGATGACTTAAAGGGATACAAAAATTACGTGATTCATGCATTTGGATGTGCAACAAATCAGTTACACACACATACATACATATATGCACAGAAAGTGATTAATTTTATTCTACTTTGGTACTACTTCAGAACAATTCATGTGGTTTCCTGCACAAAGATGTCACTTCAGAGGGATATGAAGGGTAAAGTACTGCATCCTCAGGAGATGCAGTGCTGTCATAAACTGACACAGACCCACTGAATCCTATGACAAATGACAGTACAATGGCAGATGGGCATCTGTCCTACCACTTTTATTATCTGTGCAGAGATTCCTGTAGAACTTAGTAGAAGCTAACATGTTGACCACAAGGTGACTCACCCACCTCCTCCTCCTTTTATTTTCATAGTGCAGAATGACATCAGTCCCTATCCTTCCTACTGTGCATTTCACAATTAAAAATAAACAGAAAATCTGTACAGCATTTCCCACTTGCATACTCCAACTTCCCAATACTTGTCCTGCACATTCAAATTCTGCAAACATCTGTGTTAAAATAATAATAATAATAAAAAAATAATAATAATAAATAAAAAATAGAATCAAATCCAACAGAGGAAAGGAATTATGACTGAGTTGCATCTCATACTTGTGGGTAAAGAATATAATGCTGTCAGTTTTCCCAAGCCATTCCTTACCAGCATTCAAAAATAACCACTTGAGGTGTAGAAATTCATAGAGTTCCCACGTAAATGAATAAAATACACTTATCCATTTGTAATCTTGTAACACCATACAACAGATAAACATTTTTAAGTTAAAATCTTTTAAATAAACAGAATATTTCAAGTATTTTCTCCTCATGCTACCTCTGAATTCTGGAACTCAAATTACTTTTTGTCACCTGTCTCCTTTGCATTGACTCAGTACAAATCGATAGAACTGTGGTGATCAGCTGACAATTGGATGTGGCAGTGAAAGTGACAACAGATGCGTCACTTGAATTATCATCACCCAACACACTTAAATGCCCACTTACAGTTTATCTTAATTACAAGCTCTTTTCCTCATATAATTAATGTACAAGACAAAAATCAGTATTAATTATATAGGCAGTTTGGAAGACATATTCCATTAGGATCATTAGAGAAATGACAGATGGTTAATTTCTTCAAAGACGTCATATTAGACAGTTTAAGCTCTAATTAGCAGGGTTACTTGTCTTAGCATATACATAGTATTTTCAATGAGCTTGAGTACTTAAGTCACATTTTTATATTGATATTTCTCAACTCTAATATTTCCCAATTCATTTTCCTGTGGGCATTCCCTAATTCAAATGCAAGATGGAACCCAAGCTTTAATTGCTCACAGTTGCCATCATATTCTTTATCTTTAGTTAACACAGAAGTCATTAATCATTAATTAATGACCACCAGCAGCTGTCCTTTGTTCAAGCTGTGGATATGAAAATCCACGTCTCCCCACAATAGTCAATTCATTGCTAATCTTGTTACTTCATTGATTTTCACCTTCATCCGCTCCCATGTATTCATTCTTCTCCTGGTCTTCATTTTCTTTCTTCAGTGCAGGCATAAATGACTCTTTTTCGTAAATCTATGCCTAGAATTTTCCTACTTTTTAAAATTTTTATCTTAATGATGTTGATAATAAAAATAGCTGTAGGATAGCATGTTCTATTTTCAAGGTCTATTTAGAGATGATCTTGCTTTCTGAAATGCTGCTTCTGTCTGTAATTACTTAGTCCATTGTTGTTCTTAGGGGAGAACAGCTGCTATCATCTCATCCAGGTGTCTACTCCTCTCTTTTATATATTAATGTATTTACTTATTCTATATTTGCTCTTAAGAAAATAAAAAAGGGAAATCAAGAAAACTGTGACAAAATCTTAGGAAGAAACTGAGGGTACAGTCAAAATCCAGTGATCCTTTTAATATCCATTACAAGAAAGGCTCCAGGACTACATTGTATTTATACTATAAAGGGGAGCCTATATTATTGGCTGTTACTGACTAAAGGTTAAAAGCAGCTGAAAAACACTTGAACAAGAGAAAGCACAGACCCACTCTCCTTGCATCTCTCTGTGAGGTTAGGAATGCTTTGCAGAAAGCTCTGAAGTGGCTGTGGCATTGAGGAGACCAGAAACAGGTAGGGACTGAGCTGGTACGTTGGTGTTTCGTGTGTGCAGCTTGAGGTATTTCGGTTTAAGTGCAGTCAGAGCTGTCATTTGAATGAAATTAGAATTGTCGGACACTGGTTTATGTAAAAATGGTTCTGCATGAAGGATCCCAAAACTGATGATTTTCTGATTGAGATTTTGTTCCAAGGACTTTATGGGTGTCACACACAGAAAAGGAGACCATACGAAGCATTTAAATATGAAGGCACATAGCTGGCTTAGACCACAGATGAAATCTGTGTACATTGATGTTGCATGCTTATCACAATTGAAAGGGTTAGCTAAACTATACTGTGATGTTGACCTTGTTTTACACACTGCTTTGATTGTGTGATTAACTAATTACCTCTTTAAATACCTTGATATTCTCTTTATGCATAATATGTTTCACAAAAAGAGAAATCCTGACACTGAATGTAATAATGAAATCCATCCCTAAAACATCTCCCACTTCCAATCACTTGTGATTTGAGAACATATTTTGAGAATATTTTCCATTTTATGTCTTATTTCACTGCTTGTCTAAATAAAAGTATTTCACACATCAAAGCCTGCAAGGGGCATAGATGTTTTTTCTTACTCTCTTACTTGGACTTAAGGACTTAATCTTTCAAAATATCCTGCAGTCGTTCTTTGTACAAAATCTCTTTGGGCTTCTTTTTTTCTTTTCTTTTTTTTCTTTTCTTTTGCTTTTTTTTTTTTTTTTTGCTTTTTTTTTTTTTGTTTTGCATTTTGTGTTCTGGGTTTTTTTCCCCAGACTGAAGAAATGTGAAACTCTTAGCTGTAAGTCCCTTCAAATTGTCCACTAGCGATAAATCCAATAACATATTTTATGGCTATAATCAGGGTATACAGTCCCCCAAGTCTTAACTTGAGAAGCCCAGCAGGCAGGTTAAATGTTGGCCCATCCCTTCCTTTGTGTAGTATCTATTCATCATGTAACCAGTGCTGAGATCTCCTGGAACTCAGGGGGAACAAAGTCATTTTCAGTCCCCAACACAATGGGCAATTTGATGGCTAAAATACATCTTTCCAGGACTAATATTATTCCCTCCATCTTTCCCCACTGCATTTTAACAAATTATTTAAACCTTTTTAAACCCAGTTAAGTTTCTTCATCCTGTATTATAATAATGATTTCCAGTTTTGTGGAACAAAATGTATTTTTGCAAAATACTCATACTCTTTTCACAGTGGGTTCTATTGTACAATTAGTCAGTATTACTTCAAATAGCAGTCTGAATTTTTACACATTTCAACAAATTAGGCAAAGGAAATATATTGAAGAATATCTAGTATGACAGCTAAAGTAAAGTAAGCTTTAATTTATCTCCTGCTTCCTCCATGTCTGCCATTTTGTGTATTCCTTCTTGAACAGAAAAGTTTAAGGGAAGGATTTTCTAAATAACTTAGCATAAGCCTTTCTCCCCTAAAGGTAAATCTGTAACTCCCACTGATTTCAATGGTAAAACTGTAATGTAAATGTAAAATAATTTTGAAAATCCCACCTTAAAATATTTCAGTCTAGACATAAGGTCTGTGACCTTGTCAGACGCTTCTTTTTTGCTGTAATTCAAACTGATCTTTTAATATCTCATCTCTTTTATCACTGACATTTTAAAATAAGGTTTCTGTGTTTTAAAAGATATTTCATGTCTCATTTCATGAGATGTTTCTCCATACGTTCTTCTTTTATTTTTTTTTATTTATTTTAATCTTGCTAGAGGTATTATCCTTTCCAAGGTAAATCTTTTCAAATTCCAACTTGTATTGTACACTAAACATCCTACATTCTTACAATAAACTGATGCTTTCAAAATCTTCTATTATGCTGTCAAAAGTGACAATGATAGCAAATTCTGCATCTAAAGTACACCTCCATATTTTATTGCTACTAGAACTGCCAGACGAGCTGTAAGTATCCTACTGCAATTTCCTCAGCCAAAAAAAAATGTTCATTTTACTTCTTACCCTAATGCTAACACTTTTCATTTTCATTTCCTTACTTAGAGGGTCCATGTTACACAAGTCTGACACCAACAACAGATACTTGTATTGGACACTTGTCATCCATGCTACACATATTTCTGTTAAGCAAATAAACCAGAGAAGTGTCTCTCAGACTTGCTGCTGAAGCTCATAACTTGCTGTCTGTTCTTGGATTTTGCAAGTAATAATTTGCAGACCATCTACATAACCAGAGGGCCCCACAAAATACTGCTGAGCAACACTGTTTTTTGTCAGCATGGAGATAACAGAAGGATGGATATGCAGTAGGACAGCAAAAAGATGTCTAAGGAATCAAGTACCATTCAGAGTGAGACTCATGAACTAAAAATGTAGTTAGAGTTCTCTGGAGAAAGGTAGTGCTCCTTTTCCATTCTTTTGGGGATATCAACATATCCAGCTTTTGTTAACTCATTTTCCAGAGGGATCTTTGGAAATTACAATAACAACCTACCCTACTTTTATCATGGACAGTTCTTGTCAGGTGAAGAAAATGGAAGACACTACAGTGCTGGAAGAAATGCTGCTATTGCTTTGATCCTGATCTCTTCTTCTGGATCAATTTATGTAACCATGAAATTGGGAAACAAATGGTTTTTCTATCTTTTTACGCAGCAGAGAGAGTTCTCAATGCATGAGATAGTTCACCTCATTTCCCTGGAGGTGCTGTGACACAGGCATTCAGATGACTCACTGGATGTCAAACAGGACCGTACTATTTTTGCTAAGGCACCTGTGGTGGTTGAGCTCAGCAGGGAATAGGTCTTCCTTCAGTGTTGCTCACCTAGTTGGAGAAAGAGTTCTCTACTTGAAAACATGGACAAACATATGCTGAAGTGGTGGCAAAGCAGAATGGTACTGATGCTTTGACTCCAGGTCACCCCTGATACAGTTTCTAGTGATGGTTCTGCTTTTCCCTTGGGCAGATCCTCCTTGGCAGTTTATGTAGGCACACCGAAACAGTATAGCAAACGCATCCACCACAACCACTGCATCTAAGATGCCTTCCCTGGAAAGAAAAGCGCTTGGAAATTAGTACATACAATGAAGCAAGCCCTGACCGGATATTCCATTTTCTCAATACTACATCCTGAGATACTGTGTGGAGGACTTCAAAATAACATGAAGCTCAATCCCTGGAAGGTGTACAAGTTAATAGTACACCTCAGCTACTCCTGGCAGACTGGATTAACTGTGCAGATGAAAATCAAACACATTCTCTACTTATTTCCCAAACAATAAAACTATGCATACAGAAGTTAAGTTGAATTCTGCATCCATTTCCACCTTCTAAAGAGTCGGGGAAAAAGTAATCAAGACTTACTAAACGTGTATGTTCCAAACTTCTTAAAAACACGGATAAATAATTAAAAGGGATTATTCATGATGAACGCTCACTTTTCCAAAAATCGGTCCTCTTATCTTAAAAAGATCTGACCATTCTATGCCCACTTTGAAAAATGTGAAGCCTTTATCTTTTTTTTTTTAAACACACCATCACTGAAAGGTTCTATAATTTTCCAAACCCTGAACATCAAAGTTAATACTGTGTGACAGCTGCTATGTTCCAAACTCATGACATTTAGTGGTCTGTAACAGGGTAAATGACACAATTACCTCCTGTAATTACTGTTGCTAACAATATATTTTCCCCGATGATTGGTCTATGTGACTCAGAGCTGCTTATCTTTGTCAGTCCAGTCCA
This sequence comes from Gallus gallus, assembly GCF_016699485.2. Classification (NCBI taxonomy): domain Eukaryota; kingdom Metazoa; phylum Chordata; class Aves; order Galliformes; family Phasianidae; genus Gallus; species Gallus gallus. The sequence continues at coordinate 30,530,523 of NC_052532.1, forward strand.
AATCTCCATTTCTATGTGACTTGGACATTGACTTAGTAGGTATTTACAAATTAGTTCCAATATCTGCCAAGACAGATATTTGGGATAGTATAAATCCATCATTTATTGCATGGTTAAGCAGTCCACCACTTTAACATTATTTTGCATTAGAAAATAAGCATTTTAATGAGATACTGTTTCTCATTTAAATCGAGTAGTCACTTCTATTATTAATATGTTGGAAGGGAAACATGCTGAAACATGTAAACAAAATGAAGAAATAAAATGCAATTAAGTATGTTAATATTTTTTTTAAAAAAACCTCTAATTCATGAAGAAAAACATGAGATTGAAATACTAAGATACATAATCCGCATTGCCTTTCCATAGCAATTTTAAAGAATACCTAGAGAAGACATTGGTGTCTTGACTTAAATCAGTATGAGTTACAGACTAAATCAAATTAGCTGACAGCAAGTGTTTTTTTGAAATATCTTTCACTTCTAATATTTAGAATAGATACGATTCTTTGTTCTATTTTTCTGAAGTATACACTTACGAAAATGTGTAAAGATTATAGCATATAGTGACTGTATAAGACAGACAAAGTCTCTGTAAGATGGTGTGGATGCTTGTGAGAAAAATAAAGAAAAACTCATACAAGAACTCCAGAAACCCTTTAGGTAGAATAGCCTCCTATTTTATTGCCAAGCTTCTTGGCAGAGCTCTCAGTTCTCAAGAAAAACATTAAGACTTTCAAGTTTTTCACTGATTTGATGGAGAAAAGCATCAGTTTTTCGCACCAAACATAAATTGTGAAGGGCACTGATTTCAGGAAAGTTGATTAACGTTTCTTGTTTTAACGTTTCTTGTTCAAACTTGAAGATGCCTCAAAACGACTAGTATTTTCAAAAAACACAAATATACAAAATGAAATGAATAAAACAGAATAGTTCTGTATACTGAGAATGCCTTCAGGAAAAATATTGAGTGGACTCATTATTTTAAATACTCTGCCTCACTGTATGTATCTTCACTAGCAGAAGTGAAATTTCACCCAAGTACTTCAACATTATGTAATACTGGAGCACAGAGTAAATGATTATGCTCCCTGTTGTATCAACATGACTTTTCAAATAAATGACGATGACTTGGCCAGGATTTCTCAGGGCATCACCTGAGCAAAGACCTTAAGAATGGAGACCAGTGTATTTTGTCAGTAGATAGTATTTGATCCTTCTTGTTGACCTACTCTTTCTGACTGCCACAAGGAGGTCCTGCCATTACCTCTTTCCTCCTTTCATTTGGGTGAACTGGTAAATGTAGAGAAGATTCTGAAACTGAAATTAGTTTTAGTTAGAAAAAGAAGGGTAGAGAAAGCACCAATTTAACCTTCGTGATATGAATTTGTTCAGGAGCAGTCACAGCCTGGCTGCAAATTTCCACGTGAATCAGAAATAAAAAGCAAAAGTAAAAATACAGGCCTTTCTTTGGGATTACTTAGAGGTAAACCAGTGCCAGAAGAGTCAGTGAAGTGAATAAGCCCAGTATGTTTACCTTGTGCACCAAGGCATTTAATGGTGCATTTCAGCAAAATTGTGTGCAAAGAAGAACTAGCAAGTAAGAAGCTCACGCTGTGGTTGAAAGGTTCGTACCATGTAATTAAGCAAGGCCACTCCTCAAGCACACGGCTGGAAAAGAGGATTGTAACCAAAAAAGCTGCATCCAAACTCTTTGGGCTGTTAATTTGAAGACACAGTTTGATGCAGCAAAGTAGATAGATCTATTCTTGTAAGTCAAAAATCACCAATCTGAAAGACACATCAGTGAATATTATTGATAAAAAAGTATCCAGGAGACCTAGGCAGGATTTGTAACAGAGGGTGACAAATACCAAGTCACAGTGACCTTCTGAGTTGACTGACAGTGTTAAACACAAGTCAAGGAAATAATTTGCCATTTAGCATATAGCATGCTGTTCTTGAAATATTTAAAGAAAAAAACAAAGGACATAAGTTGTTTCAGGAATCACTGACTATATATATATACATGACTATATTGATTTTGATTGTAGATGTGTTGAATGTGTATGACTACAACATAAATAAATAACTTAAATAACTCCACTGCTCCTTTTTTAAAAGCTATCTTGCTCCCATCCCTCACTGGCCTTGGCTAGAGTTCCTGTAAGATCAGGCTAACCTCTCCTGGCATGAGCTGGTCACCAGCTGGCTCAGATGCAGTAAATGCAAGCCATCAAACTACCTTCACTTCTGACTCTCTCAATGAGACAGCATCAGATTCCTATCTCCTTAGCCGGAAAGATCTTTGCAGCTTCAAATACTGCAATTCAATACTGGATGAATAATTTCTGTAAACGAAATAATCATCCAATATTGAAGATCACACACTCATTTATTTGTCAATTGAATATGTTTTCTTTTTTATTGACTCAAATTTTATTCTACCAAAGAACCTTTAAAGTGTGTTGGGTTTTGATCAGCTGAGAAATCAATCCTGCTGTAAATGCTTAGCCAGATGAAGAGTTTCTATGAACTAGGTCAGTAACCAAGGAGGAAATGAGAAATAAAGAGTATCCTCTTAAAAGAAAAAAGTCTAGTTTCAAATTAAAACAGTCTCTAAACTAAGTTGCCAACAATAACCTGATCCAATCCAAATATTCTTTGTATAAGATATAGCAGATATACAAAAATGACTTGTGTTGTTATCTAAGTAATGCAGTAGCAAAACAATAAGCTCAGTCTGAATGATCACTCCTCTATTAGCTTTGTGAATTATCTCACAACTAGAAAGCGGATATTGTACAACACAGGAGAGAATTTGTCCTGAAAGAGGATTGAGAGCCTGAGGATTTGTGTAGGCAGACGTACTGTAAAACAGAATGGAAACTGTATCAAGTAAAGGAAATCAGGGGCAAATGAGTTTTGAGCTGAAAATGCTCTGTACATACAAGCTGACTTCCAGAGTGTTTATTTCTAACAGCAACCATGACAGTATAGCTGGACACCATCAGCATAGTGGGTTTGGGATTACACCATTTCATAATGCACATTTGTTCATGCTACTTTTAGTATAACTTGGGGGAGAATCACCAAAATCAGAGATGGAAAAGACAGGTGGTTTATCTTATACATCATTATAAATCAGAGCTCCTCATCATATTTCTCTGACTAAAACATTTCCTTACTCAAGCCATTGAATGCCACTACAGAGATGTTATAATGAGGCACTGTCAGTATGCTTAGTTATTTCTCTATCCTTTGCATCATACTGTACAATTATTCTTAGTCTTTATTTAAGCAGAGTCAATGAGTTCATGTCATGGTTTAGTAATTTTGCTATTGGTATTCCACATCATAACATCATGGACAAAAGAGAAGAACTATGTATCCAAGAGGACCTCACGGTCAGAGAAGGAAGATACATCACGGAAGATACGTCATCTGGTTGCACGCGGTCTTTTTTTCACTTTTGCTTGCTGCCAGGGAGAGGAGTGGGTGTGCTTCCAAGGCATGCGCCTTCATCAAGTAGGGCTTTCGGAAACTCTCTCTCTCTCTCTCTCTCGCGCTCTTTCATTCTCTCTCATTTCATTTGATTTATTATCCTTACTTTCAATTAGATTTTATTATATCGTGTCATCTTGCATTCCAACATCATAGTTAGTAAAATAAGTTCTCCTTCTTAGATCATTGCCACTGCTCCGTTTTTTTTTCAGGAAGCCAGGGTGGGGGGTGGCCGCGAGCCTACTGCCCCCCTGTCACAGGCACAGATTTATCTAGATAACTCCGTGACAGTTCAGCTGTTGTACAAGCTGGAGAACTTAAGGAAACTTGAAGTGTTGCTGATCTCATCAGAAAGAAGGAAAAAAACAGAAAAAAGCAGTTTTTATTGTCATAATGCCTTATAATACTGTATTTTCAAATAACGAAGTTGGTACATTATGTGACTGATCTGAGTTCATAGACATTTTTAAACTTTGCAGCAGTGAAGGGTTCACAGCAGTGTTGAATAAAGTTGCATCTTGTAGCCATATTTAGTCACTTATTAACATGTGGCCTCATTTACCAGTGTACTAAGCACTATCAAGTCCTATTATCTTTGCAATGACTTGTGGATGCTCTTATATGTCTGGAAAACTAGGTCATTTTTATACTATTAATTAACTAAGGATGAGTGTGCAGCTTTAAACACAGAAGTTGGATGACTTAATTCAAGCCTGGATTACATCAGTCCCCTAGTAATTTTCATCCCAGGCAATAACATGAATCTTACAAGAAGGGGTTGCAGGTGCTAATGCATAGCCCACATTCCTCATACGTAGGCTAAATTTTATTTGCCATTGTAACTAAGGAGAGGCATTCTCTCTCAGCTTCTCAGAATTCATTTGTGGGAAATGAAATGTACAGTTAGAACAAAAATAACTAAAAATGCATGATACTGCAAAGTACCCATACTTCACCCTATCTGAAACTTTCCTGAGGATCTGGAAAAGTCTAGGCAGTCCAACAGAGGTTCTTCTCAAGTATCTCTGCCATTAAGCATTGCTTCTTCTGTACAATATAGGAAAAGATGTGTTTTCTTTAACTGTTTATGTCCCAAAAAATTGATGTATTTACAAGTCAAAAATAAACCAATGAAATCTGCATGGAATCCCACAGCAAATGCAGCTTTACAAACTTCAATTTCTAGATGTCAAGCAGAATCATTTATCTGAAGGGTGTCAGAGGACCAAGGTAATAATAATAATAATAATAAAAAAAATAGTGTCTGCATTCCCTCCTCAAAAATAGCTGTATTTAGCGAGAATAGAAGGGGAACAACCAGGCCGCCAGCAAAACCTCTGATAGCTTTGAATCATAAACAGTATTTGACCTGTGCTATTTCAGCCAAATCACAGGCCTCTGTTGGGTTTAGCAGTTGAGCATCTGCACTCAGGGAATAACACGGGTAACATTAGCATTATAAAGACCCCATCTCTGTTTTCTCAGAAGTATCCTCAGAAGATTTACATTGTAAATAAAACATTAATGAAGAAAAAAGAGAGAGAACCCAATCATTTGCTTTATTAACAACAACAGCAGCAACTAACAGACAAACAGTTCTGCATATATTCTGGCTGAGAGGGTAGTAAAAACTGATCATTGGTGCATGTAAAGCAGGTTTTGTACGAGATGTACAAGACTAATATAGAGACTTCAAAAGATGGGCAGAAGATAAACCTCCAAAGGTAACTCCAATTTCTGCTGAGGATTACATTTTTAATACTTCATGTTCAAAAGCAGTGGAGGAAATTTGGCAGTTCTAAAAGAAATTGTCTTCCATTTGCTAAAGAACCTCATTAACCCATCATCCTCTGACCCAGACCTAGCATGGAGACAGGAGAATTACAGATGTTTCTTAAAACATACGCATTCAAAAACACCATTTGTCGATGCTTAGCAAAATACCAAGCTAGCAGGTATCCTTCCTTAAGTGGAGACATCAATCGAATAGCCTTTAGAAGTTCTCTCTCTCTCTTCAAAGCAGGTGGGGTCAATCTCTAGGACCGTCACCCTACTGACCTTACAAATGAAACACAACTACGAGTGAAAAATGTTCATAATGACCAAAAATATTACCTTCCCCTAGAACTTCACTAGATTATCCACTGGCATTAACTGAAAGTCAGGCAGATGTATGGTTTTCAGCTATCTACATGAATGCAACAAAATCTTAGGAGGGACAAAGATTTGATTACTGTGGGCAAAGCAAACATAAAATAAATCACAACAGTGTGGCCCGTGAGCAAAGTGGAGTGAGGAAACAATAATGGCTGCATGAGGGGAAGAAAGCACAGAGATAGGTGAGATAGCATCACATGCATGAGTACCAATCAGGCTAAATGTGACAATCCCCTATCTATGCATTATAACCAGCTGTCTTTGTTTCAAAAACATTATTTAAGGGTGTAGTCTGTGGGTCAGGCATAAAACTAACTGGAACAGTACTGATCATTGATCCACAGTGATGCAAGCCTTTCCTCCACCCTCTCCCCTTCATTACTGACACCCCTTAAGAAATTACTAGTTAGCATTATTGTTACCACAATTCCTACTTTTTGTACACTCATCATCATTATGCAGCTAACAGTGGAGTTCTCTCCTTAAATCTTCCCCATATGTCAAGTCAATCTCCCCAGACCCTTAATTATTTTAATGCTGTTCTTGGAATTCCTTCCAATTTGCAACAGATTTGTGATTTAATTTGATTTGGAAAATACGCAGAGTTGCCAGCATTCCAATGAATTAACATTTCAGGTGCTGCTTAATGCTACCACCACACCTCCTGGCAATTTATGCAGCAGCAATTATCAGACTTCAGTTTACTGAGAGTGGCTACTGAAAAATAAATAAATAAATAGATAAATAAATAAATAACTGCTGAATGCATTGACAGCACTTGAGGAAAAATGTTGTTGGAAAAATCTCTGAAACACATGAATGAATTAAATATGCTGGGGGGGATGGAGGGAGCAGCTAGCAAGTTCCGGCTGGATACACCCAGTTAGAGCCTAAGAAATCCAACACATGCTGCACCGCTTTCAGTAGGTCTTGTCATCTAACATCTTACCCAGACCACATGTACGGGGAGTCATAGAATATGTTTTTACAATCTTCAGGTCTCTGACCTGCAATCTACCGAGAACCCTAATGCCTCCCTAGCTGGTACCACTGAGCATAAAGCACGGAGCAGCCCATTTGGAGGCACTTCAGATGCTCTGCCTTCTCCACACCTCCCCATCCTCTGCCATGGGAGCTCCCACCCATAGGAGAGGCGCAGAGCCTGCAGCTGCTCCACTTAATCATAGAGTCATAGAATTGCTCAGGTTGGAAAAGACCTTAAAGATCATCAAGTCCAACCGCAACCCAACCATACTACCCTAATCCTAACAACCCTCCGCTAAATCATGTCCCTGAGCACCACATCCAAACAGTTTTTAAACACATCCAGGGATGGTGACTCAACCACCTCCCTGGGGAGCCTGTTCCAGTGCTTAACCACCCTTTCTGTAAAGAAGTTTTTCCTGACATCCAACCTAAACTTACCCTGGCACAACTTCCACCAGAATCACTTTTCACACTGTTTGGGAAGTGGAAAAAATAATAGGTGCCCAAGAGACTGCACAGAAATGGAACCTTACAAGTTGTCCTGAGCTTGGAAAATCCATTACATCTCTGGGCCACAGCATACATCTTTCTCTGCCTTACTGTGATCTAAGAAGGATGCTGCACTAATTTCCACAGGGTATTCTTTCTTCTGCTCCATTTTGATGGGTTACTTAGGTGAGTGGTCCCAAGACAGTTTGGTTTACTTAGGAAACTAACGACTTGTGTTGGGACTAAATATGATTAATCATTCCCTGCAGACTGTAAGAACTCCTTACTGTTAGAAACAAAGTGTGAAAAAGAGAGAGCCCTCATCTCTCATTTCCTAACTTCTCCCTTTTCCAGTTAAAGAAAAAAAAAATGGTGCAGAAAAGATTATGTTCTGAGCACTGCTACCCACTGTGGATTACACAGAAACACTGGAAGTGGCAATTTCTGCACCCTTATGTCCAGAAGGAAAACTCTTTTTGCTTTTTTTTTTTTTTCCAGCCAAGAAAACAGCTTGTGCATTTTCACAACCCCAGACAGAGTAAGGATGCCAGTATTACTATCCCAGAAAAATACTAAGGCATTTAAGTTTAATCATATACACCAGTGACGGTGCCACATGCCGCTACGCACATAAACTATCACAGCAGAGCACTGTGCCATTTTCTGCCTGCCTTCCCCAGTGCAATGCCATAACACTTCAGATCCTGTGAAGCAAAGTGGATGGGGAATGAGACAATATGAAATCAGGGAAAGCGTGGTAGCCCAGGGCATATTTTTTATGCCTTTAATTTGCAGTTTGTGCACCCATTTGGCATATTAGTGCAGCTTAGGACTCATCTCCCCTTCTCATAGCCATGATTGATTTCTGAACATAAAATCAGCCATGAACAAGAGACTTCTGTGTAAATACGGTTGTGACTAACTCGATCTAACCCTGCGAAACTTGCTTCCGAGATGAATACAAATAACAAAATCTGAAATTGATGTCTTCATTACATCCTTTGTTGTGAAAATCATAATGTAATTCAGATCTATTGTAAAACTTGCAATAAAGATGCCACAAAGAAAGAGAGTGGAGCTGCTTTGGAAACAGCGATGTGCTGCCTAAATCAGTCCTTTGTGCACAGGGCTCTGACAGAGACGGATAGCACAGATTTCTTTTCAAAATGTCTCATGTAGGAGAAAAAATCTTAAATGCCACTGATTTTACATCTCTCTTCCATTTTGATCAATGACTGATAAATTACATATGTAGGCATGTGTGCATCAGAATGGAACAATAAGGCACCACGTTAGTCTGCCAGCAAGCTGTGAGAACGTCGCTCACATCACAACTTGCCTCATCAAGGTTCAGCTGTAACTTTTCAATATCTTCCTGTGCTTCAGCAATCCTGTGCACACAACGACACATTAATTCTAAGATAAAAGTGTCTTCTTCCTACTTAATAACATTCCCAATAATGTGCTAGCAGATCTTAGGTCCAGCTTGCAGCAAGCCAGATATTTTATGCGCAGCTACAGTTACGCAATTGGGTTTGATTACATAGTATTACAAGGAACAGTGTGATCTGAAATATATTTTAAAAATTGAACATTTAGTAGCACACAGAGGCAGTTGTTTGCTCTATCTTTGTTGTTCCTGAATGGGATTAAAAATCTGTCTTCTTCAGCCAGGAAGTTAAGCCTGGAATTGTCAGTATGGCAAATAGAGACATGCCAAAAACTTTAAATTCTGTGGAAGAGAGTTTAGTTGCAAAAACTGGAAAAAGTCAAAATGCCTTGGAGTTTCTATATATAAGCACTGATACATTTGAACAGAACTGTATATTTATGCAACCACACCAACTCAAATCTTTGAGCCAGGGCTCTTTGTAGATGCTTACAAGCATCTACATGTATGCTTGTAGTACCAAGGGATCCCTAGGACATGCAGGACTGACTTTGCATATAAGAAAAATCTGTGTGAGGTTTCTACAGTGTAGTTCTCATGGGTAACTGACGTCAGGCATCGTTATATACCCCTCCATTGCAGCTGATAGCTGATGCTTCCAAAGCTGATGCTTTCAGGTATCTCAAGGAAAACAGAAAGGAGCCATGCAGATGTTATGTCCTACAACAACTTCTGCATGAATTACATAAAACAAAGGCTATCTGATGGCATGAACATAAAGATATTTTGCATATCAGTGTTTGAATAGGTTTTAAAATTCTATTCCTTTTACAGATATCTTTTCCACTTTTCATTTTTGCCAGATGTAAACATCAGAGCTTTGTACCAACTACGGAATACATCAACTATCCAGTGCAGCTTCTACAGTAAACCTGACGAATAGAATAAAAAACCCAGAAAAATATTGTTAGGACAGTGCGTAGCCTTAATTTCATAGATACACTAAGTTAAATAGGGAATCTTCCAAAATTAAAAAAGAAAATCTCCTTAATTTGCAAACCTGTCTTTTTGGCCTATTGTGATTGTTTTTCTCCTTAGTGTTCGGCTATTCTGCCAGATAAAAAGGCTTGGTTTATGCCTTTAACTTCAGAAACTATCACTAGCATGGCAAAAATGTGAAGCTTAACCAGAATGATCTTCAGCTGCCATGAGTTCACGATGCACAGGGAAGTGTGCAGGACACAGACAAGCTGGATCTGGATTCTAAAAGTGGCAAAATTGCTGCTTTCTACAGTCATAAAATGCACTATGAAATTGATGGACTTAGAGCAAATGTGAGTGATGCAGGTTGAGACCCATAACATACTTTACCGCCATTATTCGCTGAACAAAACCTGTTTGGAAAGTGCTTTTCTTTCTCTAGTCTCAAGTTAACAGGATGCCAGTAAGGCTCCAGTTAAAAATAAAGACAAACAAACAAGGGAAGAAAAAAAAAAATGAAGGATAATGAGATTTCCTTGTAAACTATTTGCTGCAAGAATAAACACTGCTTATGAAAAGTCAGTTATATCCAAACACAACTGCCCAAACCAAAGCTGTTAAACTGTTCTGTTCATAGGATGGAATAGTACTACCATTGTTAACATAAACTCCTTCCCATTATCATTTTGCATTGATTTATTAACACGTAATGTCCAGTACTCTTTGTTGTTATTAAATGAAGATTTTGGTGGTTCTCATAACACAATAAATTTCTTCAGCAAAGACAATTTTAACCTATCTAGTAGCTTAAAACTTTTACAGACTCTATGTCAAAGCCACAGCAACACGCACTCACTATTTGTCTTCACTTTACCTCAGATTTATATTTGGGCAAATGGGTGTACACAGAAGTCTCATACATCTGGAGCTTTCGTAGGAGGCAAAAATCAGTGGAGGATATGTTGAAGGATGAAAAAGACATGGCAGCCTCACATACAAATATGTAGAATTGCCACTTGCCCCAGCATTGTAATTTAAGCGTTCTCAACGCCATTTATGCAGACTGAAACAAGCACAGAATGCCATTTACTGATCAAAGCAAATGACTTGAAAAATCTCCCATGTTTCACTCAATTTTAAATACACAATTGACCTTTCACTTATTGTCGTTTGATGAAAACGTCATGCAAGATTCTCACAACTCTACATATGTCACTAACAGACGAACACTTCCACTGGAATAAATAAACAAAATAAATAAATTCATATAAATAAATAAAATTTATTTTGTGGCATACAAGACTTAATTATCTTAGCTTGCCACTACTGGAAATTCGATGACTCAATGGGCATAACATTTCTCATGGTTGCCTCTCAGTATCCAGAACCCACTATAACTTAGCTCCAGGGAAACTCTGATTTCCACATCACAGTAAGTGGTATTTTTTAGACTTACACAAGTCTGGAGCCTACTTAAGGCTCATCTAGCCTAGAGAGACTCAAGATTTGAAACCTTACAAACCTATTTCATCTACTACCTCACTTCCTTTTTCATTAGCTTATTCTGTTCGATCATAGAAAGTGTGGAGGATAAATCATTCATCTTGCCAGTCATCAAGCTGATTACAATAGAATCTATTATTTAAAAATACAAAGCCTACTTCCATTTGGAATGGATGATATGCAATGCATTTCTAGCAAGTTCTCCACACATTGGATTGTCCAGAGTTTTTGAACTGCACTGAACTTCGTAACAACACATTTCAGCAAATAAGAGGAATATAGTGTTCAGTGCATTGAGAAATACGTTTGCTATATTTGTAGGCACCAAATGCTCCTGTGAAGTTGTTTACAATGGTTTACCCCTTGTAGAGTTCAATTAGAATGGCAAATTAGGAGAACCAAAGTGGAAAGAGTATCGTGGTGATTTAGATAAAGGCAGTCCTAAAATAATCTCAAGGTTTGCACTCAGCAGGTAGTAAAGCAATAGTTTCAGTCAGCTAAGAATGTGGTAAACATAAGAGAGTTATGAGAAACACATTGGCTGCTGCAGGAAAGACCTGCTGCAGGCAGCCCACAAGTTGGTCGTTCACAGACAGATTAGCTCTGGTGTGAAAGACAATTTTAATTGTTCAGTTTTCAACACATAACCCTAAAATAACTTGCAATAAAAGAAAACTAGAACAAGAGAAAGTCAACATGAACACAGCAATTCCACTGGAGATTCTGGTGTCAGCAGAACCTAAATGGAGGCTGCAGAGATGAGACAGAAAAACACATCCAGCAGCACGAAGCTCACTGAGCTCTTGCCCTCCAAACTCAAGGCATACAGCTGGTGAACTGCCCAGGTCTCAGAAAAATTAAAAAACAAGGGAACACCAACATCTAATATGCATTTAATCTAACATCTACATTTATCTCCATCAGAAGTCTGCAGAAGCATCATTTGTCTTCAAGCGGAGTTGTACTGGTATGCCACATGGAAACTGAGTACCCCCAAGTGCTTCTTTTGATTTCTTGTTTTTCAGCCTCCTCCCTTCACCTTTCTATCAGCACCCAAACCCATGAAGATGTGAGACAAACCTGACTTCTTTACAATTCTGAACAAACAATGCAACACACAAAATCTATAAGAAAGTAATAGCTTTACCACTCCATATCCTTGTCATTATTTTATTCTATTTAATGTTTTGCGTAGATGTTTTGTAAATCTAACAAAGGTTAACTTTAGAAGAGACATATCAGTGCTCCTAAGCGCTATCATCCTGCTATTTCATTTTGCAAGCATATCCCTCTCACCTGTACATGAATAGTCATCAATGCGTATATATCCTGTTTTGCAGATGCACATGAAGGATCCTGGTGTATTTACACACATGGTGTTCTCCCGACAGTAGTGCTGCCCCTCGGCACACTCATCAACATCTGTGAACAGGATGAAGAGGAAGATAAGTCAGTTTCTATTGCGTTCTTTAAAATAGTTCCATACCCCACTCCCAGCAATAATGGGTTCCTTGAAAAGCAGTGCATTTTGGAAAGTTTTTTGCTTTCCACTTTTAAACAACTACTTGAAGTGTTCAAACAACAGAAGCAGCATGAGCTTTCTGTGAACAGCTGTTAGTGGAGTTACAAAGGAGATTACAGTGGCTTGGATCTTTCTTGAGTCCTTTTGAAGTGCCTATGCTGCTATTTCTGTGGTTTAAAGAAGAACAGAAAAAATAACTGGAGGCCCAAAACAGGAGACCAACTGCCTCAGCACTGTAGTGGCATCCGTCACTGTATTGGTGTAGTCACTGCAGGCACCAGCACAGAAACACACTACTATGTATACCATATGCCTTGGAGCTAACAGACACCGTTGTTTGGGAAGGACCTGTAAGGAACATGGTAAGTTCTGAAAATACACCAGAGCTTATTAGGAGTTTGTCTTAGATCTGTGAAGTAGGCAATTGGTAACTTTATATGTTTTACATATTTTCTTATATATAAACATGAGTGTGTGAATACATAAATACACAGATACACATACACACACCGTACCTGCAAAGAACATGAAAGAATGTGGTTTATAAAAAAATGTGTGCTCTGATGATGGGAAAAAAAATGCAACTTGACAAAAATACTTGTTGGGATGGAATACCTGCAACAGCATTAAGTTATAGAGGAAACTCCAGACATCAGTCACTGTAGATATGGACTTCAAAACCTAATTGATTTGGATACTCACTTTGGCTGCAAAATTAGTCTTATTTCTTGTGCTAGGCTGTACTTCAATTGTAAGACCGAGAAAGCACCACAAATAACAAAGCAGCTTCTGCACACTATTTTTTATGAAGAAAAGAATAAAAGCAATATTAATTTGGAAGCGATTAGTAGCATGCTGTTCCCATAATAGCAATGATAAAGACAGCATTATTAACATGCTCTGTACATCTAGTTATATTGTCATGCAATGTGCCACTGAATCTTGCTAGAGAAGTATGTCACAAATCAAAGGAGTGTAGTGTTGGTCGTGTTTTTTTCCTGCTCATCAGTTTTAATTTGCTCCCTGTTTTCAATTTTGTTTACAGCTTTCAGATTTGAAAATAAAATTTCCTGATGGAGAACAGTGTGGTGTTCCAGAGTTTGATGATAGTTCAAAGCAATAGGTTGGATATATGAACTCAAATCAGAGTTGACTTCCTAAATGTCAACAGTATTAACCCCTGTACTTTTCTCCTGTTTAGGTCACATGCTTTCCTTCCAAATCTTCCTCCTGTTCCCAGCCTTTTAACATCAATGGGTACTCTCTCAGTATACTCATTGACTGTTTTTCCCTTTACATTTCCACAAGAAAATTTGCTTTTCATTACAAAACAATGTGACACATTGACTATGAGTGATCCTGCAGTCATTTTTCAGTTTCATTCAGCTTTGAAAAACGCTTCTGTTTTTCCCAGCATATAAGGTCCCAGTTTCTCTGCCCAGTGCAAATGTTCCAGGGACTCTGCTGGAGAAGCTGGCAATAGATCACTAAAAACCATGAAGTTGACAATCACAAGTGCTCAGTGGGGTGAACCCAGGCTATTTTTTCACAAATACAGTTCCCAAGAGATTCTCAGCCAATAAACTTCAGCTGTTTTCCTTCCTTTCCCTGTAAGCTCTGCAGGCACAGAAGAATCATGTACATATGGGCACTGATTTGGAAAAGCACTTGTCATTTTCACATACATACATAAATACAAAATAAATGTGCACTTAGAGTGAGCACAGTGAGCATAATGAGGCAATGCATTTTGTGCAAATCACCAAAGAAGGTGGAAAAAAAAGTGAAGCTATCACAAGGCTTCCACAGCGGGAGCTGTTTTGCACAGAAAGTGGGAAGTGGCCCAAACTGCTGAAATAGATACAGGTGTTCTGCAGAAGTGTAGATGTACAGTTCACAAAAGCAGTCGGCAGCTACAGCACATGCCTCAGCAACTCCCACAAATGATGCAGCTCGTGGCTTTCACTTTCCTAGTTCACAACTCCATATTAAATTAATGGTGTTGATTTATATTTAAGTAACAACATCAGTCTTCGAGTAATTAGAGGCCTTATGTTCTTTGATTCAACAGACTGCCTATGAGCCAGCTTTGACACCAGTGGAAAATTTTACTTAAAGATCCAAAGCCTCAAAAACATTAAATAGGACTTTCTGTGAACTGCATTAATGATTGCTTTGCTGGGTAAAAAGCCACAGGAGACCAAAAATGCTAATGGCTCAAGCCTCCTAGTTTGGAAGTGTTCTAAAATAAAAGCTTTCATTTTGCCAACATACCATGTATTGAGGTTTCGCAAGATGTTTTATTTATAGTTGGATTTATTTCAAAGCCTTGCTTATTCACTTGTTATAACAACAACAAAATGATCAGGTTAACTTTGGATTGAAGTGCTTCATTCAAACCAAGCTGATTTCTTTTTCAAACTGATTTTTAAAGCTCACCAGAAAACAAAACACTTTCCCTGCCAGCTCTCTATATTGCCTATGCAGAATGTGAAGAAAATAAAAGTACTACTGATTCTACTTTATTATCTTACATTGGCACTAAAACACCCTAAGCAAGTGTTAAAACTCCATTGTTCCACATCCTGGACACACATCTGATAAGAGCTTGCTTTTATGAACAGTTTGCAAGTTTACACTAAATTACACTGCCAGTGGACACAAAAAATAATTAATACAAAAAGAATAAAGCAGCCATCAAATGACTTGTTGCAAAATAAACCAAACAACAAAAACATGTAATTCCATTCCCCCTCTGGAACTTAGTATGCTAGCTTTGTATACATTTGGTTAAGGTAGATAGATTGATGAAGATTGAACTGGGGTGAAGAAAGACTCCAGTACCTGTTCTTTTAACACCTCCAAAATAGAAGCCTTTTCATCCTGATTACTGGTTGAAACACAAGTTTAGTCTTCTATTCACCTTGAGACACAAATGCACTCAAACAACAGAAAACCTGATGTATTTCTGTATCCATAAAAGCCTACAACATTTTTCTTAATTTACCTTGCTAAAAGCCTTGTTAGCATATTAATGCCCATTAATGTCTTACTGCTTAGCCAATAAGATCTTTAAGTTCATCAATAGGATGAATGTACCACACCAATGCCTCTAAAAATCCAACAATAATGACTCGTGTGCTTTAAGTCCGTGATGTGATGCTGAGCTACCAGCTGGGATGTACTGACAACAACGTAGTCATGGAGATTGTCAACCTTCTCTGTTGCCAGTGGAGTAGATGAAAGAACAATCTCTGGGAAAATTGGTTAGTGCAGAGGTATTTGGAATGTGCACTTCAATTATTTATTTATAGTTCCAAAAACTTCAAAACCAAAGAAAAGTTCTTTTCTTTACCCCGCAAGCAGTCACAAAATTTACACAAAGCACATAATCCAGGAAAATTTTCCCTACTCCCCTTATTCCTATACCCTAATGAGTTTGCTTCCCTAGAATGAAAATCCCAGTTATGTTTAACAATCCCATTAATAAGAAAAGAACTTGATCTGTAATCCATAAATCACTGCTGACCAAAGCCAACAAAGATTCTCCTTAGGCTTCACTATCCATCATTACCCTTATCCACCCCAAAACCTGCCAGAAGAAATGAGACTGGTACTAAATCAGTAAATCTGTGCTCAAAAGTGAAGTGAGAAATCTGCTTCCAGAATTGAGGATCCTTTATAGATAGTGTCCGGCCTCCAGCCATTTCCTTTAAAATTCACTAGTTATCAAGCATAAATGATCTCCTTGGTCACACTTACAGAGGCATATGGCTGGCAGGGAGAAGCTCTTGCAGGGTTTTTGCAACACACAGTATTAAGTATATAGGAGGAGAGCGAACAGGAGCATTAAGAGTTGTATTTATATAAATCTATTTCCTAAGTGTATTAAAAATGCAATCCATGTGAATTCAGAATCAACACAACCTCTCCTGCACAAAAGAACAAAAGTTGTCATTTTCTTTTCTATTTGCCTTCCCTCCACTGACAACAGTCCTTTTCCCAGCTTCTCTGGCACCTTTCACCTGTCTGAGTAACTTCTGCCATGTCTCCTTCTTTGCTTATGTTCTCTTTCCTCCTGTTTTCAGCCCATCCCTCCACAGCTTCTTCTCCTTAAAAGAGACAGAATAGGCTTCCCTAACTTTAAAGCAAGTTCCTGTCGGCTCACTCACCTGTAAAAGTATTTGTTTTCTTCTTTTTACCACCAAACATAGCAACTAATTCCCACACTCTTTCAACTTGTTGAAGTATAAAACTCTCAACTCCATTGCTCCCATAAAAATGTTCTTAGTAGGGTCTCTCCCAGTTCCCCAACAGTACTTCCAGACTCCTATTCTCTCCAGGCTCCCTTCACTTTCAGCAACAATCACCATATCTTGCATGCTTTGTTCTTTACACTATTCTCTTCCTGTATACACCATTTCTCACCTGCAGTCTAAGCAAAGAAAACAACTCCGGGCTTTGGCAAAGCCTTTGCTGTTGCTCCTCCCACTACTCTTCTTAGGCTCTCCATCATCAGGCAAACCTAAGGTTTAACTACCACTCTTTATATAGTGAGTCACAAATAAATTGCTGCTCTTTTGTTTTGCTTTGCTCTACCATATCCAGTGCAGAAGATTTTCCAGTTGATATATTCCACTTCAGTCAAAAGTGTGTATTTTCTCACAGTCTCCCACGTTATTTTTCCCATCTGACTGCACTGACGTAGCTGTCATCACTCACACTTTGTAGATAATCTTTGATTCTTTCTTCTTCTCAAATACACAGTCCTGTACCAAACCAGTTTAATGTTACGAAGAGATAGTAAAAGCCTAGCAAAATTACTCAGTGATGATGTGTATGCTTTCCAACTTTGCTGGCTTCCTTTTTTTTTTTTTTGTTGTTGCTTTTTACTTCATTTTTAGACTTACCTTACTACAGTTCCTTCAAAAGAGGGAAGAACTAGGACCTGATATAACCTGATATAAGAATATAACTATTCTTGTGAATCAACTGCAAAAAACATACCATATGTATTGAGTTCAGACATATAAAAAAACCTTTAATGATACATGAAAATAAAAAAGGAAAAAACACCCTCCACAATCCACATTGTGCTGCTTCCAGCAAAGAACCTGGGCCACTGTCTCACTGTAATGATGTATAGAGAGGATAAGAGCTTAACATTAGAGGAAATGGGCAGCTACTTGTGTCTATTGATTTTTATTGAATTATTAATGGATCTTAAGAGAAACCGAGTGACTTGGATTATAAGTGTTAGCACTCTTGTAATTGAACTAATAAGAGGTTGTTTTAGCTTGACTAGACTGCTAAAGCATCAATTAGACTAAAAATAAATTCTAAGTATTGGATTCTCATATAAGGTGTGCTCTTTTCTTACCCTCACTTAAACTGCATACTTAACATATATACATCCACACATGGTACACATCTTGGCAGTCTTCCCATCACATTATTTTAAATCTCTGATCCTTGCTGAAGTTCATGATTTTTCTGCCCAATTCCTGCAGCTTGAGAGCAGGCTATTAGAATGGAAAATTTGCTTAAAATAAAGTCAAAGTCACTCAAGGTCTACAGTCCTTGACAGAAGCTTTAGGTAGCTTTGAAAAGATACAATACAACATTACAGCATTTCAGAAATATGATTTTCAACAGTACAAAGACTTGTTTTTATTTCACTCTGCCCCAGTTTTTGAAAGAGAAGACAGACTGTTGAGAAAAAACTGTCCTTGTTAAACATGCAGTTGGAGATAGTGCTCAACAGCTTCCAGTGCAAGTCAGTGCTCTTGGAAGAAAATGCAATCTTTGTTTCAGCCTCATGGAAACATTGCTGGACTCCACAGACATTATGCATTTTAAAAATATATATCACAGGAAATTTCTGAAAACAGATATTGTCTGCCATCATGTAATGTTTTACTTGGCAAACTGTATCTTCTTACTATTTAATTTCTTATAATTAATTCATACGGTAGTGTATACATGATAAAACAAGTAATTATATATAGCTATCTGTCAGACATGAAAGCATCCCGGGGGCTCTCCTTAGGCACCAAATAACTAGTCTGATGTAGTTGCACACTGAGAATAAAAATGATGTTGCATATGATTAATTAGTGAATTCCAGAAATCGGAGCAAGTTACAGAAACTACAGTTCATAATCCATTTTCCTTCAGCAGTACAGTGTGTTTGATATGGGTCTACTAATTTCAGCTGCTAAACAAATCCTTTTTTTTTTTTCTAAAAATATGACAGCATCTCATCATTTTCAACTGTGAATTTCAAGAATCCTCTTAATACTTTTGTTCTCCACTATTCGGAAAAAGAATGAAGAGTGATAATATTTTTATGAATAAACCACTGGTATATATCAGACTGTACCACATGTATTTTAAAACACATCATCAGAAGAAAGACGTATGCATATAGGGTAGTATCTATGGTAAGAGACCATGTGGGTGGATTAAACTGCATTTGATGTTTGGGCAGGATGTAAAGCATGTAGCATATTCCCACAAGCTATTCAGTAAAATACTGTCTGTTCTACAAAAATAAATGTCAGTAGCACAGCTCATCTCTCAAATGATGCCCAACTAGCAGGAGTATCATAAGAGATATAATCACTGTTGCTGTTATTGTTTTGCATGGTTTATAAAAGTCTGTATTTTAAATTCACTCTGGTTTAATGTCTAGCATCTCTGTGCATTTGTTACAGCTCTTAGGGATCCAACCTCTACATATCATAAGACATATTGCACATATAGACTGAAGTCAGAAAAGTTACAAAAGGATTTTGGTACTCTTGAGCACAGTGGAAGCGTCTAACTATTTTAGTAGTCATCTCCCAGCTATAAATGAAAACTGGAGATCAAGGTAAACAAGAACAAGATTAAAGTTTCACTTTCATTTCTCTTTTGTTTATATTGCAAATGTAAACACTTCTTATGAATACCTTTGTCTTAATTT
The DNA here is from genome assembly GCF_016699485.2 of Gallus gallus. Classification (NCBI taxonomy): domain Eukaryota; kingdom Metazoa; phylum Chordata; class Aves; order Galliformes; family Phasianidae; genus Gallus; species Gallus gallus. The sequence continues at coordinate 30,550,022 of NC_052532.1, forward strand.
CTCTTTACAAAAAAATATAACTTATGTTTTTATTGCAAGGGGAAAATGGTTATGATCAGTAAGAGAAAAACTCCCCTTACCAAGTACTGGAAGTATATGAGTTTAAAAGAGATTCTACAAAAATCCCTCAGTAAGATATGTTTCAGGTGGTTTTTTCTTAGTAACACCACTGTCAGTCTTGGCTATGGGTTAATGATAGAATCAGTCTGAACATCCTTCCCATAGAAGTAATTAAAATCAAATAACACTGAATCACATCCTGCAATCTGTAAACGTACAGACTTTGCCATTGTTATAAGCAGTGGGTCTACCTGTATACAAGCAAATACCATGCTTTATGCACCAGTGTCAGGTATATTTCCAGTATGTCCTAAGTTAGGAATCTTTTATCGTCTTCCTGAATAAGAGCCATAGCAGATAAGCCATGCTGACACATCAGAATTGGCCTGAAAATTCTTCACATGTAGATTTCTCAGTTACGTAATGATGGAAATAAGTTGGCATCTTCTGCCTTTGCTAAGAAAAAAATATTAATAATTGATAATACATTAACTGCTTAATATGAATATTTTATGTTTAATATAAATACTTTAATTGCTTTTTAATAGAGATTCGAAAGGAACATTCTGCCTCCCTGGAATGGAAGCATTTCTATCTACTCTATTAGCTTTTCAACCCAACCCAAAATGACAAGGAAATGATTCAAATACTACCAGTTGATGTAGATGAGAAACTTTATTTCTTAAATATATGAGATACTGTGAGCTGCAGCTCACTTAGAAAAGAAAAAAAAAAAGTAAGAATTTAGGTTAAAAGAGAGAAGCCCAGTTAAGTTTCTCACCTTAGCAAAGCAGTACTACAGAGCTCCCTAAGTAGGACTCTCACCCAAATAACATTGTGCATACTGTAAAGACAGCTAAGCTAGCAAATAACACAGCATTAATTACTCACAAGATTTGAAGTAATATATTTAAATGCTCAGGGTTTTATCTGCATTTCAGATGTCTTCGTCTAATTTACTTATATTCTTTTCAATATTACACTCCCTTAAAGAGAAAACGTGTCATTGATTACTGCAGTTGGCCAATATGATTTAACACATCCTACTGCAATTTGACATGGACCTCCTGATGAGGTCCAACCAAGTGTTGTTTCTAACCTACTTTGGACATAGAAAGGCATGGTTCATCCTCTAAGACTCCTTACTTCCTTCAGCCAAGGATTATTAAAATCAAGACAGCTTATTCAAATGCAGATCTCTACACTGAAGACACCCTTGAGTCTCCCTCAAGAGAAAATTATCAGTAAAACTGATAAAATTCTTAAATGTAGACAAAGTCACTCAGTCTTTGGTATTATCTCAGCAGCTGTTCTTGAAATTGGTACAAACATGGCAACAGAAAAGAAACTAGGAGCGTTATTGAAGAAAAAGGGTAAGTTAGAAAAAAATGGAAAAAAATTGTTTCAAAAAAGTTATGTTTAATAATATTAAATGCTTCCAAATATTGCTCAGAAAAGTTAGCTATGTCATGTACCGTGCAAGAAGTACAATTAAATTCCCATGTATCAAAAGATGAATGTTGCAGTCCTCACAACCATGACTTAGGTCTGGGACTGTGGCCAGCAATCAAGCACCCACCAGTCACTCATTCCTTCCCATCAGCAGGATAAGAGAGAGAATCAGAAGAGCAAAAGCAAGGGGGAAAACAAACAAACAAACAAACAAACAAAACAATGGATTAAGGTAAAGGCAGTTTAAATAGTGAAGGAAAAAAAAAAAGGAAAAATAAAAAAATGCAAACGCAATAACTCACCACTTCCTGCAAGAAGACTGATGTTCAGTCTCCAAGCAACAGCTGCCTAAGCTTCTATTGCTGAGCGTGAACTTATATGTCATGGAATATCCACCTGACCAGCTGGGGTCAGCTCTCCCAGCTGAGTCCCCTCCCTTGCCTTTGCCTACCTCAGCCTACTCACTATTAGGGAAGTGAGAAATAGAGAAGGCCTTGGCACCACACAAGCGCTGTTCAACAACAGCCAAAACGCTGGTGTGTTATCAGTTGTGTTACAGTAAAAATCTAAAAGAGCACCTAGTGCTTACAAAGACCACTACACTCTCCCATCTTCTTACTTGAGCTTACCAGTCTCCCTATTTAATCGGCAGTCCTTAGAAATGCTCCTGAAGTGAAATCAGACTTTGCACAGAATAAATGAGCACAGTTTCTAACTCAGAAACTCCGATTTCAAACAATTCTTCCAATCATAGTCCCCAAAAGTTACAAAGAAAGACACCTCCCTATACACACAATTTGCAAAATGATACAGTGTGTGTAATAGTTTAAGTTCAAGGTTGTGAGAAGAACACTTGCAGCTGCCACAAGCAGATTATTTGCAAACCATCTTATTTCAGCTGATGTCTAGTCTTGCTGCCTGAGTAAATTTCACTCTTCTGGATGCACCAATATATTCTGGCAGCTAAGAGTCACAAACTTTATCCTTAAAAATATCTTCAGTGTAGCTCCACCACCACAAATGCACAAAAGCACTCAACACTCAAATATATCATGGAGGTGATTGCCATTTTGAGAGGACTGCCAAGAATTCTATATTCAAAAGCAGCTACACAGCATAATCCATATCCAACCTATCCATAAGGTATCCCAAAACACACAACAACCTCAGGCAGAAAGTAGATTTCATAGTACTTGATATAAGGCTTAGAGCATGTAAATGAGGAAATCCCAATTCATAAAAGTATTGCTTTTAACAGTCCTCAAAGGAAAGTTAAATGTGTCATAAATATTAATAAATATTATTATTATAAAACATTAAGGTATGTACCGTAACAGTATCTAAAGACATCATATAGCTTTGGAAAAGCATCAGTTATTTCTAAGACAGAAGGAAATTTATGCAGCTTTTCAACACCAATACTGAAGCCAGCTTTGAATTTTTTTATTTTTGTTCTACCTTAAGGAGAAATTCTACCAATGGGAGCATTATTATTTCTGTTTGTTCTCTGAATTGTAACAGTACTTAGGCATGAATCAAGATTGCTGAGGTCTGGCTCTAATACAGAATAAATGGCATCCAATTTTGCAGTATATTTTAAGTTTGTTAAGTGAGAACATAGAAACAGCTATCATACTCATGGGCTCTAGCCATTACAAAACGTCATCTCTGAAAAGCTTTGTGTTAACTTGTCATTTCTACACTTGGCATTTGCTAGTAATTAAAGCCACAATGCCACTTGCAAAAAGAGTTTGTGCTGAGAAAGGGAGATGGGGACCATTCCAACCATTCAGGATGAAGGACAGGACTCCGAAAAAACTTGGCATTGCACTATTGTTACTATGCCCTTTAGTGTTACATTTTTTAATATTAAGATTGAGCATCTTTCCAGAAATTACCAACTCAGTGCCCAAAGTGCCCACTTGGGCTTGAAAAAGGAATGCACACCTCTGAACAAAAACAGGTATTACAGTCTCATTGATTCCCTTCCTCTCCACTTCCACAAAAGCAATTCTAAGGTTCCATCTTGACTTTATTCCCCCAGTTGCCAACATACAACCTCTACACTCAGTCAGAGATTACCAGCTGAGGCCAACTGTTGACCCATGTGCAAAAGGTGCATAGATCCGGTGTGTGCTGCCACTGTGGTACTCAATGGGCAGCACAGCCTTAACTTCAGTCTTGGCTAAGAGAACCCCACCTGGCAGGTTCTAAATCATATATGTTTTTAGGATGTCATTTTCTGTATCTGTACATAGTAATACAACGTTTAATTTTGGAAACAATGTCATATGCCCAAATAGAAGCATATGAGCTAAGAAATCTTCTCAAAAATTTGTCATGCTGAATTTACACCATGAATTCACAAACTGCTAAATCCATTTATAATATTGATGCACCAATCTTGCATATGGTAATCAACTGTGTCCTCATCTAAACATTTCACCAACAGCGATGATCAAGAAGCTTTCTATTTTTTACTTGCTACATGACTAGCAAGTTCTTCTCATAGCAACAGACTCTAATTTGAGTGATGTGGAGATCACTAAGAGCATAAATTGTTTTTCTGCTTTTCAGTCAGCAGAGAAAGAATGCAGCTGCAGAAAAAAAAAAAAAAAAAAACCCAACCTTCTTTAAGCACCTGATTTTACCACGATTCCATGGCTTCAGTGCCCCCCTCAAAATGGAAATGGTTGATGAGTTCCCTGAAATGCAGATCTGCAACCTTAGTCTCTGTGTAAATCCCCAAGGACTGTATGACAAAAATGACTGCTGCTGCAACAAAGAACAAGCTACACAGCTTGTCCTGGTGTCAGATGCCTGCTGGGAGGTTTATTTCTGCATGATTTTTAGCTCTACTTCTTACAGCAGATATCTATCAAATGACTTACCATATACATTAAGCAGAGATGTATGCTCCTTTCATGAAAACAGACATGAATTCTCAAATCTAGCTTTACAGATAAGCATTAATGCAGCTACTAATTCAAGTAAGCTGCAGGAATTAACTTTTGCAGAATTCAGCTGAAGGAACTTAAAAGGCCCCAGTCCATCCCATTTACTTGTCTGTCACCAGAGAGTAGTCCTGGTATCAAGTGGGTCTATAAAGCACTGTAGACTCTACTCAGAGACACTTAATTTTCAGCTCAGCTGGCTAAATCTGAACCAAATTGCTCATTAGCCAAAGGCCATGCTGCTGATAAAACTTAAGCTTTAGTGTAAGAGTGGCTCGATGGCACACCAGTCTTACACCTCTGATACTAATGGTATGGGCTTGCAGAATCAGGGTTTTCATCAGAAAGAGTAACAGCAAAAAATGAGACTTTGGCGTTCAGTGTTGCAGTGGGATGTTTTGTTTCACAGGATTACAGGATAAGAATGTGAAGATATAAATTTTAGAAACAACTCTTCTGATTAAGTAGCTGGTTGTTCCCTGATCTCAGAAGAGCCTCTAAAATTATAAACCATCCTTCACTATGACTAATTAGTATCTAATTAACACTAGTATCTAGCCTATTGTGTTTACTTACTGGAGAGGAAGAATGGGATAGGAGTGGCGAAAAGACTTATACAGAAATGCCATCCAGATGGTTGACTTTTAGGTTGCCTGAATACCTGAATACCATGAAAATAAAGGAATACTTTCCTATGGAAATGCGTTTCTACTTCCAGATGTCAACCATAGCAACTTGCAACTTCTTCACCAATGAGAATTTTTTTAAAAAGAATTAATTGGAGGGATAATTATTTTAGCTGATTAATAAGCTGCCTAACTAGTTCATCACATTTAATAAGACCATCACTCTGACAACTCATGAATCAATATGGTCTTCCAACAGCAAGTTACACAGTGGAGCTGAGCACCTTTGCAAGGTATTACCTTCACAGTAGGCGTTGTCCTCCCGAAGGGCCCGGAAGCCATCTCGGCAGCTACAGACAGCTCTGTCATCTAGGTTTCGGCAGACAGAATGCTCCATACAGTTATGTCCTTCAGTGCAAAAGTCGTGGCCTATTCAGAAACAAATATGATAGAGGATTAAAAAGATTCCAGGGACTATAAACCGCCCCTATCAAAAACAGTGCTGTCTTTTTCCAGTAAAGTCCAAGAATACTTTTCTACTGCTCATGAGATACAGAAAAACAAATTGTATCAAACATGCAGTGGATGAAAGGAGTGGTAAAGGCCATGGGAATAGACAGTCTCTAGGTCTTTGCTTCAATTTCAAGTTATGCCATTGATCTGAAGGCAGATGGATAGGTGGCTTGCTTAAATCTGCTTACCGTCTCCTTGTCATTGTTAAGTACTTTTACAGGACATTTCATAACCATGCATTTTTCTTCCTCTAGGTTTTTTGGTGGGTTGCTTTTTTGTTTTTTTTGTTTGTTTGTTTGTTTGTTTTGTCTTTTTTGTTTGTTTGTTTGTTTGTTTGTTTTTGGAGGGGTGGGAGGGGGATGAAGGGGTTTGGTCAAACTTTTATAATAGAGCTCAGTAGCTTAGACCTTCAGTAGCTCATTTACTAAAGGGATTACTTTTTTTTTCCCTAGCACTTCCATTTCCAAGTGTTTTTGCAATCTTTCCCCATTTAACTAAAAGTTTTTGATTTACATTGACTTGTTTTGATTTTCTCTTCCCTTTATGTTTTTCTTTCAAGCTCCACTGACTGAAAACTCTTCCCAGATTGCTTCTGCCACTCAATTTCAGAGAAGTTTATCTTTAAAAATCTTACCTTTTGGCCTTCCTTATTTTCTTCTACTCCTAATTTTCCATTTCAATTTCTCTTAATTGTGTTTTCTATGGCAACTTAATTATGAATTTTTGAGATTCTGAAGTTCTTTTCCAGGCTAAAAGATTTAGAATGAGCCTTTTAACTCAGTAGGTTGTTGTTGCTGTTGTTGTTTTTTAATATCTTATGTTTGCTGTCTCTAAAATCTAATAAATAAATCAGCCTTTATTATGCTAAATCCAAGCTGGTTGCAGTAACTGACTTGAAGATTCCAAACTTCCACATCTGTATATTAAGATGTGATGTTTGTCTCCTTTATTTTCTCAGCAATCTTATTTGTTTAACATTTTCCTCTGTATCTGAAACATTAGAATTGGTCAATCAGCACTACTTCAATGGTCTTTGTCAATGACTCTCTCCTTGTTTCAAAATCTCCTATGGGAGAACTGAGGAATGTGGGTCAGGCTTGGAGCACAAATTGGTGTAGTAGCAGTAACTCCAAAATGTAAGCAAGCTAGGATTAGATTGTAACACTGGCCTCTTATGAAATAACAAACAAGTATTTGCTGGCGGTAGAGACTATTATTTTCAACACTCCACTGGACTTCTGATTCAAATTTTGATACAAAACAGCTTCTATTCCTAAATTATATGAGAATGTTGTCATCAGAAAAATCTGGGAAGAAAACTCTCTAACTCCAAGGTGATGTTAGAAAGTCAGCATTCCTTTATTTTCACAATACGTACCAGGCAACTTGACAAAGCAATCATGCCCTCTCAGAGTTCAGGCTGTACATAAATGTAGATATGTAAGTGTAGACAGTTAAGATATATATACGCAATACATTAGCATATATATTCATATGTTGGTCTTAAACTGAGACAGGGAAGGTTTAGATTAGATGTTAGGAGGAAGTTTTTCACACAGAGGGTGGTGATGCACTGGAACAGGTTGCCCAAGGAGGTTGTGGATAGCCCATCTCTGGAGGCATTCAAGGCCATGCTGGATGTGGCTCTGGGCAGCCTGGTCTGGTGGTTTGCAACCCTGCACATAGCATGGGGGTTGAAACTCAATGATTATTGTGGTCCTTTTCAACCCAGGCCTTTCTATGATTCTGTGATATTCATTCTTTTCCAAGAACTCATTACTTTATGCTCATGTTCCTCTTGGCATGCATGGTAGGGATCTATGATGGTTCTAGGCCACCTACTTCCTCCTCTTTATTTCATCTTCCTCTTCCTCACAGTGCCCTTTGGCCAACCTTCAGCTGTTTTTCCCTCAATTTGGCAAATGTTCACTGCTTGTTACCCTGTGCACTATAACTCAAGACAATTGATATGAAACCCAAGAAAATGTCCTTGCACCTGGTGGATGCAAAGATAAAAGTAGTCTGTTGTGACTTCAAACGGTCTGTGAAGCTAGACCACTCAGAAATACAAAACTGGTCCCATACCAAGCAAAAGATAAACTGGAAAGTTTTTGAACTTAGCATACATGAACTGCTTTTTGCTAAACTAATATATTGGTCCTTAAAGTAATACATTGACCTCTATTGCTAAACCAGCCTATGTCAGTGTTAAACAGGCAAATGGCAGGTTTGGCTAACTTTACTTGTATGATATAATTTACCGTCACTACCACAATGCTGTTATCTAACATAGCATTTATTTTAGAAGCAAAAGTTCTGTAGATCTACATGCATTACAGGCTTTTCAGTATTCACTGATGACAGCAAAAATGTGTGTCAACAGCAACCTCTGCCCATAGTAATATTTGCTCTTTGCCCTTTTGTTGTCTTCCTCATTGAAGTCTGAGTTAATAACAAAGCAACAGTCATATTTTTTGATTTCCTGGTCTGGATTTCTTTGTATCAGACTGGCATTTCATAAGTAAGAATGTGCGTGTTATTCAGGAAGTGGATGATAGTGTTGTGTTTTTTGTTTGATTGTTTGTTTGTTATTTTCTGAAGATTCTTAACCTTTGTGTCTCAGCTGTATTAATGCTGCCATTTAAAGAATGCTTCTTGTTTAAAGAATAAAATCTATGTTCCATTAGGGGCCATGGTAGCATGGCTCAGGTAGGACTGAAAATGATCAGAAAGCACTAATCTGACACATATTAAAACTTTCTAGCTCTGCCAGGCACTACAAACACAGAATTATTTTCTCAAAGCCACACAAGATTTTATAGAAAATTATCATGAAAAAAAATTCTTTCTGACTGTGATAGTCTTCAAGATCTATCAACTTTTCTTAAGCTCTTTTCTTCTACTTTCTTCTTATCTCTCTACTTGATGCCATTAATCATATCCTTCATGGTTCCGCTGAGCTGCACCAAAACAAGCCTAGCTACATTCTTCTTTACACTGAAGTGTATCTAAAGTCAGCCCAAGAGTCTAACGTCTTCTTTCATGCCAGGTACCAATTTATCATTATTTAACTTTAGGAGAAACAGACATAGCCACTTGAAGTTGTAATTGCTTATATCTTTGAAGACAGTGATATTACTCCAGATCAAAAGACTGGGCTCAAGACAGAACACTTCCTGCACCTTTGGAAAAGACCAGTACTGTGTAACAGACAAAGTCGCACAGTGTACCAAAACAGTGCTCAAAGGTTCTGCTTGTAGATGTGGAGTACAACTCCAAACAGATCAACAATATATGACAGTCTTTGAACAACTGCACAGCACAAACTGTTCTCCAAAGCAGACATCTCAAAGTACTTTAGCAGGATGCTGGGGAACACATTTTTCCAATCTCATTTTGTTTGGACACCAGAATGAGTGAGGGGTAGAAAATCACTAATTGGGCGTACAATTCCTTTGATTTTCCACCCATGTTTGGCTAGAATTAAACACACATGAGCCAGTGAATGTGTCTTACAGAATTTACACTATTAGACATTTTACAAACAACTTTTAGACATCATGATGCAGGAACTGTCCATTCAGATTCACAAAGTCTGCTGTGATTACGTGTAAGAATGTCATATCCAAAAAGATCCCAAAAATCTATAAGAAAACAAAATTGCACTGAGCTTATATATGTCCTGCTATTTTCTTACCTTTACAGATTTTGCAGCAACTGTGAGATAATGGGATCTGTTGAGATTCCGGGCAGTTCAAAGTTGCACAACTGTCTTTTGGAATACGCTGCATTTTGTGGTCCTGTCAGGTAGAAGCAATTGATTGTTGTTGTGGAAGAAGATAAAGGATAACTTTAGTTGGCTTTTGGCATTGTTATCTACAAACAAAAAAAGTACCTATGCTAAATCCAGACATCTTTAAAAACCATTTGAAAGGACAGCACAGCACAACAGGAGCATCAGGAACTACCCTATGCTAAAACCTTTCCAAGTAAGAGAAAGTATAGAAGCAGTTCTCATTCTTTACCTTAGCTTTCAGGTAACTTGCCTCAAAAGCTTCTCCTAAAACCACACCCAAAAGAGCAATATTTTTTCTTTCAGAGTTATAATGAACATTCTAAATCACCTTTCTAATTATATAGCATATAAAATGAAACTTGAACATCTCTGACCTCAGTGCTGCAGTAAAAACACTGAAGGAAACAGACACTGATTCCATCTCGGGAAAAAGGTTTCTTATTAAACTTGGACCAGCATCCAGAAGCATCTAATGACAGGATGTTATCTGAACATCTTCAGGCATTTAATGCAGGTCACACACAATCACAGCAGTATGACCATAGTGAAATGCCTATCTTAGCAATCAGGCTACCACAGAAATACCACCTTTAATATCTTCTGACGTGCTCTATTCCTGATATAGCAAAAACAGAAAGCAAAGCAAAGCAAACAAACAAAGCAATAACATGTTCCTCCTATGCCATGGAATCAACAAGTCAGTTAAAGTATGAGCTCACTGAATTCAAGGCCATATATTTCTGCATGCAAGGAAATGCCTCATGAATATATTATTACATGTATTATTATTACAGCATTTGATTTTAAGTCATCTTTAAACACAATATATAAAAATGAAATTAGAATTATCACCAAAATTTTAAATTAAACAATCCAGCCTAAACCTAAAATCACACTAAAGAAAGCCAGATGCTGATGTGTACTGTAAACCAGAACAAACAAAAAACAGCAATCTTTCAAAATAAAGAAAATAACCTTTGCTAGAAATAATACCAGAGTAGTCTGGATTGCATTTTCTTTTTTTTTTTTTTACAGACTTATTTAGAACAGAATGTTTAATTCACTTGTCTTGCAATATTTAAACAGAAAAGTGCATAAGTGCATGCCTACAGCAGACACAATCGCTGTTTATGATGTTTAAAATTATGTGCAACTTTAAAGAAGGAATTTTCTACACCACCAGGCCTCCAACCATGAAATCAGTACTTGCGTCAGTCCTATCAAGTCTGTCTTGTGTTGTGGTTACAAAATATATCCCTTTATGACAACTCCATAGTCAATAAAATAGTGCCAACATATAACTTCCTGGCTGACCCACAGTTTACAGCGCAGGGATTTTCTGCTCTGAAATACCATTCACAAGGCTGCTCATCAGAAACAATGTGTACTTCAGACCTTGAAAAAGGGTAATATGAGTCAAAGCTGCTGCTTAATATTTCAACCAGGACAAGCAGGCAGTCCACTAACATCCAGCATCATCAACAAAAGACAGATGAGCACAGCCAACAGAGATATTTTGTTCATCTGCTACATGCAAGAAAGATTAAAGATATAACTTTTGATGGCTGTGAATTAATCACAGAATTAACGTCCCAGGTGCCACACTGAAAAATATAAGCTCATAGTCCTGAAAACCATGTGACTGAAACATACATTTCCAAAATTATTCTTGTCCATGTTCTCCTTCCTTTTTTCAAAAGATTTCAAAGTACCCACTCAGAGAACTAAGCTCAGATGAAAAGCAATGACAGTAGGACAACGGTCGCCAGTTTTTCTCTGTGAGATACACACTTTCTCACGAAGACATGGAGATGTTTGAAAATTGCCAGGAATTTGCCTGATGGATGGATGGAGCCCCTCCCTCCAGGAGCAGGCAGGAAGGGCACATCAAAGGGAAGGTTGTAAACAGGCCTGAGAGCAGAGGACTGATTCTGAAGCCTAGGCACAAACTGCCATACCATCATGACTTTAGTAGCCAGGAAGGATTTTATACGTCAGTTTTTGAGTCATTCTAGATTTTCTGCAGCCCCATGGAGTTTGTACATGTTAAGTACAGCAATTAAATCCCCAGAACTCTGCTGCAGCTTCATGGAAGGAGTTTTCCCATCTGTTTCCTAGAAACATGCATTCAGTTTTTCAGCCCCACAATGCAGCATGCAGCTCCCTGCCCAGAGATATTCCCACCCCATCCCTTTACCCCAGCAACAAAGCAGGGCATGCCACAGCAGAGGTGTGACTCAGCCTGCAGCCATGCCCTGGAGTATATTTTGCCCACCAAGTGCATTTGTAGTCTACAGAGCATCAGTATTCTTGCAGCACGATGAGACCAACAGCATGGCATGTTCTGCTTACAAATCAAATGACAAGTCTTCTAATTTCCAACATAAGAAAAAGAGCTAGACACCCAACATGCTTCCCTCTTTTCCTTCTTTTTCATCCATCTTTTCCACTTAGAATTACCCTGAAGTCTAAATTATGTCCCCATCATATTTGATCATCATTCACACCTGGACTCAAAATTGTGAGCAATAGCACTGCACACATGTCAGAGGAAACATAACACAGCCTGGTGGGTCTTTTTACTGATGATGGGGAGGATATGTTAGGAGGAAGGAATGCAGCTCAGCCGTCAAGCTGTGTAATCAAGGCTTGCAGCTATGCAAAGCAAATGTATTTGCAAAATTGTCTGTGGAACTCAGTAAGACAAAACAAACATGGATTGCCTTAGATGACTGACTTTTTTGTTGCGATTTCCGAGTGTGGACCTGTCTGTATTTCAATAGTGGGACTTTGATATTTCTAATGTACGAGAATTTTTTTCATAAAAAATGTTCTTACCTTGCACTCAAACAGAACACAGTCCCCTGAGCTTGAATACACCGTTTCTCTTTGTCCTTCAAAGTAGGTTCTGCCTTCAAATATGCACACCGCTTCAGGAGAAAATAAAGAATATCACAACGATTTTGTATTAGTACTCTGTTTATAGAACCTATGCACTTCTTTAGAGATAATGGCGTTTTAGAATTTAAAAACTGATCCAGCTGCGAGAATACTCTAAAGCCACCTGCAGGAGTCTGGATATCACAGGGAAAAAAAATCAGAGAAAAAAAGATGAAAGAACCACAAAGGTGTGTATAAATAGAAGGTGAAGGATGGTGGAACCGATGGTGAGGTACTCAGAGACTGAGAGGGCAGAAGGAATGCACCGCAGGTCACACAAGGAAGGTGTGGCTGCCTGCCTGGGCAAAAACGAAGCACAGAAAGGCAGCCGGGGCCAGGAGTGATGCAGAGGGGGGAACCACACTCAGCAGCCATGTGAAAAGCTCAGAGGTGAACAAGGGGTTGGAGATGTGAGAGCAGTGCGGGCAATGTTAACAGATGACCAGTGTCCTGAAGAGGAATGTTGTCTGATGAAGGGCAATCACAGAAGCCACATATTTGCATTTTGCTCTCACAGCCATCTGAAATACCACCACAGATATTTCTAAGTTACGTATTTGTAGCTTGATTATCCCCATTATTTACCACTACTGCTAAAATATATTAGAATATATGAATTTTACCACACAGGAACAGAACTTCAGTGACAGTATTTTTTTTTTTTTTTTTTTTTTGCAATATAAATAGGGTCAAGCCACAAATGACAGGATGACCCAGGCCAGTTGTTGGTTACGCCGTGACCTGGCCTCATGCCACTCCTGCAACCCCGACAATGTCACCATTACAGCGCGTGCTGATGTGGCACATACCACATTGCTCACTGAAGTCCCCGTTTGGTATTTAAAGGCTACACAAAATAACTGCAAAGCAAACCACCTCTTTGTTTTTTTTTTTTTAGAAGCATCTGTTACTGCAATTACATTATACAAAGTAAAAAAGCCAAGTAATGTAAATACTAGATGAAGAAAACTCAATGTCTGCCTCTGCTGCTGAGGACACAGTCAAGGCTGATCAAGGAAGTATAATCATGAAATAACAGGAGTGGGTTACTGCTTTAATGTTCAAGATTACACGTTTGAAGACTAATTCACTAATCATTGACTTGGAGATGTAAATCAATTTTACTGCAATTCATTCACAGATTTATCTATTCTGTTTAACAAGACAACAATTTGAAGACAATTTTAAAATCTCTGATTGTGCAAGAGTTTCTGTTGCCTGGCCTATGTTAATTACCCTTACAGTTTTCCCTTTGTATTTTTTTTTTTTTACTAGCAGCTCCTGGATTTTGTAAACTTCTTATAACATTGTGACCACATGACAAGTCATGCCTTGAAACCAATATTTAAAAAGAAGCGATAGGCATAGTGATAAAAATGTTGCATAATTTTCCCAAATTTCCAAATATGGGTTAAAATATCTTATAAAATATAAAGCGTCTTGTGTGAAATAAGTATACGCAGCCCTTTCCTGGAGTAATATCACAATAAGCTCCAACATCCCAAATCTCATGAATGGCGGAGTTTGCTGTCAGACTCAGAGAAGGTCCTTAATAAAGGGGGGGAGTCCTAGGGCTAACAGAAGGAGAAAGTTTGCATAGCATCCACAAAGAGGGATCACAAAGTGTTGAGAAAGCTCAGTACAACACAGTGCTCTACTCAAGCTCCCCCCACAAAATAGTACGTGGAAAAAAGTCCACATAAATCTTTACTTGGGACTAACAGATCTTGAATCCAGACAGGAGAAGAAAATAATTCAGTCATATATGTCACTTCCTATATATTACCGGCCATAACACTAAACCGAAATACTCATATCTGAAGCCCTTTCCCCTGTCACACACATTTCGGGCTTCCAATAACTGCTACAAATGACAAGAAAAAAAACAAGTACAGCAATGCCTGAGGACCAGAGAGTGGTAACGGACTGATAGCATATTCTTATGCTTCAAACAGGCAGTCCATGCCTGCTCATGGGAAGGGCAAAAGACGTCAAGATCATAAGTATTCTGTTGGAAGAAAACTCTCTCCTGAAACCAAAATATTTTAACATAGTAATATGACAGCCTATGCATCTTAAAAAAAAAAAAAAAAAATTAGTATCCATGCTACCTCAAATCACAGTCCACTGAATCCAGTCACCTTACCAACATTGATAAACCTCTGGCTCTCCAGAGAAACTTAGTATCTAAGAACATAAATAGAAAAACTACCAGAAGACATCTAGTCTTCTGCAAAATCAGAAATATATATCTTATTTTACCAACAATCCTATGAAGTTTTGGGGTGTGAAATTATCTTAACATGGTGCTGCAGTACCACAAACATATGCTTAACAAAACACATGGGCACCTCATCTACACCAGAAGCACTGGCTCAGTGTTTATAATCGCTTTAGTTTGCCAGTGCAATCAGTTGTTTAATTTGGTGAGCACAGAGCATGCATGGAAATATTTCTAGTAAAATAAAGGTGCTAGTCTTCTTATCCCCCACTTTTCTCCTTGGAGAGTCTTGCCTACATCTCAGGCAGTGTGGAACAGTGTTTTTTTTCTGCCTTATGCCAGCAGTTGACACAGCCAGTACGCATCTTATGATGGTGATGCTTCATGTCTTTATTTTCCTTCAGAAATAAAGATATTTCAACAACATGAACATCTGGACTAGAACAGTGTAATTGGAAAGTCCAGCGAAGATTTAATTTCTGCCTGGCTAGATGCTTCCCAGAATACTGTGATTAGTCTGTGATTGGTATCTCTCTGGGGAAACATATCATGTTTCATCTTCCTAACTCCTTTCATCCGACAGATTGAGTCACAGTCAAGAAATTACCCGATGATTAGTTGTTTCAGAACGTGATAGTTATCGCCTATGTAGGATGTCATCTACAGCTGAATTACATAAACCATTTCCTCTTGCCATCAAGCTTCCACTTACTCCTATTATCAAAAACAAAATAGATATTATTCAAAGCACAGTTTTCTAAGAAGGTGAAACAGGAAGTCTACAAAGCCTAGTAGGAAATTTGACTATTGTTGATCTATTTATATACATATGATGATACAATGATAAGCATCAGTACAGTGTCTAAAAATATTATTAGCAAGATCTGCTTATATTCCCATGATTAATTTATGTAGACGTAGTAATAATAATACAGCTACTCCTTCTATCAATATTTAGCACACTGTGATAGCATGGCACCATCCTCATATACATTCGGTGAAGAGAATTCTCAAGGAATCACCAACAGTTTGTCAAACCATCACTTTCATAACACTTTTCTTCTTCCCACTGGCCTCCAAATGACACTTTTCTTCTTTTCTTCTTTGTGTCCTTAAAACATCTACATAAAATTCATAACCCATCTAACACTTGTCTTCCATTCCCTGAGTTTACAGTATGTCACTTGTATGATTTCTCACTTTTGTATGTATCGTCTTTGATATCTAGATCATTTCTGATTTCCTGTGAGGACTGTCTGTACGCTTCTCTTTGCTATCTAAGCTACTTTTGATTCAGGCTTACCACCAAGTGAAAACAGAAAGTTTGGAACATTGGTAAACTCCTCAATCCACTACATTTTCTTATATTCACAATTGCCCAATGAATAGCAGATATAACTGGGAGCTCTGTGAAATTTTTCAGTAGTTATGAAAGCACAACTTAATTCTGGCAATTAATTCTATTTTTCTGCAACTTTGCTCATACACATTGCTAAGATGTCATGGGGTAAGAATATTAAGAAAAAAAGAAAATCTCATTTCTTTAATTTTCTGACTTCCTCCTTGAAATCTCCACTGTTCAGAGATCAAGGTTGAGGCATTGTATAAGACACATTAATCCTACTTTGCAAGCTTACATAGTGTGGAACCTTTTTGTGGCTTTACCTTAGAAATACAAAAATAACGGTCACCTGCCATGAATATTTCTCTCTCACCTGTCATGCCATTATGAGACATGCTTTCACCCCTATCTTATGTATCTTTGCAGGGCGGTTCAGGCATTATTTTTTGTTTGCTCACTCACTGTTGCTCCTCTGTTGCTGCAGTCAGTGAGGTTTGAGATTTGCTTCATCTTATGTTATCCCCCTCAACAATTCAAAGTGATTTCAGACTTCAAGAAGGAAAATATACTGAGGGTTTTTTTCAGTCAAACACTGTTGAAAAGATATATTTACATGCTCAGCTTGCTCAGCTGAAAAAATAAATCTGACTTTAAATTTCCTAATGATAAGGAATCAGTTCCTATTTGCATCTTATTTTTTGTTAGCCAGAAATGTTGAACATCTCTATTGAATTGAGAACACAAACTGGTTGTCCTACAGTATTTTCTGAATCATTTCAGGGCATCTGTGATGTAAGCCACCTCCATTTACAAGCTGTTTAGTCACATGGGAGAGACAATTCAAAATCATAAATTCTTTCATCTGCCTCTCATATTTTCTACATTTCCATTAATTGCTAGAAGGAAGTTATATAATACTTCTATCTCCTATGTTCATTGCAGGAGGTCTTCTGTGGAATTCATCAGAGCACTGGGTTGAAGGCTATCTGAGATATCCTTAAAGACACAAAAATCAATCTGAACACTGAAAAAACACATCAAAACATGACCAAAAATTCTGTTGATTGCAGTTCAGCTGAGGCAAACAGACCTGACAGATGATAAGTAAAACCTGTGGTAGGCTGCAGGACAGTGAGTCTGGGTTATGCAACCAATCAAACCAATGGGCATCACACACGGCCCAAAGCAAATGTGTGGGTATCTCTATTTAAGTAAAGGTCTAAGATACTGGAAGATGTATGAGTAAATTATCTCAGATTTTTCCTAGAATGGCATGAAAGAAGCCAACAAGAAACAACTTGCTCACTTTCAATGAGTGAATAGATTTCTCAATAGAGAAATATTGCATTAACATATAAACATTCTAGTCTATGTAGCCAAGTATTCAAAGTACAGATGAAACTGGAGACAGCAAGTGTTACAGATTTTTTTTACATTCATCAAATAAGCCTGCACTGAGATCAGTTAACACTATTTTAAAGATAAATTAAAAATAAGAATTATGTAAATATATATAAAGCAAGCTCAGATATCTTCAGACAAGTCACAGAGATGTGTTCACTTCAATGCTTGGTTTTTGGATGCTATTGTGACAACAAAGATTCAAGATTTTCCTCTTATAAGTGATTTAATGTCATAAACCATGGCAGAATTAAAAGAATTTCTATTTTCCCTCATATAACTCTGATGTTACTAATCCGGTGATATATATGAAATAAGAGAAATACTTTGAAAAGAAAAATTCTACATTCCTAAAACATTACTTTTCAGCAACAGGGAAGATGCTTTACTTACTATTAATATCACACATGCCTTGGGTACTATGAGTAACACTCTTCAATTTTAAGCTGTGGGATCAAACTTTAAGTGTTACAATCATACATTCTAAGAGACCAGCTGAAGTGTCATCATATTTTCTGATCAAAGTTATGCTGTCCTTTTTCCACTATTCAGCACTCACAATGCTATCGTTTTAACAAATAGTAATTAAGATATTCTGTCCACATCTTCAGGAAAGAAAAAAACAGCAGATTGAACTATCCTGGTTCAAAGAAGAATTTTAATGAAGTCTTTACTTCACTTAGACCATTTTTGAGAATGTGTCCATACACAAGGAACCTGGATACTGTTTGATGTTGGCTTCTCTTAAAAATGACGTTATTGCTACCCACACAGCAACTTTAACTCAGTTAAACATGGCAGCCAAAATATTTATGCTGACAGACATGGACAACTTTGGCTTTAGAGCAATAGACCAGATTCTATTTGTTAAACAGAGCTAGAATATTTTGGATTTTAAATATAGGATTTTAAAAACTTGGGCATGACTAATGCAATCAAAATGCCCATCTACTTGCCAAATTAACTCTGTTGGCCATCCGGTACTCAAATGACTTTCACAGCAAAATGTCAAAAATAAAATCCAATGCCAAGACAAAAATGTTAGAGGGTGTCAAGAGGCAAAAAGCAATTAAAGTTCCTATTAATTATATTATATGACTATTGTATTACCATTTCATTAAAGATTTATAAATAGCACAGCAACCTGCAAGACCAGGAGAATTCCAGTGCAAACACTGCACGCCTGCTTAATCCTCTTTAAAGTAGGATTAGACATCTTCTGATGGACTGCTTTCAACAGGTATCCTTAAAAAGTAGCAACACAGTTGTGTTTTAGTAGAGATTCAAACGCATTCATTAAACCCTGCTAGGTGCTAATCACAGGGAAATTTCTGTTTCAGTTCTACCTTCTTTCAGCTGATATTGCTAGAGACTAACTGCAAGAGGTGCTTTTCAGAAGAATTGTACTTAGAGAAAAAAATGGTACCGTGTAGAAAAATAAACAGATATCTCCCTAAAACACCTTTTATTTCTTGACATTCTTAAACTCACACATACACCCATCAGAAAGCCTCAAGTTATAGGGATCTATATGCAAGATAAGGTCTAGTGAATTGATTAGAACTGTACTGAGAATTTCTGCAAGCAATAACGGTCTGTAGAAGGTCGGCACGTGTCTTAATCACTGCTTTAAGCCTCTCAGAGGTAAAGAGGAATCAGCAGCAGCATTAATTATTAGTTATCTTTTAACTATATTATTACAATTATTATTTATATTATTTATTATTAACAATGATAATTTTATTATTTGTTATATTAATTTATTATTATATTAAATTAATTTTATAAGCAGGCTGTGTTCTCCATTGCTATGCTATAAGCTTAGACCACCAATGAGCAAGAGGGCAGCTATTTCTGCAACAGCACTTATGAGGGGTAACCGTTACCTGGTTTCTCAGGTAATTTAAACAGAGGAGAAGGAATTACGCATTTCTTTTCTTTGGGATGCTACTCATATCTCTGCCCTGATTTACCATGGAAAAGTAGAGCTTGCCAATTTTACATAACTTTTTGGACGCATTTTTGTGCTTTACTGCGGAGATGGTTATTTTCTGCAGCCTTGAGGACACAGAGATGAAGTGAGCATATACAGTAAAAAGCAAGTTTCTCTAAAGGGCAGCATCCTCAGAGATTTTACAGTTTGTTTCATTTGACAGTGCCAAGAAAAAAAAAAAAACATGCAAACAGCAAAACTATAAAGTCTACCTAAAAATAGTAAATCTACTGGGGGTTGGACCAGATGAATTCCAGAGGCCCCTTCCATCCTAAACCACTCTATAATTCTGTGAAAAGAACTTGAAAGCGACATTTCCATACACTCAAGTCACAAAGGCTACAAAAAACTTCTACTCCAGAAGTGTACAGTTACTTCCAAATTCTTGGGGATTTGGATTAAAAGCTTGCCCCAAAATTATTTATGCACCCACAGACTTCAAACATATCTCAGTGACTGCCACAAATGCTATAAATGTTCCCATTCCCAGCTACACTCTCCTCTGCCCAGACAACTTCCACAAGTGCTTCAACTAGAAATTCTGCTCTGACTTTGCTGTATATGCCTCAGTGAAAGTGCAACATTCTGTGACCTGACATCATCTAGCTCCATTACCTTTGCTCATTTTACTGTGTTTACTTTTCTCCCAGATCCTATCACTTTCACTTCCCCTGGAAATGGCAGCCCCTTGCTAAATTGGGTATTACAGCAATAGTCACGAATGCCTTATTTGCACAATGACACGGGCCAGGCCAATGCATTTAGAAGTTCCCAGGGGTGGATTAGTGCACAGATGGTGCACCATATCAATAGCTGTTGTTAGATCTCATGTCTTTCAAAGCACCTGTACAGGTGCATCTACATCCATGAAGGAATTGAGCAAAATTTCACACTCCTACCTCCTCCCTCATCTGTTTTCATTCCTGCATAAGGAATCTGCCCATCCTCCCATCCCTCTTCTGAGGCCTATCATCTTTCTCTCTCACTTGAACTGAAATGACAGGATTAGTTGGCACAATTGCAAACACCCCAGAGAACTCTACTTAGCATCAGTTCAGCAAAAGGCTTTTAAAACAGACATCAAGGTAAACACATTTTTGGAGCCTTGATTAAAGTCAGTTATGCAAATTGCCTTTCCAAATTTGTTATATACTCACTCTCAACATTCATTATCAAATAGCATTTAATCAAAAACTAATCTTAAAAAAAAAAAAAGTTGCTACCAACAGAGTTGGAATTTTTCAAAAGACAATTTTAAATACATAGAAACCTTTGCACACCTAACATCGTGCCTCTGCTTCTGAAGACTGCTAGAAGTTGCTGTTATCCACTTTAAATTCCCAAACAGTAGTGTACTTCATGCTGAAAATCAGTTCAATACTTGAAAAATGTTAAAGCAGTAAGAGCAGATGCACTCAGATTCTGCTTTGTCATCACTACTTTTTCCAGAGTGAACCTGCTGATGCTCCGACCTAATTACTGGAAAACAATACATTGGAGTTCATAGAAGCTGATAATAGGCCTATTCCTTTTTAGTTTAAAAAGTACATAAATGAGTGAAAGCCTCAGAGATGATGATTCTAACAAAAAAAATAAAAAGAAAACCATATCATATTGTCTACCGTTACCTTTCTATGGAAACTAAGAGTCAGAATATATATATATTAAGAAAATATTTCATTTTTTATTAGCAATTATCATCAAATCCACAAAAAACAAAAGGCAGTTCCACAATTTCACTGGTGCAGAAAAGAAACAGGTTCATCTTTAAGAATAATTCATTGCATTATGAAGATTCTCAGAAATGGGTGAGATGAGTTGAATAACACTAAGAGAACACACTTCATGAATTTTACAAAACCTGTTCTAAGTATTTTTAGTTTTTTCAAGTTCTTGAAAACCCAAGAGAAAAAAAAAAGTTTATATTACATAGTTCTTGAATTCTAGTTTACATTAAATAATTCTTGAATTTTATTTCAATATACTATCAGCAAATACATTGCTTTCATTAGCTGCAGAGATGTGGTACAGATGTTTATCCGAATTTGAAGTAGTAGAATGAAGATGACCAAACCAACAGATAAGAAATTTGGGGTGGTACCCTGGTAAAAACAAAGTACCATCTTTCCAATGGAATGATCTGGTTTTGTTAGAGGAAATTTCATCCAGACATAAAAAATGAATTCACTTCTCATTGCCTGTGATCACAGCCACTCAGTATATGAGGAATACTTCAGTATTTCCTAAGAAATGTGAGAAGCAATAATGCTGGCAAAGCTTTATTCAAGATATAAGATAACATTATCACAATACTGAGTTAAATAGAAAATCAACATAGCTTCTCCTTGCACTTCCTTCTAAGTTCTAATCATTATAGCAGCTAAGTCAGTGGGAATAATTATCTTGAAAGAAAGGAGAAAAGGAAAATTTTGCCTTCAAATGTTGAGTAAATACAAGCAACATGATATGTGCATTTCCTGCAGAATATGAAAGCAAGACATAGTTCACAGCGCCCACAGCTCCAAGCTCATGGATGACATAGACCGACCTGAGGGAGAAAAGTCTGACAAGACAATTCACTTATTTTATTTCCCCTTAGTTTCCCTTATTATCTTTGCCTCTATATCCAGTATTTTATCTCCTCTGTTGTATTTAGATTTTCAAATCCTGAAGAACAGTTTTCAGAGAACAGAAAACAAAGCAAGGATTTTTGTTTTTTCCCACTGTAAGAATTGACCTATGATTTTCTCTGAGTTTTCTGGGAGCCCAAGATGTCACAGTGGAAATGAGGACAAAGATCCAAGTGTGTGAAATGAGTGAACTGGCAAGGTCATTTAACAGATATGTGAAAATGAGGGTGTGATTCTTTTTCTATGTCCACTTCAAATATCTATTTCTAAAATGTATTTATTGATTCTCACATTTCACTAGAGCAACTCTGCAATAATATTACAAAAATGATTTGGTGCTTATGTGTTGGTACCATACCACCAACTCTATACATACAAAACCATGGAAGTTCATGGATAAGATTGAAGCATTTTCAAGTCATACTGTGCCACTACTAAGCAGCATCTCTGAGAACATCCATTTGCAAGATTGTTTTCTTTTCTATGCTACACTCAGAATTGATTTCTCATTTAGGTGCCTTGAGGACCTACTAAGCTTTTAGATATAGCACAATGAAAACACCTACAAAACAAACACCCTATTCACAAGACTTTAAGATTAGTCCAGAGAGAATGCTGATCTTTGGTGAACATGAATAGAATCTAATGAGAGGGTGTAAGGAAATAGTATGCAAATTTATAGCTCCTTGTTAAAGGAGTAGTGATACATGGGGGAACTAGTTTATCTTTCCTATCTGCAAAGTATTTGAAGCAATCACATACCAAAGGTATGTGCCTACTTTCCAGATGAGTTCTGCACATTGTCTTGCTTACTTCTGGGATAGCAAAAACTTAATTTGATAATTCAACCCAAGTGTTTTCTGCCCCTAATATATTACATCAAACAAGGATATCACTGTAATACCTTTTTAACACAATTGCAAATAAACATATACTGGACACCAGAAATGAGCAAGATAAAAGTGTTGTTTCCTTATGACAGTGCAAAACAGCAAACAATAATATCTTCAAATTTTATTCATCTGCTGGGAAAAGAAAAAAAATCAAGATATGGAATATATTTGAGGGATTTAAAACAAACATCACTAATTAAGAACTAAATGAAATCCAGGAAACTAGTCAATACTGTGCTTGAAAAAAAAGTTTACTCAACTTTTGACTGAGGGTTAGCAGAGGAGTGTCAAAATTTTTGTTCACAAACAAAAAGTTTCAGAAATAATTTCAACAAGTAGAAGGAAAAAAATACTAGTCATCTACTCCATAAAAGAAAGGCTTTGACAGGCTAGCCTTCCTAAACAAAAGGGCAGAGCTTTGTTTTTAATGGAAACTGGTACAAAGAAAAAAAAAACAACTCCAAAAGTTAGTAAAATGTTGGCAAAGATGCAAAACAATGATACAAAATGTGGAAATTAGGAAATTACTGCAGATACAGTCCTGGGCACAGTGTAGTGAAGAAAGCAACTTGCAGAAGCTTTTCTGAAAGAGGACTGCGATGTCTGTTTTGAAGGACATAGATGAGGAAAGCACGAGAAAGGACAGTTACACCATATCTGCCTTCATTTCAGTTTTGATGTCGTCTCACATGAGCAAAAGTTGCTATAATTTCACGTGGAAAATATTTTCTACAAATGTAGGAAGAGTGAGTGTTAACAGTCTGGAAATCTACAGACCACAGTTCAGAAAACTGCAAGGAATGGCTGAGAAGAATTAAACAAGCAATAGAAAGATAAATTCACTATACATTTCCACTGGAAAATGTTTAGACTTTTGCATTCAAGAAGACTGAAAGCCACTGGCTTAAATTATTTTCTTCATAAACAGGCAATGTTTTATACCATTATCTTTATTTTTGTTAACCTCATTGAATCCATTTCACCCATATTTTTACTATCCTTTCCTTAGATTGCCAGGAAAACAAGATCACATTCTTGAGAATTTTGTGTTGGTTTATATTTTCAATATTTAATTTATTGTTTTTCGACTTCGACAACCTTCTCATTTTTAGGTCCTTATTTAGGTCCTCTTTTCACAGGACCTAAATACAATCCCATGGCTCCTAGCATTACCTTCTCTAGGCTGCCAAATTTCCACCTAGCTGACCTTTATGAACATTGTATAACTATCAATAACAAGAGCATATCTGATGCAAACTGGTCTTCACAAGACTCCATAGGTCTCAACAGGTCCTGAATCCTTTATTTTTTTCCTGAAAGGATTCTGCTCTAGCCAACTCTGGGAAGTGCTCTGTATCTCCATCTTGCTATTTCTCTATGATCTTTTCCAAAATCTGTAGTCTTGAGGTTTTCAACTAGAGTCAAATTCTTCTCTTTTCAGGACATTTTCCCATTAAGGGTAATTTTTACTAATACTACAGAAATTTGTAAAACCTGTAGAGCAAAGCTCCAGGCAGAAACCAGAACATCAGTTACAAGCTGCTGATTTGGCAGCGTGCTCTTCGTTATGGAACAAAACACAAAAAAGCCTAAAAAGAAATAGAAAATAAAAACCCAGTAATGCAGTGGCATTAGCTCGTTTCTGGTGAGAGCAAACAAATTGAAATCAATGAATAGCCACATGAACATCCACATGCCCCAGAATATTTTTTGTCATTATAAATAGAACTAGATTTTGTATTTATCTATTTTATTGCCATCTGACTAAGCAAATTCTTTTGAAATCAGCATTACTGATGCTGGGGTAGTGACATATTAAAGAATGGAACACTGCCAATCTGGCCACTTCCAGCTGTTTGAAAGCCAAAATATTCATATGTAACATATGTTAATATTTTATTTGCATTGGAAATAAAATAATAACATGCTGAAAAGTTTTTATATTTTGTGAACTCCCTTGTAAGAACATAATGAAAAAGAAATGGAAAAGAATAGGTTCTTTTCCTTGACAATCAACACAGAAATAGGTTATAAGCAGAGCTTGGGAGAACAGAGGATGGCCTACAGCAAAATTTGCAATGTAAAAAATGTTTTTAACTCTCCTCTGTTAAAATTACCAATATTATGCCTCCAATGTCTTCTTTAGTGTAGATTGCTACATATGTAGCATAATGTACCTTAATGAATAAGGATTTTCTTAAACATTTTCATTTATAATTCCTTCCTCAGGCACACAGTAGGACCAAGATAGAGGTACTTTACCATTAACTGGAACTCTCCTCAAACACTGATACCTTGCCTCCAGATCTACATCTTCCAGTTGAACTCCCTAATACAAGACATCCAGAATAGTTAAAAGGCAGCCAGACTAGGAGGGAGCTGCACTTTGATGCACAAAAGGTCTGACTGATGCATAATGCACCAACTTCCTTAATTCTCCTCAGCTAATGTAGAAAAAGAAACTCAAAGGAACCGGGAAGGAGGAAAGTAAAGCACTCTTAGAAGTCCAATTTCTGCAAGCTGTATTTTAATTTACGCAGTACAACAGTCACACTGGAAGAGGGCTTCCTGCTCAGAGGGAAACTGCTACTGAAAAAAAAATTATCTTCTGATGTAGGTATACTGTCCAGCTTACAAAATCTGTCTCCAAAATTCCATAACAACTCCGACACTGGAACAGACATAAAACAAATATATTGCTGTGGTTTATGAGTAGTTTGAAAATTTCTGTAGCTTTGCCATGAAAGACATACCAGAGACTGATCAGCTAGAGTCAAGGGTCCTGTCACACCATTAGAGCTTGGTGCTCCCTACCAAGCCAAGTAGAGTTTTCTGTTGTATTCAGCTGGTTTTGAGCTCAGCGCAAGGAAGCACTCAAAACATTCTTGGAGTGTCTCAGTGTTAGCCTTCCTGAGATATGAAGCTTCCTGGAGAAGAGAAGGCTCTGGGGAGATATGGAAGTATGTAAATGTTTCATGGGAAGGAATGAAGAGGGAGCCAGACTCCACTCTGTAGTGTACATTGATGGGACAAGAGGCAGCGACCACAAAATAAAACACATTAAATTCAACCTGAACATAAGAAAACACTTTCTTACTGTGAGGGTGTCTGAGCACTGGCACAGGTTTTCTAAAGAGGTTGCTGTTTCCATCTGTGGAGGTACTCAATAAAACCCAACTGGGCTTGTGGCCTACAAGCATTCTGATCCAGATGACTGCGCTTGAGCCAGGGGTTGGACTGAGTAATCTTAGAAGGTCACTTCCAACCTCAGTCTCTGAGATTCTGAGGTGCATAGGTCTGATAGTATGAACCATGCTAGGTACACAGATGATATATGCGTCAATTACGATTTTTCACGATACCTTTGTAAATTTAAAATACCTTTACTGACCGACATGAATGCAAACACATTCTCCCCTCAGAAATAACTTGTGCTATTTCTAAATAAATAAAAATACTACTTTCCTTCTGCAGAAATAGAGTTGAAAAAATAATAAAACTGTAAACAAGCAGTATGGCACAATTCATTCAAGTAGTACTAGCTTGTATATGATGTAATTTATAAGTCACTATAATGCGATACTATCATTGTATGTAATTCAAAGGCTGGAGAAAAGAACTTGGTGCAAATCATTGCACAAAGCAGAGGCTGAAGGAATAGTATTCTGCTAAAATGCTTAATGACACTCAGAAGTTCTACATGCTGACTAAAACAGGTTACAAAAAATGCATGGTTCTAGGAAATAACCCAGTGCCAGCCATCTTCCAGACATTTTAGTACTATTCAGACAGTCTAAATTTTCTGTTTTTTCACATTTAAAAACATTCATCTCAGAATAACAGAATTTGTTTTATTTGCATTTGTATCTTTAAAAAGCCACACAACATATTTGTAATCAAAAGGCAATTAATCCTTTGAATGACCAAGACTTTCTTATCCTTCATATTCTAAAACATGCACTAAAAAAAAAAGAAAAGGAAAGGAAAATAAATAATAATTGCTTCACTACTAAAAAAAAGATTTGAGCTCACACGTGCTGTTCTGAGTGAACCAGGAAAGCTCCTTCCCTTTGCTCCACTCAGAATACCTGTTCTGTCCCCTCTGAGCTCTGGCTCAGACAGCTCTGCATCACTGACACATGTGCCATGCCCCACTTGAACTCATGCAGCTGGGCTCTGCTTTCCAGCCTGTATGCTCCTCTGATTTACTGCAGGGACAAGATGGCCTGTTCAATAGGCACAGATGTAATGCAGCACGCACGTGCTCACTAATCCTGTCATTCAAACACAGTGAGCCACAGGCTCTTCTCTGTACCACATTAAATACAAGAGAAGCTGCTCTGGCACATAGGTGGTAGAGGCATAGGCTTGGAGCTGAGCTCCCACTAATATAAGACATCTAAAACAAGGTGGTGCCACTACTTCAGCACGCCAAAAAGTTCCAATATTGAGGAAAGATGAAACTTAGTAAGCAGCATAGCTGTAAATCCATAAGACTTCAATCCACCTGAAAAAATGTTAATAAATTTGCAAAGAAGCTTGATCAGCATTCCTTAATTTTCTAGGTAGAATTTTTGCACCACTGCTGATGGTCAATTGCTCTGCAAATGAGAAGCAGATGGGCTTTTACAACTCCTTCATTGTGTGTTAGTAGGCCTGATGAGCTGGGGCTTGCAGAAGGGTATCGCTCTGGGGAAAAATCAGAGCATCGTGAAGAGAAAAAGGGGAAATCCCCTTAACTTTGATTATATAATTAAAAATTTCTGTAAGCTAGCAAGAGAAATCAGTGCATCAGAAACACATTTACATGATTAGAGCTACCATCTCCATATTTGTGATTTAATCATTTTGTTTGAATACCCTTTCTGAGTCATAGAACCTTTCTAAATGAGCTCTCTCCAAGCTTGCCAGCAACAGAAGTGAGAGGTGATCTGATGCAGCTCTCTGCTTCTTACATCTGCTTAAAATACTTCTGTTATAGTTCAGATTTTACTACAGTGCACCATAAAATCACCTAATGTCCTGTTTCAGAAGAAAAGAAAATGGGTGCATGGAAAACCTTAGCCATAATGGCTTAGGTCTAAGCCTCCATAGAGATCTGTATGGATAGATATAAATAGGTTGGGATAAGATTTCTAAGTTTCTGCAGTGTCACTGGGAGAAGGACAGTGATGAGAACAGAGCAATTTCTTCGTGGAGATCAGTCTTTGGTGATGGGAATTATTACTGTGCCAAATAAAAGTACAATGATCTCTCTAGTCTGGCTGATGAAAATCAGCTCATTTGTTAAAAATACACTGACTCCGTTTTAAAAATACATATATATCACAGCTATTGGAAGTGATGCCTTAGCGTTAATACACTAAACAATAAGAAAGTCACCATGAAAGAATTTGCTGACCAAGTATCAACTGTCTCAGCTACTAATACGTTGGCAGTCCTTTCTCAATTCACTGAAAGTAAATGAAATCGTCCTTGTACATTTTAAGTCAAGTCCATGGTCTACAGTGACACTTCATAGGTTCAGTAGGGGAGTTTAATCTCTCCTTTTTGTGTCAGTGCCTATCACCACACAATGCATTTTTCTTTGCGGAGGAGAAAGGTATACAGTGATCTCTTGCATGTACCTTCTCAGATAGGCTTAAAATTATGCTAAAAGTAGAAAAGAAAGCAGCCTCTGCTTTCCGGCTCCAAATAATTCTCCATAGGAAGCTCTCATTGATCTAAGACTTATGCTCTGGTAGTTTGACCAAATTTTGTGTTGAATAGCTTGTTTGTAGCTGAAACATAATCCAGCACATTGGCTAATTCATGTGCCTTGGAAGATCATAGCAGCTTCTATCCCATTAAGGTTCACAGAAAATACAGTGATAATTCAAATGCACTGTCATTCCTATTTACAGCAGCATTGACGTTCACACAGAACAGAACAGAATGAGTTGTCTGAGTGTTCTCAACCAAAGATACAGAGTTTGAGCAGAAGATGGGGGTTTGTTATTTTTGTTTTAAATACAGCACGTTCCATTCCACTGTGGCATAGCTGCTATTCACCATAGTAACTAATGCAAAGACTAAACTCACAGTTTCACCTATCTGAAAGTTTGGTATTTAACCTAATTGCCTTGTCTCCCTCACTAGTCCATTGAAAGAAGCATGCACTTCTAGAAGGCAATTCATCCTATCTATTCCAGGAACCTCTGAGCACCACATGCCCTCTGGATGTATCAGCCCCTTTCATTGGCTATTAAGAGAGCCTAACTGGTGATGTCCATGCTGGACTAGTAAATGAAACAAAGGAGGTAAAAGAAAAAGTAGATAACAAAAAACTTAAATACTAGTCCATAATCCTTCATGCAGCTCAAGTGTTAACACAATTTATGACAGCACTTTAGCCAGTACCAGCCAGCATCCTTTGATGCAATGCCAGGCTACATTTGGTGGCAGCATCTATCAGTGGTCATTCCCAAGCAGCCACCTGGATGCAGATTCTCTGTTGGGAAGGAAGGCCAAGAAAGTATGGCCATGCAGGTGTGAGTCACCTAGTCCCATGGCCAGAGGACTATGACATATTTTATTTAGTAGTATATGTAACACCACTTCAGACTGCAATCCCAAATTCAACATGTCTAAAGCCATGCTGAATTAATCTACTCTGAATTACTCAAAACAAAAAGCTGTGAAGCCTGCTTGCTTATCACTGTGAAAGTATTAAGCATAGTGTGATTTTACTTTTTGTGCCAGCTGTCACAACACCACACCCCTCTTCTCATTTTTGCTGGCTTTGTCAGCACATCTGCAGAAGAAAGAAAGAGGCACAACAACAAGGCTGCCACAGCTACCACTTCCTGGACAGTCTGACCCTCCCCAGCAGGCTGGCAGAAACAGCTCATTATCTGGTATGAAGTATCACAAAGAACAGTAGGAAAATGCAGATAACCATGCACAATTCTGTTGTGTAACTAACACTAAACTTAACAAAAGAATAGGGTTTTGGGCATCATTTATCAGTATTTATGTCTGATTGTCAAATACTAAGAATAGCTGCTCCTTGAGCAGCAAATCCTAATTAGCTGCTTTCCAAATTATAAGACATCTGTGTTCAGATTCCATCACATAGGCAGATGCAACATCACCTGAAACTGTTCTAAGAAATGAGACCAAAAAAATTATTTTCAGAAACTATGCAAAAGCAAGCAGTCAGCACTGACACCCTGAGAAAGAGCCATGGTCAGTGCCAACTCTGATCATGAGCAGCTCACGCTCTGAGCTGAAGACACCAAGATGGCAGCATACAGATGCACACTCACATGAACACAAGGACTACTCAGAATTTCCACCAAACTGTTCCAGAGAAAAAGTGAGAGTCCTACATCCACACTGCCTCCAACTTAAACTCTTCACAATCTTTCATTGGAATTCATCTATCTTGTCAATATGACTCCAATTTACACTCAGTCTTTTGGTTACCAGGAACTGGACAAATAAAACGTTGTGGAGTTTTTGTTTCTTTTCTTTTTCTTTCTTCTTTTTAAGGCACTTTAAATAAATTAGATGAAAATAGGGACAATTTTTCAAAAGAAGTTTTTATACTTTGATCTAATAATTTTTTCTGGTAGCTTGTCAAGGGAGTTGTTTGCAGCATGTTAGTTATCAGTTGAATTACATACTGGCAAAAGCAACACTGGAAACTAAAAAGCTTTTGATAATGTTACAAACATAAAAATGGCAATACTAGAGTAAAATTTACAGTGTGCTGTACCAGAACTGTATCTCACTTACAAGAAGTACTAATGCTTAAAGACAAGGTCAGTGTCCACATGTCCATTCTCATTTCTTGACCTTTGTCAAGACTCCCAGTAAAAATAACTACTTCCTAAGATGTCTTGAGATGTGAGTGCTTCCCCATTAGCATTTGGATGGAGAATTTCCTACTAAATTCACAAACAGAACATTACAAAAACACACTTCAGTGGATCAGGTTTTCAAACACTTTCAGTGTGGTCAAAGCCTCAAACAGAGGATTGAACTCCAAGCACTTTTAATCACTGAATTATCAATTCCCTGAGCCATGTAGTATGCATGGAAATTCTGTGTAGTTGGAAAAAAAAAAAAAAAGTATTTGAATTTTCATTTCCCCTCAATTAGAATTAATCAACTCAAGTAAGTTAATAAGATTTCATAAAATGGGATGGTTTGTGTAACTTTGAACACAATTAAATATTAATAAACTCCTATGAGAGCAAGATCAATGGAGTACAAAATGTCTTCCTGAATTTTATCTTAAAATACAGCATTTTAATCAGTTACATATAACTCTATACCCCGCAAGAAGCTTTATACAGCAGTAGAAACGGTGAAACCACACAGAAAAATCTCATCATTAACATTATAAAGAAATGATCCTCAAGCACCTCATGCTTGATTTCAAGAACAGATTCTACCATAGACTAAAATAGCTATTGCATATGTGACACACATCCATAATCAACATGAAATATTATATACAGTCCAACTGGATATTCATTATCCTAAAATTCCCCTTCTCTGATCCTATTTGTAATAAAACCAAAATACTATAAAACCAAAAGATAATCATCTATATTAAATGAAAATATTAAAATACCTCTATCCAGTTTCCTATTTAATGCTGTCTGACCTTTTACAAAAGAACCTTTCTAAGCGACTGTTTTTTTCTGATCTCAGGAGTCTGGTACAAGTTTTCTCTTCCCTTAGTTAAAGAACAAGAACCATAAATCTGAATCTCCATTTCTAGTACTACAGCATATGGTTGAAAGTACTGTCTTCTTGAGATAGTGTTAGAAACACTGGTCTAAATTAATACCAGACAATACTGGAATCTCTAGCTCTCTAGCAGTTTATTTTAAAAGAGGTAATACAGGAAATCTGTGAAAAGTTTCTTAATATATAGTTTTGCTTTTTAAAAAATATTCAAGAAATACCTGTTTTCAGGAGAAAAAAAAAGAAAAGAAAAGAAAAGAAAAGAAAAGAAAAGAAAAGAAAAGAAAAGAAAAGAAAAGAAAAGAAAAGAAAAGAAAAGAAAAGAAAAGAAAAGAAAAGAAAAGAAAAGAAAAGAAAAGAAAAGAAAAGAAAAGAAAAGAAAAGAAAAGAAAAGAAAAGAAAAGAAAAGAA
Organism: Gallus gallus; assembly: GCF_016699485.2. Lineage (NCBI taxonomy): Eukaryota > Metazoa > Chordata > Aves > Galliformes > Phasianidae > Gallus > Gallus gallus. The sequence goes on from NC_052532.1 coordinate 30,581,993, forward strand.
AAGAAAAGAAAAGAAAAGAAAAGAAAAGAAAAGAAAAGAGAAGACATAAATAAAGTAGCCACGATTGAAGATGAACATTTTCTGGTTATCAGTTTCCCAAAATATTTCAGGGAAGTCTAAATTCCTCTATTCCTTAACCCAAATATTTCATTCACTGTCCAGTTCTTTCGGTTACGTGTTTACATAAAAGTTCATTTCCCTCTGCAGATTACAAAATATTCATCAAAGAAAGCCCCACCGTAAAACTTACATTGACATTCTTTGCAGCACTTGCCATCCACGTATGACAGGGCAGAATTAGGTGGACAGTCAGAGAGGGAGCAAATCAAAGCTTCACACTGCACAGTGCCATTCTAGAAGAATAAAAAGTGCTTAGCTGGTAGTTATATTTAGCAAAAAGAGAGATGTTCTCATACATAAGAACTTAAAATCTATTTTTAAATGCAATGAACTCTGACAAAAGGCCATTTTAGCACAGTTCTTTTAATAATGAACAGAAACTATAACTTCAGAATATCTTGCATACAATCTTTCAGGCATGTATGATGTGTTCTTTGAAATTATAATGATCTAAGTTTTTTTTAAGAGGCAAACCTGTTTCAGGGTAAAACATTCTGCCAATCAGCAGCAAATTGACGTTAGTGTGAAATAGCAACCTCACAGAACAATACTGAGCCTTCCAATTTTTACATAAAAGACAATACACTTCTAAAAGGTAGTAATTTCATAGCTGCAAGAAAAATCAGAGACAAAACATGCAATGCATTTAACACAAAAGTCAAAGCATTTCAGATAACTATTGGCAAGATCTGACACCGTGGGCTAAATCTTACCTTTAATGACAAATTCCTAAAATCAAAATTAGTATCACACCAGAAATATAAATATCAAAGAAATACTAAGCTTAAAAAGAACCATTTAGCAAATTGTAGATAATAGCAAATCAATATAAGGTGCAGCAGTAGTCTTTTCACAAGTTACCAGTGGCCTTTGAATTAAGCATTTAATACATCCAAATTGAATTAATGAGTTTTAAATGACTGGACAATAAAAAAGTTGCAATAGTTCTGCAATCGGTTGTGTAGTTTGTAGTTGCAATCATTTCTGTAGTTCTGATTCCCTTGGGAATCTTCCATTCACTTATGTTCTTTCATGTTTGTGATATAGTGGAACATGCATATGACCCTGACATTTGGTTCTTTATTGCTTTTGGGATGTAACCAAAGGGAACTAAAGGGATCCCAGGTACAAGGGATCTATTAAAAAATTTGCTAAGAAAAAACATGTGCTGATAGTAATAAGAAGCAGATATTTATTTATGCAGAGAAGCAGTTTGCAACTCAGTACACAGGAATAACATGGTGGCTAAGTATATTGCATTGCATCTGCCTACACTGGCATGGACGAATTGCAGATGACACCAAGCTGGGGGGAAGTGTCGATCTGCCTGGGGGTGGGAAAGCCCTTCAGAGGGATCTGGACAGGCTGGATAGCTGGGCTGAGGCCAGTGAGATGAAGTTCAAGAAGACCAAAGTGCCGGGTCCTGCACTTCAGCCACAACAACCCCAGGCAATGCTACAGGCTTGGGGCGGAGTGACTGAAAGACTATGTGGAAGAAATAGACCTGAGGGTGTTGGCAAATACTTGGCTAAACATAAGCCAGCAGTGTGCCCAGGTGGCCAAGAAGGCCAATGGCATCCTAGCTTCTATCAGAAATAGTGTTGCCAACAGGAGGAGGAAGGTGATCATCCCCCTGTACTTTGAGCTGGTGAGGCCTCATCTCGAGCACTGTGTTCACTTTTGAGCCCCTCATTACAAGAAAAACATTGAAGCCCTGGAGCATGTCCAGAGAGGGGCAATGAAGCTGGTGAAGGGTCTGGAGCATGATTCTTTTGAGAAACAGCAGTTGAGGGAAGTGGGATTTTTAGTCTGGAGGAGAGAAGACTCAAGGGAGACCACATAGTTCTTTACAGCTACCTGACTGAAGGTTGTGGCAAGGTGGGAATCAGTCTCTTCTCCCATGTAACAGTTACAGGACAAGGGGGAATGACCTTAAGTTGCACCAGGGAAGGTTCAGGTTGGGTATTAGGGAAAAAGCTCTTCTCAGAAAGACTGTTCAAGTGCTGGAATAGTCTGCCCAGGGAGGTGGTGGATTCAGCGTCCCTGGAGGTGTTCAAAAAATGTTCTGATGTTGTACTAAGGTACATGGTTTAATGGGGAAATACTGGTAGGTGGATAGCTGGTCTAGATGATCTTGGAGGTCTTTTCCAACCTTAATGATTCTATGATTCTGTGAAATCTAGGAGAGCTAAACATATTAGCACACCTGAAATACTAGGAAAATACATTTGTTAATACTGTTCCCTAGATTTAGAACTGTTATTTCTTGCATTTTGTTGTTACTGCCTAGCACATTTTTATAAGCATTCCTTACTCTTTTGCCCCAGTAAAAATGTGATCAGAGAAAACACCACAGTTTTTTGCATCTCCTTTCAAAGTGTAGCCATACCATGCAAGTGCAGTTCTTACAACCATCTGTCCAGGATTCAAATTCTCTGTATGTCATGCCTTTCATTGTGCAGGTCCTTTCACAATAGCACTGATCCAACTTGTTCATCCTCTGCTCAGCTTGCGACAGCTGTATTTACGGTTCACAAAAAGATTGGAATTCATAAGTGGCTTCTATGTTAGCGTAAACATGATTGAAACTGTCCCCCTTATTATCAAACATGCATTCAAAGATAATAAAATGACTGTTGTCAAATACAAGGTGACTAAATCATAAATTGTTCAGAGATGGATTCTAAGATGCAAGTCACAATTCATTTCATCTTCTGCTTGTAACATTAGAGGCATCATGAAACAAAGTGAATACATGACAATGTGTATGTCTCCAGATTTCTCATTTTTGTACATGTGAACCTGCCAAGAATCATGCCCTACATAAACTATCTGCAGACACTGGATTATGTATGGAAAAGACCTGAATCTGAGTAGAGGCTAGATTGGATGTAACACTCCAAATCACCATGTTAATTAGCCAGGTAGCAGCATTTTCACAGATATCTACAGAACTGACATTTAAGAACAGAAGACTAGTCTATATTTACTGGCAGATGTGAACATTTTTAGCATGATCTTTTGAAAAAGAAGAAAGAAAGAAAGAAAGAAAGAAAGAAAGAAAGAAAGAAAGAAAGAAAGAAAGAAAGAAAGAAAGAAAGAAAGAAAGAAAGAAAGAAAGAAAGAAAGAAAGAAAGAAAGAAAGAAAGAAAGAAAGAAAGAAAGAAAGAAAGAAAGAAAGAAAGAAAGAGAAAGAAAGAAAGAGAAAGAAAGAGAGAAAGAAAGAGAGAAAGAGAGAAAGAGAGAAAGAGAGAAAGAGAGAAAGAGAGAAAGAGAGAAAGAAAGAAAGAGAGAGAGAAAGAAAGAAAGAAAGAAAGAAAGAAAGAAAGAAAGAAAGAAAGAAAGAAAGAAAGAAAGAAAGAAAGGAAGGAAGGAAGGAAGGAAGGAAGGAAGGAAGGAAGGAAGGAAGGAAGGAAGGAAGGAAGGAAGGAAGGAAGGAAGGAAGGAAGGAAGGAAGGAAGGAAGGAAGGAAGGAAGGAAGGAAGGAAGGAAGGAAGGAAGGAAGGAAGGAAGGAAGGAAGGAAGGAAGGAAGGAAGGAAGGAAGGAAGGAAGGAAGGAAGGAAGGAAGGAAGGAAGGAAGGAAGGAAGGAAGGAAGGAAGGAAGGAAGGAAGGAAGGAAGGAAGGAAGGAAGGAAGGAAGGAAGGAAGGAAGGAAGGAAGGAAGGAAGGAAGGAAGGAAGGAAGGAAGGAAGGAAGGAAGGAAGGAAGGAAGGAAGGAAGGAAGGAAGGAAGGAAGGAAGGAAGGAAGAGAAAGAGAGAGAGAAAGAGAGAGAGAGAGTACGAAAGAATGAAAGAATGAAAGAAAGAAGAAAAAGGAAAAAAACAAACACTACTTAGGGTTCTCAGTTCCTTGTCTTGCATATATTTTGTCTGAGCACTCCCTTGTCAGATCAGATTTAGGAAAGTCTTGGACTGATAAATCTTGCTGCAATAAGCACTATAAGCACAGTAACCTATTTCAATCCAGTTTTATTGACTTGTTAGCCTGATAAATAGAGCTTGAATATTTATAAGCCATTTTCTACTTTGAGGTTTGAATTCTGCTTGCTATTAAAAATACAATTCTATTAAAAAAATACTATTAAAAAAAAAAAGCTCACTGAACTGAGAATTTGTGTGTATAGATAGTAGACACAGATATCTAAATGCAAACATATAAACATGCAGAGATGTTCTGCACACACCCACATGCACTACCAAATAGATGCACAAATCATCCAGAAAGACAGCAACTAAATCCTTATGGTCCTCTATTCTTCCAGGCCATGCTTCCCTAGAAACATTACCTTAGCTGACGTTTTAGCTAAAATGTCTTGCAGTTCCATAATTTTCTGCACAAGTCCATGGAAATCATTACAAGTTGGGCATGCTGAAATAACAAGATATACATACTAGTAACAAAATCTTATGTACAATAGGCTCAATCATGTTAAAGCTGACAAGCAATATACTGAAAGTTAAAATTTTAAGAAAGCTCGAGGTCAAAAAGTAGGCACAAAGCACACCTTTCATTTTATGGTATAAGAATTAACAGACTTACTCCGATTAAGATCTGGGCACTGAGAAATAAATCCTTGAGGCATGACAAGTAATTGCACATCTTGCATTATGCCCTGTGTGCACATGAAGAGAAAAAAAAGAAAGGATGTATTATTTTTACCTGTCAAAATTATGTTTTTCATTCACCATGTATAACATCAAAGCCCACACAGAAAAACTTCCTGATAGAAACAGTACTTATGAATACATAGCTTCTTTTCTGGACCCAATGCAGAGATAGAAGCATAAAGAAAAAGTAAAATAGTTAGAAGTACATGTACAGGCATACTGAATTATTTTTAAAGATTTTAAATATTAGATGTCAAGAAGTAATTATGTGGCAAGAATTTGGTTGTTTTTAATTCATTGTTATTTTTAGATAGCCATTGCAGAAAAAGCTTGAAAATGACCTTTAAAAGTAATTTGAAAAGCAGCTGCAGTTTTAGTTACTTTCAAATTCAAATTTCTCACTAGGCTACAACTGTCAGATAGAAGGGCAGATTAAAGAAATCTGAGTCAGGAAAAACACATTCACACAAATCCTTTATGATTTTGGTATGGGTCTTTTCACTAAGCACACCCTGTGCCAAGGAACTGCATATCTCTTACACAATTGTGGAGTTGCATGTTGGCAACAACGTGGGAAAACAGGAAGCTTAGTATGAAATTGAAATATGCCATCTGGAAATGCTCCATTTCATCCAGAAGAGATCACACGCTTTTGGGCAGAATTTACATGCATCCTTAGTCATTAAGATATAATTAGCAGCCACTTCGCTGCTTTCCAAAAGCAAAGGCCAAATAGCCATCCCATCGTGCACATTCCAGATGTCACTTTCATCCAGGATTCCCACCCTGTATCTCCAGAACTCCTTCTTAGAAGGAAAAGCAAAATAATTTCAACAAGCCTCAGTGTGCTTATGAAGTGACTGTTTCAAGACAAAAAAATATATATATATATAAATTAAATGCGACAGGTCAAATTTCATCCATGTACTTAAGGCATTCCATATAGGTACTGCAAATTCACAGCAAAAGAGTTTTGACTTTGAATGAAGGACTCAGGGTGACCTACGTGATCTATGGAGTAGATGTCACTGAGGGGCAACCCAAAAGGGACATAAGCGTCATGACAATCTTTCTCCCTTAACAACTGTTCTAACATTTAGAACAAGTGGATGCTTCCCCACGCTGTGCAAGGAGCTGCACTGATTATCTGACAGTGGAAAAGTAAGGACGCCAGAGATAGGACTTCGCATCACGACCTCCCACAGCATGTGTTCTGGAAGGCAGGAAAAAAGTCCTCTTTGAAGAGCACACTGAAAAGCTGACCATATTCAATTCTCCTCCCTTTCTTGGTGTCATTAAGCTTAAATTCATATCTACTCGGGGTACAGGATTTCCGTGAAAAGGAAGAATTGCAGGGTCCAACCCACTCAGATTCATGAGAGCTTAAAGCTTATATTTCACTGAACATTTGGGCAAGTACTCAAATCACTTAGCTATTAACCAACAAAAAAGCTCCTCCAGCTATTTGAGGAGTTTTTTTCATCACACAGCAGCTGTGATGCTAGCTGGACTCTGCCACTTGACAGGAATTCAGGTTACTTCTTATCTCCTCAGTAACAAGCAGGAGACCTCCTGGGCTGCCAAATCAGAGTGTCTGACCATCCATGAGAGGCCATGCATAGGCTCCAAAAAACCTGCTGGCTCAAATTAAATCATTTCTGGATATTAGGTGTGAGAGACTTTATACAATACAGAAATTACACAGCCAGTATTGCTCTCTCAGACTTAAGACCCTACAGTGAAACAGGCATAAATATGTCCTGGTGTGAATATGACTACAGACATGCTATTTTAGTGGAGCAATATTAGTTCCAAAATCAAATATAGATAAATAAAATAAATAATAAATAAATGGCTAATGATTTTGAGTACTTTGGTCCCTCTGGACAAGCCATTTAAGATCCACTGAAAGCAGCCAGATTTTCTGAAACAACTCAGCAAATAGATCTCAGAAAACCCAGTAAGTGGAAGTTATCACACAAGCGCCTAAAAATATTGTCATTCTATCTTGTTCTATTGCTTTTACACAGGAGAAGATGGACACCTTCACCTCACTACAAGCTCTTTTCGGGGAGTTGTAGGGAGCAGTAAGGTCTCCCCTGAGCCTTTTCTTCTGCAGACTAAATGATCCCAGCTCCCTCAGCCACTCCCCTTAAGACTTGTCCTTCAGACCCTTCAAAGCTTTGTTGCCTTTCTCTGGATATGCTCCGGGGCCTCAATCCCTTTCTTGTACTGAGGGGCACGTGTAGGCTCTCTGATACATTGAGAAATGCTGAAAGTCCTCAACTTCTGGACTGATGTATCTTCTGTACAAGTGTCAGATTTGCAGAGGTAGTTCAATCATGTGTACTACACTGTGCTGAAGAAATCACTTAGCACAGTGTATCTTTGCCATACCAATGCTCTTCTAATGAGTTTCTGTATTTCTACTAAGCTGGTTTGCATTTGTAGCTGAGGGAAAAATTTCAGTGTTCTTTGGCTCATTTTATTTTTCTTGAAAAGAAGAAAAAAAAAAACAATTAAAAATACAGTCTCCTATTGGAGTATTCATTTTTCTATACCAAATGAGCTTAGAATCATAGAATCATAGAATTGCTCAGTTTAGAAAAGACCTTACAGATCGTCGAGTCTAACTGCAACCTAACCATACTACCCTAACAATCCTCCGCTAAGTCATGTCCCTGAGCTCCTTCATGGTGACAGTGATTTGTCAAAAATAATTGAGAGATGTGAAAAGGCACAAATAAACAAAATGAATATTAAAAAATATACATATAATTATAAATACATAGAATGAATGAAGCGTATCTGAGATTAGTTTAGGCAATGCAACTAAGGCCAAAACACAATCTGAGGTTGTGACCAAGGAATGCTACCTAACGGATTAGGAGGAATCAAAATTTACACTGCAGTCCAAACACAGCATGCACTTCAAGGTGTTTGTGGTGTATGTCACCTTCAGTCTCATATTGGTTCAATAGATTCTGACCAACTTGCATAGCGTGTTCTTTCTGTTTCTGTGTGAACATCTGTGAGACACACCTGGCTCAAACTTTGTAGTGTTGCAAAATTATCACAATTGTTTCCAATGTACTGCACAGCCAGTTCACATGGATGAACTCATCCAAGCGTTCTTCATTTCATGATGTGACAGCTGGGCATGGCTGTCCAGAATGAGGTTTGTCATGCATGTCATTGTTGCCACTGCTAAAATGCACCACCCACTGCTTCACTGTGCTTATGTCCACTGGTTGGTCTCCATAAACATTCAGCAAATTTTGATAAATGTCAAAGGTTGCAATTTGTTCATCTTGGAGGAATTCAGTGCTTCATATCTTTACCTCACATGCACTTCCATGTCAGATGCCATTTTGTCAGATTGCCCCTCTGCTGCCAGCTGTTGCATGGCAACAAAATGTAACGGGATATTGGTGGGAAGGTTCTGCCTCTACCACCATACCACCAACATCCACCTCTGATATTGTGGACCGAAGTAATAAAAATAGGAGGCATAACTTTTGGAGCAGCCCTCGTGTATTTATTTATTTGATTGTATGTTTATATAAAAGGAGAAGCAACAAAAAGTACACATCTAGCTATTAAACAGACATCCATATAAATACTTATTTCCTGGAATCGCATTTCTCTTGGTCACTGACCTTTCTCTGTCTTAAACCGCTTTACAACACAGCATTAAGAACTGTTATGACTGCAGAATCACAGAATGGCTGAGGTTGGCAGGAACTTCCTGAGATCATCTACTCCAACCCTCTGCTCAAGCACAGCCACCTAGAGCAGGTTTCCCAGGAACATGTGCTAGCAGCTTTTGAATATCTCCACTGTGGTCTGACAACCTCCATGGTAAAAGTATTTTCCTATGTTCCAAATGAACTTCAGATTTTTCAGTCATAGTCATACTCACATTCCATCTACATACACACGTGCCAGTAAGTTGAGTAAACTCAGCTGAACAGAACTGTAAACTGTATTCACTTTCACCTAAGTTCACATTTTTCTTCTCAGGGAATGCATACCTTAAAATAACCGTGTGCATTATTCCTCTGTCCTAGCCAAAAGGTTGTACCCACAGGTAAGTCCATGAAGGGCTTCTCCACAACTCTTTCATAGATTCTGAAAGGTAAGAAAAAAGTATGTCCCATGTTGATAACTTTTCATTTTCTGAGAACTGGAATATTCCAGAAGTGACAACTTACTGTAAAACGACACTCTTTACTTACTTATTGCAGTCCACGTGTAAAATCAAGTGAGAGGCACTGATTGCTAAGGAAAGCCTGTGCCACTTATCGTCTGCCAGGATGTATGGGAATACTTCTGTGTGGGAGCGATGACTGCCTGTACGGTAATGCAACCTGATTTCATTTCGATGACCGCTGCTTTCCAATTCCAGATACCTGTACCATAAATGCATCAGCATGTCGTGAACCATTCTTATCAGCACAGCAAAATTTTACATCACATAACTTCTCATTACCATGCAGGAACTATTTAAAAGGGGGAAATACAGACAGGATACAAAGATGAAAGCAGATGTTTTACATAATGGAAGGTTCTATCTTTCATGCAAGAACACAAGGTCCCAGGCTAAAGATTTTCTCTTCTATCAACAGTACTTCACAAAACATGATCCCACTGGAAACATAATTATCCTATTATGAATAATTGCATTATGTCCTGAAAGCACAGTATGGATACTCTAAAGGCATTAATGCACTAAAAACACCACCAAGTTCTGTGATAGGTACATTGTTAACCATTACCAACAAGGGAAGTAAGTAAGAACTGAGACAGGGCACTGCCTTGTTTGCTTCTGGATATGTAGTTTACATCTCTTTTTGTTTTTCATAATGAATATTTTCAAAAGAAATTCAAAGTCAAGAAATACTACTTCTTAATATTTTATGTGTATATACATAAATTGTTAAATGCATATGTGGTTGTGGTATGTTTATGTATACACATGCATTTATACGAATGTATGTGTATGTAAATATATGTATATACTGAGTTAAAAAAGGTACTGCAGTTACTTCAGGATGGATGCACCGTACAACGGGTTTGCAGATTGAGGATGTAGGCTTGGTTGATTAAATGGCTGCAGATAATATAAAAAGCACTCCATAACCAAACTTGCTGCATTCTCAAGCAAACCTATTTCTTGCATATTGAACCTCTTCCAGGAAGAAGTCTACCAAACTATTTCTCTTCTAAATGTTAAGTTTCTCATTTTAAAGTCCTCCCCTAACATGCTTTTAAAATAGGAGGAAAAAAGAAAAACAGAAATGAAGATTCTCTAATAATCATACACAACCTACAGATAAAGAGTAAGGAAGATAACAGTATGTACAGAGATACTGAAAAACTAGGAGGATGGGCAATACATTTTTATATATTTCTGCTGCTACATCTGCAGTCAGGCATGGCAGTGCTTTGTAAATCTGTGTGTGCATGTGTATTAGGGTGATGCAGTTTCTTTCAATAGGCCATCCATATTAAAGAACAGACAAGAAAATGATTACAGTTTTCAAAAGTGGAGATGAGGAGACCAAATCAAAACCATCTTGTATAGTCATTATCCCTAGGAGGAGGATGGGCTCGCTGCACATCTCTCCTTCCTTCAGGACTTTTCACAGTGAAACATGCCTAGCAACAGCACAAAAACAATTATCCTTTTGCAGAACTGGCAAAGGGCAATTTCTTCTTCCTCCCCAATATTAACAAAGCAGTTAACTAAAGTCAGCAGTAAATTTTATAATCTGCGATCATTTGCCTACTCATGGCCCAAAAATAGTTTCTGCACTGGCAAGAAGTTTGAACTAATTGAGGGCTTGGCTGGCAAAAAAAAAAAAAAAAAAAGGGCAATAATGGCAGAACATCAGTCAACTTAATAACCTCCTTCATAACTCAAGCATCAAGGATAAAAATAAGGTCATGCTCGACCTAACAAAGAAGGGGAACATTATGGAACAGGACTCCTCCAGCAACTTATAAATGAGTCCATCCACTTGCAGATATAATTTGGAAAAAGGAAGTCATGAACGTGTTGAAACATTATCTACTGGTCCAGCCAACAGCTAGATCACACGCTCTTCAAAGTCAGTGGCAGAACGGATCCCAGCACAGAGATGCAGCAAGCAGGAAGGAAACAAAGCAGAGATACAGTTGGTATGAAAGGTATGAAATGAAAGCTCATGTTGCAGGTGACATGAGATGCCCAAGAATACAAATCCCCTGAAACACAAATTCCCCAAATGAAAAAAGACATTCTGTAGAATTTCAGAAATGAAGAATTGCTGAGAGATAATGCTGATGTTCTATGATGCTGCAATAAGCAAATAAACCTCCTGTACAAAGCTGTGCAAAAGTTCTGGACATTTGTGGTTTAGATTAAACTGTGATTAACTCACTGCTTTGAGACGCACATCAGTCTCTTTTGTTATTCCATTTGGTAAACCGTAATAAATGCCTTTTCCTATTGAAGGCGTGATGATTGTTTGAGGAAATATGTATCAAAATTAAAAAAGAAGTTAATAGCCATTAGGAGAATTCTAATTCATCATTGATTGATACATGGTAGAGGTAGCAAGTAAAGACGAATAGAAAAGCAAATGCAGTGACAGCCAAAACAATATTCCCTTCAGCCTGAACTAACGCCGAGACAGAAACACAGAGAACTGAGTATGAATCATTTCATTTCAGTTTTTACAAAATATTGTGCTTGATATTCTACCTTTCCCTATTTGTTTAACAGCCGGGACTTAAACAGATCTGGCTCCACTTAAACTTCAGAAGATAGAAACAGCCTCAGGTCTAGCAAGAGGGTCTGGGTGGGAATGCCAAGGCTGCCGGAGGCAAAGCTTCTCTCGCTTCTGTGAGGCTGCAAAAGCACATGCCTGGGTGCTCACCTTCCAAGGGTTTGGAATGGCAGTCAAGAAAGTAAGCTGTGCATAAGCAAATAGCTCTGGATGTTAAAAACTTGTTTATAGTGGAAAAAATATTCTAAACTTCTCTATATTCTCAGGATTACTACTCTATTGCGAGATAAAAGAGAGTGATCTTGTTTCCCAAACGACTTAACTTCCCAAGGAAATAATAACTGCACCACACTGCAGGCTTTTCCTAAGAACCTCATTACTGAAGTTTCCAGGGAACCTCATCAGCTGAATGACTGCGTTCTTGCGTACACCAGCCCAGCCCAGTCCACTCATCTCAGTGCCATCAGCCAAGAAATTCAGCATAGTAATGTCACTGCTGATTCTCCCAGCAGCTCCCAGCTGCTATTCTATATTGGGAAGGTGAATGGCTCTTTGAGTAAAAGATAAACCACAAGGAAAACCTCTTTTCTCAGAGGGTGGTGAGGCACTGGCACAGGCTGCCCAGAGAGGCTGTGGATGCTCCATCCCTGGAGGCATTCGAGGCCGGGTTGGATGGGGCCCTGGGCAGCCTGAGCAGGTGGGTGGTGGCTCTGCTCATGGCAGGGGGTTGGAACTGAATAGGCTTTAAGGTTCCTTCTAACCCAAACCATTCTATGATTCTATGCTAAACAGTATGACAGGAGGACCTGCTTCTCCCTTCACTAAAACCCACGATTCCTGTCACTGTTTAATCAGTATCAACCTATTTTATGTTAACCCCCTAAAGCCCACACATTCTTTGTGACAAACAGAAGTTACTTTGCAGGGAGATTATATGATTAGGGTTATAATGTTTGACATTTGATGAAGAAAATGTTAACCTTAAAGGTTGTTACAGCTCAGCAGAGCACTCTGTGCTTGCACAGTCATTTCAAAGGCAACAACCAAGGCCACAGTAAGACAGGCCAGTCTGCATAGGGACCAGCCAGAGAGCAATTCCTGATGTGCTGACTCAGAGGAAGAAATTTGTGTCAATTGTCCTAGAGAAAGCTGAGAAAGAAAACAGCAATGATTTCTCTGCTTCCCAGCACTGATCTGTTGTAACCACTGTGCACAGATCCCAGCACCACAGCTCAGCAGCAGACCTGCAGAGTGACCCAGGGCACAAGGTCAACACTGGATAGGCTCTTCATGCTCCCAGATGCACATGGAGACTGCAGAAGTTCAAATCAGGATGTGCAGCCAAAACCTAGAGCTCTGGGAGGCAGAACAACTGGAGATGTGGTGTATGAAGTAGCAGTCTTTCAGAAGAGGGAGGTATGGCCCTTCAGCGAGTGGTCAGTGTTAGTAACCCAGCTCTCTGATAACTCATCTGCTCATTTGACATTCCAGCTCACATAGCACATGCACACTGCAGCTGCTCACTCTTACTCCAGGGAACTAATAAAAGTCAACTTGAGTTTGGAGCATGTAGACAAGCATTTTAAAAGCTAAAAGATATTGTGTCTGAATTTATTACAAAGTGGGTTTTTTTTTTTAACAACTTTTACTACTCTCAGTTACAGATACAGTGTAAAAACAAGTTTTCATGGCTTTTTGATTTACACTAAGAAGAAAAGGAAAACTAATAAAACTACAGATGAATATACATATATAAGAAAAAATAAATCCTTGTCTCTGTTACTTAGGGAAATTATAAAATCATGATACAAAGGTTCTGGAACTGTCTGTGAAGGTGCTAACTGCAGACAGAAGCACACCAAGGAGGATCCTAACTATTACACAGAACGGACTACAGTAGGCCATGCCATAGATCTGGGTGACAAAGTCCCTGGAGAGGGGGTTCTGAAAGGCAAAGCAATCCAGGAAGGTTGGGCCTTCATCAAAAACAAAATCTTAGGCAGTGTTCTCATGAAGTTGGAGCAAGAATCAGGAGCTGAGGTTGCATTGGTCTCCCCAGAGGACTCTGATAGGAGATATCCTCCCAGAAGTTGCTGATTTGAAATTGCAAAAATTGAGGCCTGGTATTACCGCACATTGTTCATGCTGACCCAGACTGAGCTGTGAATATGAATCAAATTAAATTCCAAAACAGTAAATACTTTTTTTTAAACAATTCTTGCTCTCACTCCTCCTATCAATCTCACTAACCCAACTTATCAGTATATTTCTTCCCACTCTGCTATCACTCTCACACAGCCCTGTTAACATTTACTTTGTCCTTCCGAAGCTTCCTAGTCTACCAAATATCAATGAAGGAAGAAACTTTCTCAGAACAAACACAAAAGCAATGGAATAAGCCATCTCTCTCTCTCTCTCTCTCGACAGCAAGAAGACTGCAAAAACGACAAACCTTTTGATATATACTGATAAGTACTAATAAAAGTATATGTATTCAACCTAACTCCTCCCCCTTCCTACTCTGACAGAATACAGATTTCTGTGAATTTCTCTAAACAAATACATATCAAACAACAGCAAAGAATAATGATATCTGTCAAAACTCACATTTCAACACTTTCAGTGGTGTTTATCGGTAGATAAGTAGAAACAAATCTTTTATCTCTTATTCAAGTAGACCTGTCACCAGTCTGAATTCAGACTACAGAATCCAGGCTCATAGGAGCTTTTGGTAACAGGTTCTCCACCAAATGACACTGAGTTATCTGGCACTGCAGTGATTTACATCAGCAGACCAACTGACCTCACTTGACGTATTAAAGGTTACAGGAAGGTGCATTTTAAGGTAGCTGTATTCATTACTGAGAAGAATTTACATTCTATTTGCAACATTCTTTTTTTTTCTTTTTTGACAGGAAACATAAGATATACTGAAGAAAAAACGAGCAATAGTGACAAGGCATCAATCAACCAGCACTTAAAGAAACAGCACTCACAGTGCTGTGAGAAGATTAAACTCAGTATAAGACAGAACTACTGCTTTACAAGTATCTCCATCCAACCATACATTCAAAGATATAAGTTGAATTCCCAAACAAAAAGAAGTATGGAATCTTTCTCTTTTGGGTAGAAGAAAGAGCCTGGCCAAGGTGTCACTAACTACATGAGGAACCTTACATATGACTTTTAGGATCTTCTTGAGTACTATAATACAGAAAGAATGAGAGAAAATATCATTTTTTGAAACCTTTGATGAAACATACAAATTTCATCAAAAGAAAAAGAGTCCAACCCCAGAGAAGTGTTAAATCACTAGAGCTCAAATCAGCTCAAAAGAGATTGACTGTTACAAACAAGTTGTAAAGGGTTCATGATTATTATCAGAATAGTAAGAAACAGACATTTGTTCTTTGTAAGAAACAAAGATTTACTACCAAAAATTAAAACAAAACAAAACAAAAAACAGAATATTACAACTGTCCATGCGTCCAACCGAGCCCATGCATCTGCAGAATGGTTTAAAAAGCTGAAACCAACTGGCACTTCTTTTGGCGCAGGGAACAGCCACGTACAGCTTAACATCTGAAAATTAATCCCATGTTATTCTTACCTAATTTGTATGTTAATGATGGGAGAGGAAAAATATCCCTCAAAACCAATGTAACTCTACACTGTTCATTTAAGAAGTAAACATTCAAAGCTTTTCTCAGGGTAATGTGTTTGCAGCATATCTTGTAATGTCAGAAAGGAGAGACTTAATACTGCAGTCCAGAAGTAGAGACACTCATACATCAAAAGCGTACAACTATTTTAGTAAGATAGTCAAAAGATGCAGCAAAATTCATGCATCAAGCGTTTTCACCTCTGGCAACCTACCTCCTTGTGTGGATAAATGCATAACAGAAATTGCATCAGATAATTTCCTCCTAGATACTGAAGAGGTCTCACACTGCTGTACAGTGCAGTGTATTTGAGAGCAGACAATGAGAAAACTTAAGTAGTGGTGAAAATAACTACCATATAAGGCAGAAATAGAATAAATTAGTAGCGAGATACAATGAAGTCTAGGAAATACCTGTCCACAGTATTCTACTGATTTCAGTATTTTGCTTCAGGTTACAAAAACAGAAACTGAAGGAAAGAATGGTTAAACTGCAATTCAATGATTTCATCGTTTAAGAGTCCTAATATACAGAACCTGAAGAGATACGGATGTAATGTCAGTTGCATAAAGGCATCTAACCACGAAGGGAGGAGAAGGCTTTATTACAGTGCTCCACTGTTGCCAGTTAAATGAGAATATACAACAGAATAGGGATGTCTAACATATATTAAAGCTCTGCCGCAGATAAAAGTTATCTCTTTCATTATCTTCTTTCATCACGAAGCTCAGATGAATTCAGAAGGGAAGTTAGGAGGCTAATAGTGCTTAAAGTGAAGGCTGAGGATAAGCACAGAGCAATCAGTGTTTAACAACACTTCCACACAGACTTAAGGCATCACTTCATTAACAGCATTCAAAATATTTACCATGTTGCTATAAAATAGAAACCATTTTAGACAGGGCAGTCTGTGCAGTCAAGGTGATCTTCTCAAGTTAATAAAACACTTCTAACTTCTATCTTTCAGACAATACACCACTGTGCCCAGCCATTTGTCTTTAGCTGCCTGAAATCCATCTGAACAATCATACATGTGCAATTTGGATTCATTAACAACACAATATTATTCTTGAAAGGATCATTTCCAACCCGTACCCCAAAACCACCACCACCTGAACTCTTCCATTGCTCTGAACAGTGGGGGGTGGGAGGGAAGTAATCTCTGTAGAAGAATATGAGCAAATTTAAAAGGAAAATTTATAGATACACTTTATGATTTATTCATTTCCTGAATGAGAAAAATTATCTCAAGTACGTGACTTTAAAGAAAAATATGAAGTCTAAAAAGTAACTTTAATTTGCAACCATAATTTAGCCTCACATTAGTGACAAACTAGCACATGTACTCTGAAGTGCCCAGACCCGTGCAAAAAGAGGAAGTTTTTACTCTTACTTTCAAAAATGTGTGAAGTATATCCTGAACCACTGAACAAACAAACATACCTTTTTCAATTTTTAAATAACAGTTTGATTTTCTTTTCCCTAGAAATTAGAACTATGAGGTGTTATGAAGCCTGTATAAAATAAAACATAAGAAATTCAAGTTGTCTGATGACTGATTATACTTATCAGTTATTGTTGCCTCCAGCTTTTCTCACCACCACTCCCTCAAGGCAGAAAAGCAGGAGCCGGTACTGGCTCTTGTAAACTAAACATAGCCAGGTATGACTGCCCCACAACACAGGAGCTCAATACCTGCACAATTTTACTGACTCCAGAGGAGCAGTACAGAGCTGAAGCTGCTGCAATGGAGTCTATTAGCAGTCTTACAATGGCTGCTGTGACAGAGTTCATGAGAAGTTGTTTAAAAATTGAAGGACTGTTGCAAAGAAGTCCCTGGACTGAAATGGGCAATGTCAGAGAGATGGAAATCTGGCATGGAAGAAGCAGTTATTTAATGTAAACCATATAAATGCTTCCTTTATCTTCCTGCAGAGAGGGACCTGGGGGTCCTGGTGGATGAAAAACTTAACATGAGCCAGCAGTGTGCTCTTGCAGCTCAGAAAGCAAATGGTATCCTGGGCTCCATCAGAGGAGGGGTGGCCAGCAGGGACAGGGAGGTGATTGTTCCTCTCTACTCTGCCCTCGTGAGGCCCCATCTGGAGTACTGCATCCAGGTATGGGGCCTCCAGTACAAGAAAGATAGGGAGCTGTTGGGGAGGGTCCAGAGGATGGCCACAAAGATGATTAGAGGGCTTGAGCACCTCTCCTACAAAGACAGGCTGAGGGAGCTGGGCTTGTTCAGTCTGGAGAAAAGAAGGCTGCGGAGTGACCTCATTGGAGCCTTTCAGTAACTAAAGGGAGCTTATAAACAGGAGAGGCATTAACTCTTTGATAGGGTAGATAATAGCAGGACAAGGGGAAATGGTTTTAAGTTGAGGGAGGGAAGATTTACGTTGGATGTCAGGGGGAAGTTCTTTACTATGAGAGTGGTGAGGTGCTGGAACAGGCTGCCCAGAGAGGCTGTAGATGCCCCAGCCCTGGAGGTGTTCAAGGCCAGGTTGGATGGGGCCCTGGGCAGCTTGGTCTAGTATTAAATGTGGAGGTTGGTGGTCATGCCTGCAGCAGGGGGGTTGGAGATTCATGATCCTTGAGGTCCCTTCCAACCCAAGCCATTCTGTGATTCTGTGATTTTTATTCTCTTTCATCATGAAATAAAAACCATAAGATACTGCAGGAGACTCAGATGTTAGCCTAATTCCAGTGTTGTCAACACCAAACTAGGCTAGCCCTCAGTTTTGCACAATTAAATCAAGTAAAGACTATTATGACACACAAACAGCACTCTGTACATTCTAGTATAGAATAGAATCATAGAGTAGTTTGGGTTGGAATAGAACAGACCTCAAAGACCACCCAGTTGCAAGCCCCTGCCATGGGCCATCCAACCTGGCCCTGAGTGACTCCAGGGATGAAGCATCCACAGCTTCTCTGGGCAACACAGAACAGGATAGAAAGGAAATGTTTAATAAAAGCTTAAGGGCATATATGGTTCAATAGCCACAAGCACTTTCTGGCCATACTCCTGTTGAGACTAATATTACACCTGCTAAAAACAAAGGTTTACCCTGATAGTAATAGGATCAGACTAGGTGTAATATTTTTAAAACAAATTCAGGATTTTTTTTTTATTTTTTTTTTTCATTAGATGGCCTAATATTCTCTGCAGGAAAGCTATGAAATATGCAGGTGGAAATAAATAATCTATAAGACTTTTTTCTTCCTCTTTGATTATCCTTGTAAGGAGACACCAAAAACAAACACAGAGCATATATCCTACAGAAATTTTGTAAACAAAAATTAGGCATCACTTAAGATGCAAGAAGATAAAGAGAGCACGCTGGTTACCAATGGCAATAGGAAGTTTTTTCAACAAGCTGGGTTATCTTCAGTTTTCATTATAATGTAGCAACATTAGAATCAGGGTATTAAAAGTTTCCACGGTTAAGAGCAAAAGGGCTAAAAATGCTCAGCAGTGTTATCTGCAGTTATAATATCTACAAAACATAGACCTGATTTCAGCCAGAAACCCTGAAAAATGCAGGCTTCTTGCTTTCCATTGTACTTAGACATACGAAACTCCAAGATGCAGATAAACAGAAGACAGAAATGTAACAACAAAACCTGTAAATATTTAAGTTTTGAGAGAAATGTCACCAAAAAAAAGATGTGTTGCCAATATATTAAAAATAAAAATAATAATAATAATAATAATAATAATGAAAGAACCTAACTACTCATCCCTAAAAATATACCAATATAAAGTAATTGGATTTTCAGAGTCCTGCTCGTTAGCCTCTTATAACCGTATTTTACATGGGTATAAGCAGATGACATGGTTGAACCAGATGCAAATGAGATAAGAAGCAATATGTTTGCATGGCCACATGACCTGCAAGCCAGTACAGCTTTAACCTTTATCTTTCTTCAGTGTCGCTGGACAAAATCAATTTACCATATTCTTTTTAACAGAAGAGCAGTGCTGGTCCTTTTGTCCAGTCTTACTCACTTCAAGGACTAATTATTTCCTCAAACAATACCTCAAATTCTTTTGCAACCCTTCAATGAAAATTCATCACACATACTCTTTGTACTTTACTATCACAATCTTTGTGCTCATGAACTAATATTTTCCTATCAGTTGACCACCATCCAAGTGAATACTCATCAAGTTTGGCTCACTCCATTACAGATTTTTTTAATCTTCTCTTTCTTCATGCCATTCCCAAGAGCAGGAAAGGCTCTACAGCAAACACTGCCTCCTTTAGAAAGGCTACGCTTACTCTTTTCCAAACACTGAGTTTCACACTGATGATCTCTTTGCCCACCTCTGCAGCTCTCTTGGCAGGAGAAGAGCAATCTGCACTAAGGAGCAGCCTGTGTCCATTCCAAGACATAGACATAGAAACACTCAACCAATACACTGTGAACTTGTTCTCAAGCACTTGAGAGCTTGTTTACTGTCAGGAGCTTGCTCTGACTAGCTCTGGAGCATGCTATCACCCCGATCAGACACATGAATGTGATACTGACTGAAAAAGGATGGCAAAAATCTACTTCTGTTAATGTAATAGAAGGAAATCTGAGCACTGGAACTTTGTATTTTATCCCTGACCAGATTCACAGAGCCATCAGGTACCAGTTTAGGGCCCAAAAGCCATAACAAATACAAGGCAGGAACCTTCCCTATGGCAGCATCCATTTTCTGGGCAACAATCAGAGGTCACAACTCACCAGCAACAGCAAGAAACCAATTGTAACTAAAAGTCACTTGCTTCCCTTTGGGGCAATTGTTACTCTCTTTTCCAAACTCACCAAGTTTCAGAGTGGTGATGTCTTTCCCCACCTCTGCAGCTATTCTGGCACATTAAAGTTTTGTCTCTCATTTTGAAATGTCAACTTTGGTTGTGTTACTCCTATCAGCAGCACAACCAATCCCTGTTCTTGTAAATGTAGAAACAAGCTTAGCTAGATCACAGCTGGCCTTACTGACCAACTTCCTCATCCATGCCAAAATAAACTTTGCTATCTGGGGTGATCTACACTTATGGTGGTAAAATCTGAATTAGAAACTCGCTATTCCCAGCTGCCCAACTCTGCCCATTGGGTGCTGCTGGCTCTTGCAGATGAGAGGTAGGCAACAATTAGCAGAGAAGCCACTTGGCACAACTGCGATGCAATTTCAATAAGCATCATGCAAGAGGCATTCAAACACCCCCTTGCAGTGTTATTTTCATATGTTTGGCATAATGACCTTTAACGATATTCTCCTTTTCTTTTTTTTCCCTTTTTTTTTGTTTTTAACAACTGAATTGCATAAGATGGGACCTCTGGGAAACAGAATGAAACTACAACTGGACCACTTTCCAGCACAAAGTAATTGACAACACACCTCCTAAAAAGAACTTGTACATTTTAATAAATAAATAATAAAAGCAGACATTTTACTCTTCTTGAACATCCATCTTTAGCCTATCTTTTATTTCAACACTGAGGAGAGATCAACAAGAAAAAATTATGGGATTGTACAGATGAAAATAAAAAGCACTCTGAACCTAAAGCAGAAATCATCTGTTGCTGGTGCTGATGACTGCTTAAGAGGTGCACATTTTATAACTCCTTTTTATTCTGTCACAAAAATCATAGAGAGGTCATCTTCATGGATAGAAATATAAAGAAATCTTACTCCTCCACTGGTTGTTATCCTATCAAAGAAATAAGTTTACTTTTGTTATTTAAAGCCGACACTACTCTGAGTCAAGTGCTCTGCCTTTTGTTATGGTCATAAGCCAATAACGGGAACTTTTTGTTTATTTTTTACTGCCCACAGTGTTAAAAACTAATTGGTGAAGAAGCAGATGTATAGCACTGGACTTCATGAAACAATGTGACTGTGCAGATGTGATGGTTTCACACCAGTTGAGCATCTGGTCATCATGGTTATGACCAACGAGAGAGAACTTTTCATGCCCTCAGCGGCAAGAGGCGTTTGAAGAGTGGCATCTGTTCCACTTTCCATTGGCAGATTTGAACTTGTGAATTTTTATGAGTCTACACAATCTGCCAATTCATTCTCTAGTTATATATATATAGCCTGTCATACAACAGTATTCCCTTAATTTATGTACAATTTTTGACTGTATAAATACACATACTTCTATTAGCTAGCATAGAGCCAGTGATACTTACCTGTGATCTAAGTGATGAATAGAGAAAATAACCCCTGAATTTAAATGGGCTTGTTTTAAGGTCACCAGGATTGTGAATTCATATTTATTTCTCAACTTCTGAAAAAAGATTTCAGCTGTTTCTGGAGACGCCTTTACACTTCTTGAAGTATCTAAGAAAAAAATACAGAAAAAAAACCATTCAGTATAAAATCTTATTTTACTGTACAATCTCAGCTCAAAAAGCTTACAAAAATAACAAGCTAGGTCTGAGCAGCACAATGAACAGCTAGCTAGGCAAGAGCAGGAATAAAAGTATTTTAAACAGCAGCTCTTACATGAAATGAGAGCCATTTCAATAGAAGTGTGCACATTTTCTAGGACACCCATTCTATTCTGGGTGAGGGGGGTTTTGTTGGTGATGGTTCTGTGATGGATTTTTTTTCACAACGGGTTCATGATTCTTTTACTCTCTCCATGGATGGCCAGATGGTACTTTGATATCTCATCCAAAATGAGGACTTACTCGCAGTCAAGCACCGAGTGACAACATTGGATATGAGCCTAATTTGTGAAGCGCAACCTGATTTTCTTTTCTATGACTTCTACAAAAATGTTGTGCTTAACAGTTATGCATAATTAATTTCTATAAAAAAACCTACCTTTAGGGAAAATTTACTCAGTTTTAAGAGTTATAAATGAACTTAAGCACTCATCATTTTTCAAAATGCATTGTTGCTAATTAATCACTGTGTACTCCAGTTGTGCAGTACATTACTGCTGCTTCTTGCACAGGGCATCATGAGCATCTCATAGAGTAACTCACACCCACGCAAAAGATTTTGCTGTTAAAAGTCCACACATAACCAAGGCTGAAGCAATGCTTCTGTTGAATTTATGTAACATGCTTTAAGAAAAAAGGCTCAACTTTAAGCCCCCTGGAGAGATAATTTACAAAATAAGATGTTAAAATGTTGGCAAAACAATTCCCCAGGTTTTCCATAATACATTATACTGGAAAAAAAATAATAATATATGTATTTAATGCATAAAATCAATTCATTAGATTGGGTAATCAACTGTGTAAAAACTAAATCAATTCACAAGCTTCTTGTCATTGCAATTTAACCATCCTGCTCTAAGTCAGGGACACTAATTCAGGGACAGCAACCGCAGCAGAGAGCTGACTGCAATGGAAACACTGATCTCCTTTGGCAGAGCTGAAGCTGAGCTCTCAAGTAAGCTGACATCACTGCTCTAAGAAAGCGGTTTACACTGCAAGCTGCACTACAGAAATACCACTTGAGAGATACTACTCGGTATTAACAGCAAACATTTTAATGTGGTTTATGAAAGAGGAATGTTTTTAATGTGTTTAAGAAATATAAAGTCAGAAGCCCTAAGCAAGCTCTTATGCAGTGTAACACCAAGCTCTGCATTTGATTCAGTTTTCTTAACATAGGGGAATAAAAAAGAAAAGAAAGAAAGAAAGAAAGAAAATCAAAGATAAAGAAAAGATTCTTTAAAGCATTTTTGAGAAACTTTGAAATTTCACATCTTTTCTACTGTGGGTTGCATAACTCTCCCTGTAGCAGACATCCATGGTATTTTAATGGAATTGTTAATAAATCATAAAGCAACTCAAATACAATTACATCAAAGCATTCATTTATAGCCAAGGGACACTAACAGAGTGGAATGACATAGGTTTGCATGCTGGAAGATGGTTTAACCGCATTAACAATTTCCAGCAATATAAACAACCTATTCCCAGCAGACCAAGCAGAAGAAGGACACAGAAGGAACATATTCTCTAATCACGATCACAAGCTGCTCATGCACTGCCGCTCTTATCAGCAGCTTTCCTATCAAAGTACAGAGGAAAACAAAAAAATGCAGATGTGAAACCGACTTAGATGCCTGCAGAACCAAACTCCTAGATGCAAAGCACATCCACATAGTCAGCCCTTGCTGACTAATAAGAGAAGATGCAATGAGGTGTAACAAAACTATATTTAAGTGTTTGTGTGCATAATCAAGAGTCTCTGCTTGCAGTCTCCAAACTCTCTGTCAGGAAGACCCATGCAACTTCAAAGTAAATAACGGTGGCAGAACAAAAGCCAAAATGAGCCAAGACTACTGCAGTGTGTGAAATCTTATTGTTTACTTCTTAGTCAGTGTTACTATACATCCAACAGTGCTCTTATCCCTCCACCAACCTGTTATATTTCTTTCAAACTTTCTTGGTAGAGATATTTTGCTTGGCTTCCACAGATGATGGAATAACAGAAACCAAGCTTATAGAGTATGCACCACGAAAGCCCTACATTTATTCAGCAAGGTTAATTCAGGTTTATTCCCCCTTGCCTGACACTGGAGGAGTTACTAAGAGGAAGGGTGGAGAAAAAGGGCTATGAAGATGATTTCTACATCGTCAACATCCCACCTCCCTACTAGATAGAGATAAGCATACATCTGCACAAACACGATAGTGAAGAAGCTGCACAGGTCTTTCATTCAATAGCTTTTGTGTCTGGCCATGTTAAGTCTTACACTAATTTAGAAAGTGAGTGCACAGGAGTACATAAAGGCACTGAACAGATACTATTAATTTCTATGGATACGTACTGGAATTGGACACAGTGTTTACGGCTTACAATGGCAGTAGGAGGTATTCCCATCAAATGTGATTTTCATGGGAAGACAGGGGGATGGGAATAGGAGAAGGGAAGAGGACTGGGGGAAAACAGTGAAGCAAGACAAAAAAGAAAATGTCAGAATTGCATGAAGTAGCAAAATTGTAGAGAATTCCCTGACTGTTCTCTCTCTGCTCCCATTGTCTCCACCTGATTTCTTTCAGATTTCCTCAAGACAGTGAGGTGCCAGTATGAGGGAAGATGAGAAATGCAGAAATCCTTCTTCCAAGGATCTGGGATTACTCTGAGCTGTTGTGCATCCTGTAAGAAGCCAGGATGTCTGTGCCCCAGTTAAACTGTTTTATCCCTCTGCATCATTCCTAGTTTTAACTTGTATCACACCCTACCAGCAGAGTCACGAATGCTCTGTGCTGAAAGTAAAAAATGGCCCACATAGACTATGCTTGCTTAACAAAAATAAAATCCACAACTGTTACATGAGAAAGAAATATTAATAATATTAATTTCTACCAAATCCAAATGATATTTTCATTAGCAACAGATGAAAGAAAGTATATGTATAATACAATTTCTATTACATGAGGCCAGTTCCATTTGCAGACAGATTTTTATCTTCCTCACAAACACACACTTCATTCTAACTGGAGTTACTGGGATTGCATTTTGCTACAGACAGTCTGTGCTTTAGGAAGGAAATAAACCCTAGCAATTACATGAAGCAGCCTGCAGTCCTCCCATCCCTCACTGCTACTCTGAGAGACATGGGAGAAGTAGAGCTCCCTGTGCACCAGCAAGAGAGGAATCTTTTGTGAGATCTATTCTTTCATCTCTGTGAATCATTACCCTATCATTAGGCTGGATGAGAGTTTTCCTTAGATAAAACCATAAAACCATACATGGGTACTCGACACTCTCCCATTGTGGCTTTAGATTACCCTCTCAAAAACAGACAAAAATACCAAGATCTGATTAGATCAGGCTGGGAGCCTATCTGTTAAGACTAGTGCCACACTACCCGCCCAAACACATGGCCATTCAGTGTCAGTATTGCACATAGGTCAGTTCACACTTAGTGTAGCAAACAGCTTGCAATTTTTGCATTATTGCTTCTCCAATAAGTACAGCACCCTTTGCTCGGTGCAGGCACCAGGTGGATTTCTTGAAAAAAAGACCACCGAAAGGTCCTTGAACCATTTTCTTACACCAACGCAACAGTGCAAATCCCTCATTCCAATTACCTTTGAACACCAGTGGTATTTGCTTGATAGATCACCAACTGTGCTCAATAAATATAGATTCAAGATTGGTCTTGACACTTGGCTTCTACTAATCATTTTAAGTCTGAAAGGAAATACTTTTCTGGAACTGGACTTCTTCCATAATAGCTTGGAAAATCAAACTGGTGCGTATCAGGTAATAATTTGTGGTTTCTTGACAGCTGCATGAAAACCTCATGCTTTGAGCATTTTTAATACACAAAAACAATGGCCCAAATGTTTTGATATTAGAGTGTAAAATTATGGAGAGAACTATTTGTGTGAATGAGAAATATTTTTCTAGTTTGTTACTTATGTATCATTTCTGCTTTTCTAGAATATTTCATTTGTTTGGTTTGACCACAGCATAACAACTCATTAACCTATATTGTTAAGACTCTGTTTTTAATTTCTAGAAGAGTGAGTGAAATGTAATAAACAAAAATCTAATCTCAAAACCGTCCTTGTACTCCTTGGTCAATTTGAAGGTTATAGCATGAAAATGCCTTTAGAAGGAATAATAAAACCTGCGTGGTGACGTGCATAGCTGATCTGAGGCATGCAAGTTAACAAAAATACTGAAAACAACACTGTAGACTGGGGGAAGGGAGGATTAATATGCGACTTTCACATACTATGGTAGGCAATAATAATGATTTACAAATTCAGCAGAACTGATCACCTGAGCATTAACTAGAGTTAATTCAGCTACATTTGCATGCAATAACTGAGCAGAGTTTACAGTCCTAGAAAGGATGCAAACAAGCAGCAAGAGATGGTTGATCTTCAGCTAGAGCAGCCAGCTAGGAGGTGATCAGCTGGCCACAGACACATCAAGACAAGTCCTTTAAGATCTGACATTGCAAAGCAATCTAACACTCCATGAAAAGAACCGCTTGCCGTTGGACCTGTAGAAACTCAAGCCATTCAGAAGACAAACCTAATGACTGCTTCTGCTCAAAGTTTGCAGCAATAGCCACATCTAGGACACGCTTCCTTCTCACATATGACTGCAAAGTCACACAAGGGTTTCCTGAAGATGTTAAGTGTAGATATTGTCATTGCAGTCATGTTCATGGGAAGTCAATTACTACAGTATATCCAAGACAGGAAGTCTAACTTTTAACAGTATTTACTCCACAGGTCCAAAGGCACTATCACCAGTCTAAACTTGTGCAGCAGAAAGACATGGAAGCCTTTAATTCCTTAATTACTTTAATTACTTTAATTCTTGTTTACAATTACATTCATGCAAACACATGGAGAACCATCTCAGGAACTGATCAGCTATAACTAACCCAGCCTTCCCCATTATCTAAAAAAAATGTGTTGGAAACAATCAGGAACAAGTTACTAAAGGTAAGCAGAAAAACTTCCATACAAACCATCAGCAGCCCATCAAATTGCATAGTAAAAACTACATTCAAATATGGTTTAAAACAAGCCATTTATTACAGATGTTTTCCAGTTCACATTAAAAACAAACAGTTATTAAATGGAATGGATAGCTTGTCTTAGCAAAGGGTAGGCTCTTCAGTTTTTGAAGTGCATCTAAAGCTAAACATACAGGATGAGCTAAATTATAAAACAAACTCCTATAGAAGAGCCTTTGAAGGAGGCTTTTTAATTAATGGAGCTCCGCAGTTTGTTTTGTGTACACATAATCAGCTTTTAATAGCAGCATCTATAAATCAATTCCACATCAGACTGTAGGTTTGCTGAACTACCCAAATTTAATTCTACTCGTTTGTGAGAAAATGCAGAAGTGCTGCAGGCTATGAACACTCTCAAAAACATAATAAAGCTAGCTCAATTTTGTTTCATTTTCCTATGCAAGTTGAGATCAGCATCACAAGTATAAATTCTCATTGTATCACTTCTCTTTATTAAAATTTTTGGTTAATCTTTTTCTCAGCTGGGGATTTCACACTGCCTACAGAGGGCAACTATATCTCATACCGTTTACCTTACATTTTTCCTTTACTTGAGTAACCGATGCAGGCTAAGCTACTCTCAGCAAATGAGGAAGAATGGGAAGCCAGTCCCAAAGTAGAATCTTTACAAGGTTGAAAGGGTACAATGGGTTTTTTAAGTGGAGCACAGGGTATGCAAATTCATGAGCTGCGTTCCTGTTACAATTACTATAGTGAAAACTGAATACAGAAAGAAGTAAAACAATGTTTATTAGGCCAAAACACCACAATAGTCCAATACAGTTTAGAGAGTTCTGTGGGAATGTTGGTTAGTTTAGCTTTTGTGTGTATACACAGACATGTAGATCACTCCAACAGTAATGCCTCCTATTTATTTCCAATGGAGCTACAACAGATACAAAGAGCACGATGACACTATTTGATAGAGCATATTCTCAGCTACAAAATGCTATTTTTCAACGTTGTCACCACCATTAGCTCTGCATTTTTGCCAGTGATGAATAATAGTCTGTATGCTGCCCTCACAAGAATCTGCACCAGCAGAGGTGACCCGCTGTTTCACAACTGCTAGGATGGCATTTTTGCAAGGAAAATGGTGTCCACACAGTTCATCTTTCCTTGGCCCAAACAAGTGGAAGCCAAAAGGCACCACAACTGGACAGTGGTGTATATATAGTGTATATAGTGGGTGTGGTGGAACAGTCCGGACAAGATTGGCAGTGTGCTCCATGATCTTCAAACTGGTACAGGGCCTGGAGTCATTGTGCTGAAAGAGAAAGGCAGTTCTCTTCTCTGGCCTGACTCTGGAAGTTTGAGCCTTCAGCTTTGTCAGCATCACTATGTAGCTGTCACTTCTTCCACAGAGGGCTGTGTCCTGAACTTTTTTTTGATGAGGAATTCACACATTTCCACTGCAGAGACTGCTATTATGTCTCCAGTTCATAGTGGTGACATCACATATCATCACCAGTTATGATGCAATCCAGGAAACTGTCCCCTTCAGCCTCATATTGGTTCAGTAAGTCCTGAACAACTTGCACACCATGTTCTTTCTGTTTCTGTGTGAGCATTCATGGGACACACCTGGAGCAAACTTTGTGATATTTCAGCACTTCCACCATCGTTTCCAACACACTGAAGACAATATTCAGCCCTATACACAGTTCTCTGGTCATAATCTGCCAATTTGCACAGATAAGCTGTCACTTCACTTCATGGTGTGCCAGCTATGCAAGGGCATCCAGAACGTGACTTGTCTTTCATGTCACTGTTGCTACTGCTGAAACTCACCACCCACCACCTCGCTATGCTCACGTCCACTGTTTGATCTCCATTAACATTCAGCAAACGTCAATGAATGTCAATTGATGCAATTTCACACCTTTGCTTCATACTCACTTCCATGTCAGACATCATTTTGTCACACTGACCTTCTGCTACCATCTGTCACACAGCAACAAATTGAAACAGAATACTGGTGGGAAAGCTCTACCACTACTGCCATAACACCAATATCTGCCTCTGACATCATGGGCCAATGCAATAAAATAGAAGGCATTACTTCTAGAGCAGCCCTCATGTTATGTGTGTGTGTATCTGATTCTTTGAACTGCTAGTAAGATACCAGTTGATAAACCATTTTGAGCAACATGTCACAGAATCGTTTGGACCAGAAAACACCCCTAGGATCAACACAAGTTTCCTACACACTTTCTCATTCCTTCATTTTGTCTACCAAAGTGTTTCAAAAAGAACAGCAAGACAGAAACAGTTTCAATTTTCCAAAATCACAAGAACCTGAATTTGTTTCTGCCGTGCTCTAGGAAGGAGCCCTGCGAGTGTTTAGGAGGAGGTGCTGCAGTTCCATCCCAGCTTTGGAAGACTAGAAGATAGCGGGGTGAGTACTGACTCAGTAATACTCCCACTGGGGCCGTTCCCAAGGTGAGTGCATGGCACTTCCATGTTGCCAAGTTTCAGTGAACACTATGACTATGGTCTAGGTGTATGTCAGAATCCAACCAGGTAGGTATAGAACTCATGAATGGAGGAGTCCAGTAAATATCCCTGGTTGGTATAATGATCCTGAATGATCATGGTAGGGATTTGGGATTCCTTACAGACTGCATCTACTTGTGTAATTTAGACACCACTGCAGTTATTACCATCAACATGTCTCCCTTCTCCTCTCCATTACAGAGACAGCTCTACAAAAATGTGGGCAGGAAGAACTGCAAATGATGGGAAGGAGAAAAGCAGAAGGAAAAATGCACTTAAAATGAAGCTAAACAATTGACACAAAAACTCAGTTGAAGCCAAATCATTACATTAAATAAAAACAGGGAGAGAAACATCACAGCTTATTCTTGCAGCATTTGGCAAGGGCCCAATTGCCTTTGCTTTGCAATTTTCTCTATTCTGAATGTCAGCCACAGCTTTGGTAAGTCACCCAGCAAGGGCTTTCCTCCAGCTTCACATAGGCAGACCTATAGTACACATGCCAAGACCCACAAGTCACAACAGACTGATGTAGGAGAATAGGATATGTTTCTCAACACACATGGTTTTCTCCCACTTGTATTTACTGTTCATACTGATATCCTCCATAAGTGTTATTCATACCACTTCTGGCCAAAACTCTAGCTCACCTACAAGCTACATACTTGCGTGTGTTAAGCCTTTTTGGCATGGCTGAGAGCACAAAGGTACTCTGGGATGAGATGGGGAGAAAGGTACTTAGAGCCTGGAAATACATGCTTGAATGCAACTGCAATGTTCCTGATCTCAAATAACCAAATAATTGTCAAGCACCTAACTTGCCTGTGTAATCAGAAGTTGTTCACTTACACAAGTAATCATTATTTCATTCAAAGAGCTTTGTTTGTAATTTGCTCCCTAGGGTCAAAGTCCCCAGGCAATATTTGCTTAGTTTGTTAAGCTTATTTTGTTTGGGGTTTTTGTTTGTTTGTTTGTTTGTTTTGGTTGTTGTTTGTTTGTTTGAAGTTAAAGGAACAATTAAAAAAATACATTAACTATGCGAAATGCAATGAGAACTGAACATAATAAATACGGAGGAAAGCCCTCTACCTGATATGACGGAATGGGCCATCAGCCCTCAGTCTTTCCTGCCAGCTCCTGATATGGATGTCTCTTCAGGAAAGATTTTGTAAATACAAGACTATCTGGGGCTACAATATGTTATGCATTCACTGGAAGTTGACAATAATACCACCAAAAATCTGTTTCTGTCTAGAATCATATGGCAAAAGAGACTTTTCAATTCCTGTTTGGGAATGCTTATACTAGTAGCTGGGTGAAGCCTCTGAGCTTACTCACTGGCCATTTCTAGGCAGCAAGGAAAGTCACACCAAGCTGAATCTTTCTACAATGCCGAGCTTAACATCCCATAGCCTGACCACTGACTTCCCCTGCTAAAATAGTCTCCTTTGCATCCTTGGGTGTCTACAAAACAATTGTCCAGTGCTACCCACTGAAGTACAGTAAAGGTTTTTCAATTGCCACCAAACCCCTGTGATGATCTTGGAATATGGGCTATGAAACAGTTCTTTGTAGTACACCCATGTCTTGTTGCAGAAGGGAGAGGATGGATCCTTCCTTCAACCCCAGCCACCTACTACACAAGCAGAATCCAACTGCTACTGTGAAGTTGTGGCTCAGGATTCCTCACCTAGATAAAAGTCAGAGAAATGTTTAAATGGCAGTGAGCTTCAGTGTGCCAATAGCACCCTGTAAACAACAGCAGCAGCTCTGCTTGGTTAGTAGATCCTCCCAACACAAAGAAATAAATCCAGCCACTGAATTTACACCACTATAAATATCCATTTGAACACCGTGACAAGATATCAAAGTTCTCTTTTGATCTAGGACTTAACTTGCCAGACCACAATGCTAGTACAGTTAGATGCCTCCCACCCTGCCTCTGGCTATGGTTTCTTTGGCAAAGAAGGATCTTTCACCAGGATGACAAGTGGGAGCAATTTACTATGAGGCAAAGCAGCCCAGCTACACAGTATGTAGTCAGGTGGACTTCCAAAAATATGTAGGGTCTGTGTTTGAGGGTTTCTGATTTTTATACTCAGTGGGCAAAATGTAAATAGGTAAATAAGGAAATAAATACAGTAAAAGTTCTAGTGACAGGATCTACAATAAAATATTTCCAACAGCAAAGGATAAAAAAGGATGATAAATCAAAGTGCAGGAAAACCTTGACCTTACATTTCTAGTGCTCCAGATAACAAG
The DNA here is from genome assembly GCF_016699485.2 of Gallus gallus. NCBI lineage: Eukaryota > Metazoa > Chordata > Aves > Galliformes > Phasianidae > Gallus > Gallus gallus. Next base: position 30,613,428 of record NC_052532.1, read on the forward strand.
TCTGTATTCTTAGCAGCAGACTGAAACTGCTGATTTGCTTAACAAACAATAGAGACCCCACCGTGCAAATTTTTTACTGAAACACCTCCCACCAAACTGACAAAGAAAACATCAGTGTGCACTCCAGAACATTTCTGAAAGGAATATGAGTAATGTGTGCATCAGCACAGGGGGGAGTGCCATACAAAAGTATTATAAGGAATTTTTTAAAACATACATGATACCGAAAACTGCTGTTCCTTGCTCAGGAGAAATACTATCTCCTTCATTGTAACTGTGTCATCATGCAAGGCACTATCACCGAGAGAGAGTGCTATTCAGTGGGGACCTATTACATGATAACAATGTGACAAAGATAAAAGATGACTTCTGCTCACCATGGAAATCCTACCCATAGGAAAATTAAAATGTGTGCTGTACATTATGCACTGCCTCGGGTATTTATTATTGCAATGCTTTCTAGTGATTTATAGTTTCTGGGTTATCAGTTATAAGCTGCAATAGTTTCTTTAATTACTAGTTTTGCCTACTTTATATTCCACCACTACTATCAATTCATCTTTCAATTCAGAAAACTGTATTTACTCCCTTGTAGGTAATACCAGGTGCTGCTAGTTACAAAGATATTGTTTAGGTTTTTCAGGTCCCATACCACTATAAAACCTATCATGTTTGAGCAAGAACACAGAAGTAGTGCAAAGTGGGATTTCTGTCTGCTTCCTCAATTTAAAGCAGGTTCCAGCTACATTTAAAAGGCGGCAGCATCTGGTATAGCTTTATAAATAGACATGTATATATACATGCACACATTCACACCCCTTTAGGCACAAAGCAGCGTCCTAGAAGTTTTGAGAACACCTTGAAACCTGTAGAGAAAATGAAACCTGTCTTATTTTCCTTGTTGCTGCCATCTGTGGCATATGCACCTAGTTATGGTTGGCTACATGCTGTCGTATGAGCACATTGTGTCAAACTGACCGAACAACAAATGAAAATATCACACCAGGCGATGTTGTTAACACTGGAACACAGGCTGAAGAGCACAAGAATATAATGCATCATCTTCCAGCCCTATTGGTACAATAATAAGGGCATGACACACACGAGAACTGCTAAAAGACTGCATTTATTTCCAGTCCTTAGCCATATTGCATGGGCAGGAATTGAAAAGTTAACGCAGATGATGCCAAGGGGTGGACAGGAGGAGGAAGCAGGGCTGTTAGCCTTTCCCAAATGAAAAAAAAGCAGATTACCAAAGGTTAGCAAAGTCAAATGAACTAAAAATAATGTACAACCCAACATCAGTAATAAACCACACAAGCAGATGATGGTGCTGGACGTAGATCAATCCAAATTACATGACCTACCCTCCTCCCAGAAGATATGTCACAATTCAGGCTTCTCAAAATTATCGTACTCCAGTGGTGATCTCAGCCATGCAAGGACAGGCTGTAAAACACCTGGGGCACACCTAGATTAGGATCATGCTTGGTGTAAATGCTCCTGAATCCTCTGAGAAACACATCACAGCTCTGCCTCACTCCGTCCTCACTGTGGTCAACAAGACCTACCCATAGTCCCTGGCTCAGACACTCTGACTCAAGAACTCCTTTCTTGTGACCCCTATACTGCTCCCAAATGACGTACTACTGGCAGCCAATATTTCACAGAATCTTTTAGGTTGGAAGGGACCTCCTCAGATCATCTAGTCCAACCCCAAGCGTTTGCAGGTGCCCTGGACGTTATTAGCTTTCTTCCATATGAAGAATATAATGGTTTATCATTCTTTGTAATGGTTGGGAGCTCTCATCCTTTACATCTCTCTTTCTGGGGTATAATTGTTTTCACACTCACTTAAGGGTTGATTGCCTTTGGCTCACTGAACGCCTACGTGTTAAGGCTGAATTATTTCCATATAAGGCAATGGTAAGCTTATGAAAGCATTAATATGAGATCCATCTTTTCCCAAACCACCACAGTGATGGGATCTGCACGGAAGACTGACTACTGACAGAAGAATGGTCAACAGTCACCAATTTCAAGATTTCCAGAAAACCTGAACCTTCATCCCATCAACAAGGCCAGCACAGCATGCCAGGCAGAGGGAGCGAGGCCAACAGTGGTAAAAAATTGCATCTGAAGCATGCCAGATACATCCAACAGTGCTGGTGCTAGCCACAGGTCTCTGGCAGTGGCCTAAGCAAACAGCAGCAGATGGGAAGGGAAGGCAGCAGACAGAGGAGAATTTGTGTTTCAGCGGGAACAAGGGGGAAATGCCAGCTGGGAGGGGGCACATTTGAGGGGAAGAGAAGGGCACCAGAGCCTCCAGTCTTCCTGACATTCTCAGAAAAATCAGCTCTATCCTAATGCCTGTTTTCATGCCAGGCAAAGAGAAGGTTAGAGGAAATTTGAACCGGGGATGCTAAGGAATACCACACACATAGCTCAGTTATGAGCAAGGCAGGCAAACAGAAGGTACGTAAGGGATTCAAGCTACAGCTCCCAGAGATCCCAGGAACCTGAGGAGGCTCAGAGTTCAGATTCTCCTGCAATAAATTTCCTTTTAAATCAGGCGTTAATGTAATCCATGCTTCTATGAATGCATCTGCTAGCCCCAGTGAACTAGCTACAGATTTTACAATGCATGCACAGTTTATAAACTTGATTGGGTGAAAATTACAAATGCTTCCAAATCCTGGCTTCCTCACTCTTGTTGGCTTGTTTCAAGCAAACACCATTAAATATGCTCAAGTGCTCTTAAGTGCAGTTTGAGGGAGAAATCAAAGGCACTAGTCTGGTTTTAATGAGAATTAGGTGTCGAATGGTGTATTGAGTCTTTGGAAACCTCTTCCTACGCTAGAACAACTCCATCAAAACCCCAGATTTCCAGAGTTTAGATAAACTTACAAGGTAATCCACTCTATCCTTAACATATCAACTGAAACTCACACAATGACTACAACATAGATAATGCTCCCTAGACATTTTCATTTAATACGATCTTCTACAAAAATCAAGAATATGGATTTCCACCACCTCCCTCCAGTAGCTATTCCAGAATCTAAATTAGCTCACTGTGAATATCTCCTTTTAACTGAAATCCTCGCTATTTATAATATCATTATATTACTTTTAACTCTACTTTTTTTGAATACTAAGTAATTCCTTCATTCTAAACCTCAGAGAATTTTCTAATTCCAGACACTTGTCATATAATACTTTTGTTATTGCTTGGACAAGCGGTACACATTCAGTTCTTTCAAAGTCTTCCTTTGTAAGCCAGCCCTTTTCACTGTATAATCAGGTTTTCTGTTGTTCTCTTCACTCCCTGCAATTCATTGATTTTTCATTTATTTATTTTTTTTAAAGAAACCCGGAGTGAATACAATATCCCAGACATAATCTCAGGGTTGTTGTTTTTAAATAGAAATAAACCAAGCCCTCTTACTAGCATATGCTTTCCTTATGTTTGAAACGTTAACAGTGTATGTAGATATTCTTGAAAAAAGCATTACTGAACAAGTGCAGGTGTATTTCCTCGGGTTTATTCCACCTTGAGCAAGTGTTGAACAAAGCAGAGGGCAGTTACAAGGGATATGAGCCAGCATGACAGGAAATCTCAGTTCCTCTGGGACAGCTATGACCCTACACAGCAGTGCATGTTCAAGGAGTCATTAAAAGACAGATTATTGACCTATAAACATAAAAGATTCTTCAGAATCTCTCTGGATTGTTATGCAACTGTGTTTGGAGAGAGACTGTCAGACTTCCAGCCATGGAACTGAGGCTAGTACGTCTCCTTTCTGTGACTCTTCACAGAATAAACACTACAGATGTTACCATCATCTAATTATCCTTACACAGGCATTTATGCTGACAAAACAGTCTAAACATTACCCTAACAAAGTGAACAACTCCAAAAGTAGAGGTCTTTTTTTCTTACTACGCTCTCTCTGTGTTTTTAGAGAGGGAAATTGCCACTTAAATTCCACTAAAAGAGTTCTCAGTTATGGATCACTAGCAATATTGATTGTAATGGCTCCTTTGGAAACATTACAGTCTATTGTAGCAGCGTTGTCGCTGCTGCAAATATGTTAATCAGCTGAAACCCTTTTGAACACTGTCTTCAGAATTCTCCTTCAGTCCGCTCATCCCTCATACCATGCTCATTGCTTTAGCACCTTCCAGCATGCAGAGATGGGACTGGCATCTCCTGAGATAATAGTTACAGAAATACCAAGGTTTGAAAAGACCTCCATTATCTAGTCCAACCATTGACCTACCACATATATTTCCCCACTAAACCATGACCCTTAGTACAGCATCTACACATTTCTTGAACACCTCCAGAGACAGTGACTCTACCACCTCCCTGGGCAGCCCATTCCAGCACCTCCTCTTCTCCACCCTATACAGCTCCAGTTCTCTCAGCCACTCCCCATAAGACTTGTGCTACAGACCCCTGTTTAGCTGAGCACTGACCAGCACCCCCGCATCCATTTCTTCCACGCAGTCTTCCAGCCACTCTGCCCCAAGCCTGTAGTAGTGCCAAGATGGCACAGGCCAGCTTCCTATGCCCTCATTTCTCCCTGAAGTCATGAGGATCACTCACCAAAATAAAGTACGCACCAAGAAGAGAAAAACAAAGAATTGCTTAATGTAACAAATAGTGAAAACAAAACAAAACAAAAAAACCTGTACATCTCTTATACATTGAAAATGGCTACAGCACTTCTTCCACCCCAAATTGCTAAAACATTGAGAGATTAAGCCAAAACAGATGGACAGAAAAGAAGTAGTCATTCACCCCCTTATTCTTCTCTCCTGCTAAGCTCTGCTTTGGAAGTTAAGGTGAGAGAACACATCTACTCTGTGGATCTGCACCCTGGCACATGGCCAATCATGGCAAAATTCAGAAACTGAAGAATGACTACATGGAAGTGCAGCTTCCCATGGCTGCTATATATAATCTACTGCTCTGATCCACTGGTTTTAAATAACTTACGAGCTCACTTCTGTGCCTCCCCAAAGATGCAGCAAAGTTAACCAGTCATAGAGGTATTTTTCCAAGGCAGCATCCACATACCCTGGAGAACACAGGCTAGATGAACACAAGCAATAGAGGGAATGTAGAAAACCTAATTCCCAAATCTTATGAGCAAAAGGTAGGCTTGTGTGAAAATGAGAAGATAGAGACATTGAGAGTGATCTACATGCAGCAATGTATGGGAAATGCTGCTGTCTTCTCTGAAACCTCACTAAAGAATAGTGCTGCAATTGTGGGTGGAGGGAAGAAAAAAACATTACAAAAATCAACCTAGCTGGTGTCAGGCCTTATTCTTGACTACAGAACTACATCACAGCAAAAGCAGTTACATAAGGGCAGCAAGAACTCATTATTCCATGTCATGGGCCCTTCACGCCATGCTCATCTTCAGCTTTCAAGTGCAGAGAGCTGAGCGCTAGGATAATACCAGCCACAGCATGGGGATTGGACTTGTGATATATTAGAAGCAGCCTGACTGTAAATGTAGAAACACGCAGCCTCTGTTATTAATCAGTATGAATTGTTTTGAGTGATATCGAACATGAAAACAATAGATGCGTTTGGATGTTGTATTGAGGGACATGGTTTAGCAAGAACCATTGGTGAAGGGCAAACGAATGGTTGGACTGGATGATCCTATGGGTCTTTTCCAACCTTAGCGATTCTATGATTCTATGAACAAAGCACAGTTACTTTATTTAACCTGAGTAACCAAACTGTCATAGAAAAGGCAAAGTTTTAGACAATTAGTACTGTCCCAATAGAAAACAGAGCCCCACAGGCTTCAACAGGTTGCAGATATTAGAAGCAACCTGACTGTGAAGAACAGCAGATCAACAAAGAAGCCCATGAGAACATATACAGTAAAATAGGACACTCCTCCAACAGGAGTCAAATGTTTTGTCAAATGCATAGATTAATACATGCAGGCACTCATCTCCCTGCAAAGGCTGAAGTAGCAGGAGGGGGAAGCTTTTACCATCCCATTAAGCCCTTGCAACATTGTGGAATCATGCTGCTTAGCACCATATCCCAAGGGATCTGGGCAGGTAAGGCACAGGGCTCACATCAGCAACAGTGTGTTGGCTGTAGCTTCTTCCACAACCCATACACTTAAGAACTTACAAGACCAAAAGGTTCCCAGAGTCCATATCAAAACACAAGGCACAAGTGCACTAATGACTAACTGCCAGCTTTTCTCCAGAAATCTGAATCTGCAGCATAGCAGGTCCCCATTCACACCTCATTTCTCAGCCCTATCCTATGCCGTACTAACATTACAAGCACCAGTTGTAAGTCGACACCGCTGAAGCTTTGTTCTTCCAGTAACTCCCACATAATATTTTACAAAGAAGCCGACTTGGCACTATCTACCTTGCAATGACAGTAGGCATATTTATGATTATTCAGCAGTTAAGAATGCATACGGTTAAGAAGTAGATAGGTAGATGATGGTTCTGTGTGGACATGGTACTAGGGAACATGACTAAGTGATGGGACCTGGAAGGTCAGGCTGATAGTTTGACTTGATTTTTCACAAGTAGTAACTCAGCACAGCTTGGGATGAGCACTGCATATGAGATTTTTACGTACTACTACTTTTTTTGGGGTCAGCAAACGAAACACCTCCTTGCTAACAGTGCGGATGGAAGCAGGAGGACAGTAAGCATTCTGCTCTTACCTCCAGGTAAAGGGAGTGCCTTTCAGCTGCAGCTCCTACACTGCAGCTCCAGCAGAAGCAGCCCAGCTCTCCAGGGCTCTCTCCATGACACCCATCCCAGCCCCACAGCATAGTTGACCACAGCCTTGGTGGTGCCGTACCACAATAGTTACTGCTTGCACAACAGCAAAGAGCTGCAGAGATGACTTTGGCATGTGCAAAAGGTGGAAGGGGACAGAGGGCAGCAATGTGACAGCATACCCTGTTGTTCCAGCTTCCCCAAAACACAGATGTATCTCTCTGGCTACTGAGTTGTCCAAGAGTAATCACTTACACCAGATATTGAAAGAAACTCCAGCACTTACTGAAATGAAAATGTATTATCTCAGTTATAACCAAAACTAAGGGCTGAGGGGCTGTCTTTGTCTCTCCAAAACATGCCAGGAATTTTAATTATCTACAGATAATCTTCATCTGGAGGTCCCACATTTTGAGGGCTCAATGATTCTGGGAGAGAAACCAGATTGCTCCAAGACAGAAGAGCTGCAGGCAGGTACTCGCTGCAGTGAGCTGTGCCAGCTGCCGGCAGCAGCCCTCCCTCCCCCAGCTCTGCTCAGACTCCTCTGGGAGATGATTCAGGTCTCTGGGACAGCTGGAGACGGGGCTTTGCAGGGGAATCTAATCCATGTCACTGCAGCCAGCCAGGCTAGCTGCTGAAGATGGCTGACTCTGCCATCAGCAGATTAGGGGATGCTCATATGATCTCTTGCATTGGAAAAGTTGTGGGGACAGTAACCTCTGGCTCTTGGGCAGCAGAAAGCAGCTGGGAACAGTAATATTTTCAGTAGGCTCAGCTGGAACCAGAAAAGAGCATCTGTCCCTGTTTTCAATGACAGGTGGCAAGGAAAAAGTGTGTGAAGTGCATAGCTAACCCCAATCCTATTTCCATAATGAGAGAAAGTTTACTGACATCTTGCTTCAAAGCTTTATTTTTAGCTCTTTCATTTAGTAATGCTCAGAGATGATATCACAGGCCGGAACACAGTGATCTTTCCAGAAAGATATAAGGCATATTTATACATAACAATAATGTCTTGCTGGCATTTTCACATAGTGGGCTAATGATCCAGTCATGCAGCAATATCTAAAATCATTTACACCACGAGGAGGTGCATTTTAGTGTTGCACTTTTCCCTTCATCAGCAGTTTGTACCAGCGAGACCCAATTCAAACACCAGCAGCACTGAGTCCTTCCATGCATCACTCTGACAGATTAAATCATTTCTTCGGTGTTCTAAAACACATTATAATCTGCAGTATATTGCTTCTAGAACTGTCCCTCCTCCTCAGAAATATCTGAACAGTGCTTGTAACCATATTAATAGTTCTATAACCTAACCAGTAAAGAAAAATCACATCTTTTGAATGAGTTCTGAGCTACACAAGCTCCCATATTTTCATGTGTGTCATGCCCTTTTTACATTTTCCTTAAATAAATGTTCCTGTGCTTGTAACCATCTGACTGCACTGTTCTGCCCATGCTTTTCTGAGGAAGACATACACCTTTGATGTGCACATACTCTCTTTACGCATCACTTTGCTCCCATTTTCACTTTCTGTGCCTATTTTCACTTGATTTACTGTGTACCTTCACTACTTCCTGCTGCTCCTGGTGGTGGTGGTTGAAAGATGTCTCCGTTATCACATGAGACAACAAAAGTCCAATGCGTAGTATTGACTCAACTGCAAAGCAGCTAGTTCCAGTGGGACCAAAAGCATTGCCAAAATAACATAACAGTAGAGTCTAAAGAGAGGAGGGAAAGCGACAAAGCAGAGAGCCAGAAGGAGACCTAGTTACCCATGCAGTCCATAGATTCTCATATCTGAGATCACTATTTCCTGTTGCAAGTTGAAGCACCCAGTGTCACCGGGACGTGGCATGTGCTTGAGGTCACACCTATGCTCAGGCCAGGCAACACTGAGGTCAGACACACCTGACACATCCAAAACCCTCTGCTGATGATGCCTCCACCTCTTCAAGTATTCATGCAATTACATATGCAGTGAGAGCTCTTGCAGCAATATGGACTTTGTATTCGCATGGGAAAATGGCAACATTCACTTCCATTTCCACTTGTCACCTCAAATTGTATTAATGTGGTATATTTATAAGGAAAGAATAACAATTAGGAATCCTCAAAAAGGAATTCAAAGCCTTCTTCAAGTACATTTTATCCACTGCTTTGATTTGGGCTTCATCCTGAATGCCATCCCTGTTTTGCAAAGCGAAAACCAACGTATTGAGAATCTCACTGCCTTGCAGGAGCAGTCACCACCAGAGGAGGTGGTGGTACAGATCTGACTCCTGCGCTCTGACCAGAAGAGCAATCATTTTCCTCTCAACATATTTTGACATCATAATATCTGCTGCTGGCTAGGAAGTGCTGGCAGATGTTCATTCCTAGCAACAGTAACATTTTGGAAGACTTCCTCCTGCTTTCTATTCGTAATTGTAAAACCTTCCAGTGTAGCTTGTGGGAAGATACAATTACTTTGTAATAACTCACCTACAGAAAAAAAAAAAAAGTAAATCTCCACTGCTATGCAGGGACAGATTATAACGGCATTCAGGTGCTGCCAACCCATACAACTGAGTAGCATCAGGCACCTAAATAACTTTACAATGTGCAATTCCCCATTGCGCATCTTTGAGTTACCTGTTGACAACACAGCCTGCCACTTTTGTAATCTCTTTGCAAAATAAAGAGCAGCGTTTAGGCTTTCAGCATGTGTTAAGTATATGTAAAGCTTTATAGCAATTAGGAACATGTCTTATCAAAAAGGCTAATGTGTATGTTGTACAATAAAACGTTCATCTTCCAAAGAAAGAAGTCAGAAGGAAAAGGAACACGAGTCAAAGTTTTGAGTTCATTTATAGACAGGTAATTTTAAGTCATTTGTTTCTTTTTCCACAAAACCATTTGGGTTATCAAAGCTTTAGCTGGAATAAGGGGAAAAAAAAAAAACCCAGAGGCAAAAATAAATTTGAAGTCACCAAGAACATATTTCCAGTTCACACACTGCAGATCCATATGTTGAGAGGCGTGCAGTGCAGCAATGCTCCTACAGCGTTAGCTCCAGGAGCAGAACAGAAATGACTACATGGACCAGTGGTCTGGTGGAGTAGGGCAATGTCTGTATTTCTAAAGGCAAGTGAGATAAAAGAACATCTATCTGCCTTGTTTGGACTCTGTTCTGTATAAGGATATCAGCAGTCCTGTGCAGTAACAGAACTCTATTCAGTCCTGCAGGGTACTGAAGGATGCTGAGCGCCTTCAGCCGCCATCAGATCTCAAGGTTTTGTCCATTTTACCTCCTGATTCCTCTCAGGGAAAGAAGGGGTTTGTGTGAAAACTTCAACTCTTGCCTGCTTTTGTCACAACTAAATCGGCAACCTGCTTGGGAACTGCATACAGCCATACTTACAGAAAAGAAAGAGAAAAGAAAAAGAGGAAAATGCTTATAAAAATTCTTCAGTAACCAACGGTCATTTTGGCCCAACGTTGGGATAACACGCAACAAGAAGAGTTCCTCTTCCAAAGCTCTGATGATATCAAGGCTGAAGTCATCGGGAGCTTTGGTTCCCCCCTCTATTGAATGAGGGGGCCTCAACTCCCCTACTGTACCCTAAAAATGAGGGCTCCTGTAGGATGGGCGGCACACACCACAGAAATGCACCGCCGTGCTGAGCAGCCACCTCTCACAGACGGCTGTTCCGAGGCTGCAAGCCCACTGCTGACGTTCCTAACAGCAGCATATGCGGGTGCTGCCGAACGCACACAGCCACGCACCTCCACATTCCACATTCGTGTCCACAGTGACACACACTGGCTGCGCACGGAAGGACGTGGCTATGGAGAGCCTCGGAAGAAAGAGAAAGAAAAGAAAGCCTTCGGCAACTATTAGCTTCTGATAAGTTATCTCATTAACGCAAACATGAAAAAAAGAAATTCCCTTTCCAGATCTTATCTCCCTTTCATTATAACTCCTCTACAGGGGAAGCGGCCTCACGCCTGTTGCACCAGGAATTGTTGCAGATCAGTGCTGAGCTCTGATGTGACATCAGGAGCCAACACCAAGTCCCTCTGTTTTAAAACTACAGCTGATGCAGGGATTGCTCCTGCTCCACCGGATATTGAGCTGTGCTCCTTGCTCTTCTTAAGCCATGTTTCCTATAGCATTTCATCGTCTTTCATAGAGGAAACTTGTTCCTATAGGCTATCTTTAGGCTTTTTCACCCCTGAAGATGGAGATTTTTCCTGAAAACATTTTGACTTCAGCTTCATTGAAGGTATCAGTACGCTATTAAAGCGGATACTGAAAATGAATGAGTGTAGGTAACATAACCTCTGCCAATAAATCCAGCGTCCACTGAGAATTATTTTCCAGACCTACGTACATTACAACACAGGGAAGCTGAAGTATTTTGGAACAAACCTCTTAACTGTATTTTGAATGCTGGAACAAGACCACCTCATTATTCCCATCCCCAACAGAAGAAAGAAAGAAAGAATAACCACAAGCACCACGAGAAGCCCAAACTCAGCCTTTGTTTCCCACCATGGGTACAGCACTAACGCTCACAGGGGCCACTTTGCCCTGGTGAAGCCGCAGTTCCTATTTCCAGCCATCTGCCACTCTCCTCCGGGGCGCTTCCAGCTCGGCATTCCGCTCGATTCGCGTGAAACTTTCAGCGAGCACTGCCTGCGCTGGAACTGGGGGATGCTCAGCGCTTCCCAAGTAAAGCAGAAGAGTGGGTGGTGCCATTATTCATCGCTGCACCCCACGACTCGCAAAACAAACCATCTGCCAACCCCGTTCCTGCTGTACTTTAATTAAGCGTCTCCCAGTTAAAGGAGGAAAAAAAATAAAAAGACAGAGGAAAGGGGGGGGGGGGGGAAAGCGGGGCTGGGGGTATGGAGCAGAGGACCGGCGGGAGGGGAGCGGTGCACCAGAGCCGCGGGGCCGTACCTGGGAAGAGGAAGGCTTTGCTCCCGTTGTGCAGCCCCGGCACCTGGCGCACGCCCGCCGCGTAGCCCGGCAGCCCCAGCTCGGACAGCACGTCGATCTGCAGCGAGGGGTCCACGCCGAAGCCTACGACTGACCCAGAGAGTGCCGTTAACCCTCCCGTCGCCTCCGCAACTTTCCGCCGGGACCCGGCGGCGGCCGAACCCCGCACCGCCCTCCGCCGCCCGGCCGCCGCCTACCTGGCCCCAGGCAGAGGAGAAGGCAAAGCGTGCCTAAGCCGCAGCCGGACTCCATGGTACAGCGATGCGCTCAGTCCATAGTCCCCCTCCTCCGGCTGCTGCGGGTGAAAAACCTCCGGGGCAGAGGCTGGACGCCTCCCCGCCTCTCACCGGGAGGAGCGGACCCCCCGCCGCCCCGCAGCGCGCATCACGCCGGGCGCACACAAAGGCGAGGGCGGGGGGCCGGGGCCGGGCGGGCAGCGCAGCCCCGCGCCGCCGGGCAGACAATGACCGGGCTCCCGCCGCCCTGCGAGAGCGGCCGCCGCTACCGGGAGGCGGTGCCCGAGCCCCGCAGCTCCCGCCTCGCCGCCGGGCGCAGCCTCCTCCTCCCGGCTCCCGCGGGAGCGCCGCTCTCCTCGCCGCCGTCCGGCGAGGACGCAGAGCCGGCGGGAGGGGCTCCCGTTTATCCGCGGCCGCGGGAGCCGCCCACCGCCCCCACCGGGCCGGGCCGGGCCGAGGGCGGCGCCGCCTCACCCCGCGGAGCCCTGCTGACCGGGGGCGGCGGGGGGCGGCCGGAGGGAGACCCTCGGGGCGCTCCCGTGCTGCCGCCCCGCTTTGTTTTCGCCTGCCCGGGCCGGGATACCGCCTCCGTCCCATCTCGACGTGACACCGTCCGGGCGGAGGGGGGAAAGATAAATTCGGGGACAGCGAGAAGGAAACGGGACGTGTGAGGAGGTTGGCGGGGATCGCGGTCTGCGGAGGTCCTCCCCGTCTCTGCAGAACGGTTTCACATCGCCCTGCAGAGGTCCCGTCCGCAGCCCCTCGACAAACCTGCCTTCCAACTGTGACATTTCCGTGGTTCACTTTGGCTGTGAAGAGTGGTGCTAAGAGTATCTTCACCCTTACCTTTCCCTCCCTCAAGACTAGTGATGGCCAAAGCCACAACGCCCTGCTGCCAGTCGTTCCAATTTTGCTGAGTAAGGAATTGACTTCAATTTTTTGCCAGCCCCGTGTGAGCACCAGCAGGATCTTGAGGTCAGCCCGTGATTTCCTGCAGTGCTTATTGACCCTCCCCAACCTTCATCTTTTATGATCTTTACAAATAATGAAGTCTTTACGACTAATCCTTACAAACCGTTCCAAATGGTTGCCCAAGAAGGTTGTGGATGCCCCATCCCCAAAGGCACTCATGGATGTGGCTCTGGGCTGCCTGGTCTGGTGGTTGGCGACCCTGCACACAGCAGGGGGGTTGAAACTTGATGATCATTGTGGTCCTTTTCAACCCAGGCCATTCTATGATTCTATAGTCCGACGACTAAAAGAAAGTCCTTTTCTCAGATAAGACCATGGAAGGTAATGGTAGATTTCCTTTCCAGGTCAGACCACCCAACACAGATCATAAGCAACACAGAGGAAGGAATGTCTACAGGTGACCAATGAAAACTGTCCCTCAACCCAAGTCCACAACCCAGGCATTACACAGCAGTGTGCCTTGCTGCCTGCATCACCCCTGGGAGAGCTTCCCTTCCAGGTGCAGCAGACAGAAGTGGATGCGATGGCATCCTAGCTCCATCCTGATCACAATGACACCTCTTCCACACCAAAACTTGTCTCCAGCATGCTGGTGAAGTGGAACCGTGCTTCAAAACACTCTGAACCCATCAGCTGTCAGAGCAGGCTGGCAGAAGGGGTGCTTTGCTGTGGGAGTTAATGGACACGGACCACACGTCAATGGTTGTTGTCACGCTACTTCAGTCACAGTGGTTGCAGATAACTGAATCAGAAACATTTAATTTGAGAAGAAGGAGGTTCAAAATCTGGGGCACTCATGGTGCATAATGGTCCTCAGGCTGAGCCAGGCATGTAAGTAAACGGAGCAAGAGAGGCAAACATCTGTATTTAATTCCTGCATCTGCCAGCAGCCAGTGACAACTTCCATTGGCAGGAGCTGCCACTATAAGGAGGTGAGCTTGGCAGAGCCCTTACCTGAGATAACCCAGCTCTGTTCCAAGGGACCTTTGGGGAGCGGCCACTCATATTCATGTCACAGTCCCAAAAAAACACTCCACACAACACACAGCCACACTGCCCTGTCTGCTCCCTGTTATCCCGTGAGCCCAGGGCAGACGTTATCCACATCACGCAGAGATGTATTTCTGCTTTATGAGATGTGAATAGTGACATAACTCAGCTAACCCAGAGCCACGTCAGCAGTAGAATCAGGCTTTCTATCACTGCGAGGAATATGGCATTGAGGATCTTTCATACATTTTGCTGAATCTAATAATACATGTTTCTACCCATGGAATCACTCTCTGATCACCCTAGAAACATACTGTTTTACAGCCTTTCTGAGCATGTCCCTCCCTAAATCTGGGTATTATGGAAACACTAAAAATAAAATGCTTCTCTTTTACATCTCCGGTTGGCCAGAACGTTCTTTCTTTTGATGGAAACCATGGCTGCTATCCAAGAGTTCTGCATCTGAAGAACGTTGAGGCTTCATTTGATGAAAAAGAATATTTGATGTCTCAGATGTATCTTCCTTCCTTCCTTCCTTCCTTCCTTCCTTCCTTCCTTCCTTCCTTCCTTCCTCCTCCCTTCCTCCCTTCCTGCCTTCCTTCTTTCCTTCCTGCCTTCCTCCCTTCCTGCCTGCCTTCCTCCCTTCCTTCCTTCCTTCCTCCCTCCCTTCCTTTCCTTCCTTCCTCCCTTCCTTCCTTCCTTCCTTCCTTCCTCTCTCCCTTCCTTTCCTTCCTTCCTCCCTCTCTCCCTTCCTTTCCTTCCTTCCTCCCTTCCTTCCTTCCTTCCTTCCTTCCTTCCTTCCTCCCTCTCTCCCTTCCTTTCCTTTTTCCTCCCTCCCTCGCTCCCTTCTTTTTTCTTCCTTCCTTCCTTCCTGTAGTGCTCTGCAATACATCTGCCTTATAAATAGTCTCCTGGCCAGATATGTTTCAATTTGTGTTAAGTAGATATCATTCTGTCAACTCCTCCCCACCAAATCCCTCAGTAGATCCTATGATACAAGTAGCTGTTCTGAATAATGACCAATATTCACAACAGTTTTCGTGACAATCAATATTTTAAGGGATGTGTTACAAGCCCCAAATTCATGAATGATTCCACTGTGAAGGGAATCTCATATTAATTACTCTCATGTTAATTATATGCTAATAAACTGAAGTGAGTAAAGCTCTTAAAGCATGCAGATGACAATGCTGCCCTGGGAAAGCTTTACCTCTCTTACTGCAGCTTATCTGGGTCTATTTATTTTTAAAGAAAAACATGAATATTTAATCACAGTAGTTTTAGCCCTGTATTCCTATGCTGGAACCTGCAGAGTCCATGTGAATTTAGAAAACACATAAAGAGTTGTCACTGACCTACTTACAGAACACTGATGCAACTTCTTCCTCAGAGTATAGAAAACAAACTTCCTTACATTGTAAAACACATCATTGTTTACTCAACTTCCTAGGACTTCAATGCAGCATTTTATAGAGAGAAATATTTGTAAAGCATTATGTTTCATAATTAATACTTTCTGAAGTGGAACAAGGAGAAACAGTCTGTTGTCATAGAGAAGCGGCTTTTTAATTGGGGCAAATTTGATATTGCTGAGGATAAGGGCTTTTATTAGTTACAGTCAGGGAAAATGCAGGCAACTCACTCTGCAGCAGTTCCTCTTATTACCTTTAAATGGGGACTTGCATCTGAGCCATTACATCACGACGATCCAGATTTTCCATCCACAAAAGCTATTGTGTGCAAAAGCCATACGGCTGTTGTGTGATGTGTGAAATGTTGGGTGGGACTGAGGTGGGACCTCCGAACTCATCTGCACATGGTTCCTAAATGGGTGCTTCGGGAGCAAACCTCAGGTGCTGTTCCTGAACAAAGCTATGGTGTTTATATATTTTTATATATTTTATATATATATATATTTTCCTTGCCAGCCTCCCGACCTGCTGTGGCATGCTTACACTCCACCACACACAGACACCTGTGTGTTTGTACCCAGCAATCAGGCGATTTCCTTTGGCTGCTTCATTAGCATCCTCATAGCCCCCTCCTGCACTGCCTTTTCTCCCCGATTCCCCCAAACACGTCCTGCCCTTTAGCAGCTCTCTCCCACCCACGTGCTCCCTCTCCTCCCTTTCGCAGACAGAGATGTGCATGCACACGCTTTCCTTCGCTCATCCCCCTGCAATGTGTTGGCCTTGCAGCCTCCTGCATGCTGCAGGTTTCCCATCTCGCTGTGTATTTCTGACCGGGGAAGCCGAGGAGAACTTGGGAATTAAATGCAGCACTTAGCTGTGGCCCAGCACAGCCTGTCAGGCTGTGTAAGCTGCATGCCTGCCCATGACAGCACCAGCCCTGATAGAAAGCCTCAGCAACAAAGGCGTTCCTCACAGACACGCCTCAGCTGGAGGTACATCACTGATTTTAGTTATACTCATGAATGCTTCATACAGATCTGATATTGCCTCGCTTGGATTTTCAAAAATTGCTTATCAGCAGAAAATAGATCTGTGAAACAAAGATGTAGCTATTTAAGGAACACTCATTATGTCTCTTGAAGTTCCGTGTCTTCCTGGTTTTTTACTCCATCTTCACATCTTGTACCTTACAATTCAAACAGGCTGCCCAGAGAAGCTGTGGGTACCCCATCCCTGGAGGTGTTCAAGGCCAGGTTGGATGGGGCCCTGGGCAGCCTGAGCTGGGGGGTGGCATTGGGCTCACCACAGGGGGTTGGAACTGAGTGGGCTTTGGGGTTCCTTCCAACCCAAACCATTCTGTGATTCTATGATTCTATGGTTTCAGCTTTGGTGTTGTGAGCAGTGTGGCCAGCAGTGGAAAAGTAGCTCATGGGAAGAGTGATGGAAGTGCCAGTGTTAGAGCTATGGCTGTGTGCTTCTGAGACCAGGAAGAGAAATGGAGACAATTACATCAATGATGGGTAAAGACCTTGTGCATTTTTTCAGAAGTTTTCCCAAAGATTCTTGTTTAATTCAAGAGAGGCTGGAAATGCAGGCTGGAAGTACACACTGCACTCTCTTTTTCCCAGGTTTGAACCTTGATATTCATAGTAGCAAGGTGCTCATGTTAACCTTCCTTGCTCGAGTCTTGTTTTTCATACCAGCTTTATTTTCTTCCTCCAACTGGGTGCACTCCCCCTTGATGTAAGGTAGAAGTGATAGACTGCTTTGCTGGCAGTCTTCACACATTATGATACCTAAAAATGTCTTATCGCAGAAAATGTCAGCTAGTTCTGGTATGGTATGTGGCGTGTGGAAGTAGGAAGAGGATAGTTCATGATCAGGATTTAATTATCTCAGTTCTGTCAGTCTAGGTCACGATAACAATTAGGCAAGATTAGAATTACACTAGGTTGACCTAAGTGTTCTCTGTGTTTTGATCCTTTCATCGTCTGAAATATTACCCCCCATTAAAAAAACAGATCAGTATATCCACCAAGAGTATTTATGATGACAAGGCTGGCATGCAAAGACTTTAATTTGCCGTGATCCAGTTTTGCAATGAAGAAAAATATCTACACAGTCCTCACTGGAGCCAGAAGCAGACTGGAGTGGGAGCCAGTCAGAGACTGGGTGCGATATTTTTCTTCCTCCATGGCCTGATATAACATGGTAAATCCATCTGTAAGTATCAGAGTGGAGAGAGGATTTCTAAGAGTCTCTGCTGTAGAAAATAAAGGGAAAATAAAATCCAGTAGGTGAGCGTCAAAGCAAAGCAAACCTGCACTTGGCTGCAGGAATTGCTAATGAGCCAGACCCTATCCCCAGACTCCACTCCATTAGGAGAAATGGCAGATACCCACGGAGCAGGGCTCTGCTTTCCTTCCATGGGCATGAGACGCCATGTCAATATTCCCAAATCCAATGCAGACAGTTTCAAACTGTAGTCTATCTGGTGTGCTGTGAGTGGGGACAGAATAATATTGCCTGCCATATATTCATTCAGTTTTCAGTTGAACAAAGCCAGATTTTGTCTTTTGGAGAGAGAAAGGAAAAAAAATGTAAAATGTACTACTGACCTCAGAGGTACAAATTTAATAGTTTCTAATTCCAAGTCTAATTACTTCTGCAATATCAGGAGAGAAAGTTATCACGGGATCTCTTACTCTGCCTGTTAAATAATAGACTTTTCAAAACTAATCTGTACAGTCTTCATACCCAAAGGCATATTTATTGGGCAAACTGGGATAGCTTCAATGATTCTATCAGTCTACCAGATAATTAAGGAGGCCTTTAAGTAGTATAGCATTGCGTAGCAGCATTAAAACATCTGGAAGTCTAATTCTTATATGACTTTGGCTTTCTGCTACCTAGAGTAAAAAAGGAAGAAGCAATGCATCAGTCTGGGTAGTGAGGGGCCCATCGAATCAATGCTTGGTTCAGATACCTGAGCCATATCAGCCCCCCACCTGGGAGGTTTTCACAGGTTCATTAATCCAGATGTTGTGTTGGGGTGAGCTGGATAGAGCCTGAACACAAGAAGCACATTCAAATAACACTGCCTTCCATTTCTGAACCCTGCTCACTCTGTGGTCTAAAGATGCCCAGCAGCACCAGTCTCACTAACTCCTCTTGCAGATGAAGGAAGACCTCCTGACTTGCATCACCTAAAGGAAATGCATTTTTCCTTAGTTCATTCCTACAGATGTGAAATAGAAAAACTAAAATCCAAATACCAAGAGCCAACATCATGGTAATATATTTAATCAACAATTCCAGAGCATAAATATACATCATGCATTCTAAAGTGTGCATGATTTTAGCATTTCTTTTTAAGCCATAAAATTAAAAAATATCCATTAATTAATAAAGCTAATCCATTACAGCACAATGCAATTGATTGCTGCATTATTATTACTGTTACTGTATGAACAAAAGGAATTGAAAGGTTTGGACCCATATTTCTTGAAAATTTGCATTTATAGACAAATGCCCACTCCTTGTTCCCCTAATAGCCGAGATGCACTTAGAGCTAGGAGGACCAGGCCTGAGTACCTGCTTCATCTGATTACAACATATGCTTCATTCCAGTTTATCTCTACTGATAGTGAGTGCCCAACCCTTGAGATATATCTAGCAGAAGATTATTTCACATGAAATGCTTGATTAGTGCTAATCTAAGTGGTCTGTTTTTCAAATGTCTGAGCACTAGACTGTTCTCACGAACACCAATTGTAGTTTTATTCATTGCTTGATCAAGCATGTGTAAAGCCAGAGATGATAACATAATTGCTTGGCTTTGGGAACTAGATTGTTAAGGGGAACAGGTGACAGAATCAACCACTTCAGCCCCTAACCTTGGATGGAAAAACATAGTTAGAAGGTGAGAAATCCTTACCTTCTTGATTTTGAATTCTAACAACAGTGTGATCTTAAGAAATAAATGATCTAAAATACATCTAAAATACTATCAGTGGCTTCTTCTTCAGTGGGAGGAGGATTCGAATCCAAGCATGCTAAATCACAGGTGCATAAGCAACAGAAATGTACACATACAGGAGTGTAGGGTTAATGATTGTGGAGAAATCAGTATCGAGTTGGAAGAAATGAAGCACCTGGGAATAAATAACTTTTCTTAGAAAAAAATACCTGGAGACATTAAATGATGATCGATTTTTTTCAAGGAAAGGTGCTCTGGCTTTGTAGGAGGAACTGACTGGAACAACACAGCTAGCATGTGAACTGTAGATCTTGAAGAGCAAATCCAGCACTGT
The DNA here is from genome assembly GCF_016699485.2 of Gallus gallus. Lineage (NCBI taxonomy): Eukaryota > Metazoa > Chordata > Aves > Galliformes > Phasianidae > Gallus > Gallus gallus. The sequence goes on from NC_052532.1 coordinate 30,633,128, forward strand.
AAGCACACCACATGTCTGTAGGTCAAAATGATTATGCACAAAGAAATAATATGTCTAATAGAGTTCACTAGCTTAGTGACAGCATGGTTTGGTTTAGAAAGAGTGGTCCCAAACATGAAAGTTAAGATGAGATTAATTATGATACCCCTATTTACATGAGTATTTCCCTTGTAGCTGGTAGAATTACTAGTATGGACAAATGGAATCACATTCTGACTTAATGATTTAGGCTAAATGCAAATATCAGCATGTAAAGCAGAATTTCTATTCCAGAAAAAAAAAAATAGAAAGGAAGAAAAAAAAACCACAATGATCTATAACAAGGAGGAATGGTTTTAAACTGAGACGGGAGGTTCAGGTTAGATATTAGGAGGAAGTTTTTCACTCAGAGGGTGGTGACGCACTGGAACAGGTTGCCCAAAGAGGTTGTGGATGCCCCATCCCTGAAGGTATTCGAGGCCAGGCTGGATGTGGCTCTGGACAGCGTGGTTTAGTAGTTGGTGACCCTGTCCATGGCAAGGGGATTGAAACTAGATGGTATCTGAGGTCCTTTTCAACCCAGGCCATTCTGGTTCTATGATCCTATGATAACTTTAGGATGGCATCCGTTTATAACCTGTGCTTTAGCAGATCTGCACAGTTCAGAACAAAAAAAGAAGGGAAGACCTGGATAATTAAATGGTAAAGTTCAAGAAATAATATTGATCCTCAAAGCATCTTTCAGAAATGGACACTCATTTAAAGCAGCGCAAATCCAATGAAACTTTTAAGAGGCAAAATACAACTCACACAGTAAAAGAAAGATGAGAAAGTGCACAAGAACAGTCAAACACAACCACAAGTATTAAGAAATTATACATGTGGGAAACAGTACTACAGGCTTACGAGACTGCTAAGAATAAAGGAAGAACACACAGGGTGAGAAAAGATTGCAATGAATGTAAATGATTTATTTGAGTGTCAGAAAAGATAGGCTGGGGGTAATTTTTATTCTGAAGTTACATTAACAACGTTAAAGCCCTACTGTATAAAAGGTATTAAAAATACCAGTGGTGTACGAGCCCTAGAAATATACGTTCCAATAATTCATGGTATCCAATGGAAAGTGTTGGAGATTCTGAGGAAACCTTGAGAATGAAGCACAATCCCAGCTTACCATAATTTATCATTAGAGATACGTAATTCATCATTAAAACAGCCACTCTACTGGATAACTGGAAAATGGCCAGCACTGTAGAAATCTTTAAAATAGCTCTTCAGGTTGACTCCAAGAACTGAAAACTAGAGAATCTTAATTAATTAACAGGGAAAATAGTTGAGAAAAATCATTTAAGGAAGTTATAAAACATCTACAGGTTATCTGTAGGAGGGAGAAAAAAAGATGAGGAAGAATAAATTACAAGTCAGTACAGATAAATGAATATACTTATCATAGAGGGTAATCCACGCTTTTCTAACTTGTTCAAATGTTACAAAGAGTTAGCAAAACATTGAGTAAAAGAGGATCAGGCGATATATATTTACAGACATTTGATAATATCACTCACATGAGGCTTTTAAGGAAACTCAGTAACCCAGGGGTGAGAGATAAGGTCTTCACCACGGATTGAAGGGAGAGAAAAGGATGGGGATGAATGACAGATGATCACGATGGAGAGGTGACAAGAGTGTGATGCCACAGGGACTGCGTAGAGATCACTGCTAGGATTAATTTCACTCCTTCTCTGGCCCCATCCATTTATTAATGACCAGGAAGAGAGGGAATACAATGAGATGGCAAAACTGCTGACAGCACAAAGCTGTTAAATTAGATAAAACGAAGGTGTCTGTAAATAACTCTTGGGACTTGTTGCAAAACTAGCAACAAGAAAGGAAATGATGTTCAGCAAAAGCAACCACAGAGATAAGGCTATAAAACAAACTGCTTAAACTGCTTATTCTCATTAATTGGATCCAAACAAATTATGGGAGAACCTTACTGGTTTGCATTTGCGAGAGGAGAATTGCTACATTTTGCCGCTATAATTACAAGGAGTTGTGTTATTTTAAAATAGCAGGTATTACAAAGTATCTTCTATTCATCTCCTTAAACTGCTGCAGCTTCATTTTATCAGAATCCTTCACAGTCTCCAAGCAGAGCTCGATTCACACGGTGACATACCACTGCTGCGAAGGGCAGTGTCTGCCTCTCTCCTAATATCTGAGAAATCTTGGCAAGCAGATGGCTCTGAGCAATGGGGCCAGCTCCACAGTCTGTCACAGCCTCATTCCTTCACCCAGTCTCAAGCCAGAGGACTCCTGCTGCGGGAGCTTCTATATTTCTTCATAAAAAAAAGGCCAATGATATGCTATAGATAGCCTCTGCTTACACGGGGGGAGCCAACCTGTGTGCAGAGGAAAATGAACATCCTGTTCTCATTGCCAGGCCTTTCTCACAGTCTACGGTGCTGATGGAAGGGGTTTTGCTGAAAGCTCACATGGCCAACCCTCTGATCCATTTCCCTTCCTTCTTCTGACCTCAGCTGTGAATATGAAAGGACAAAGGAAGAGGAAAATGCAAGTCTGCTGCATCTGTGTAGCTGGGGTGAACTGAAAAGCTCACATGGAGCTGGATGGTCATCTTTTCCTTGCACAGGTGTGAACAAGGAGCCTGGCAGAGGCAGTGAAAGGAGGAATTCACTCCTCACTTGTTCAGGTGACGGAAATATCCCTTAGGGGACGGGATTAACTCAGTAAGAGCAATATACATGCAGAGCAGCAAATCCTCTCTGGGTAGGGAATTTTGTGGGGTAGGAGGAGAGCAAAGGGCACACGGCACAGAAATGGTAATCACTGCTTCCCCATCTGACTTTCTTGCTTGTACACACATGCCTTTCTCTGCATTTGTTATTAAAGAGTCTTTTGAACGCAGGTGAGCAGAAATGCCTATGACATTCTGAGCCCCGTATTTTTCATCCTACTACTAATTCCTCCCTATCTCTGCTGCAGATTTCCATCAGGTTCATGAAAGAATGTCATCTGTTATCATGGCCATATAGCACGGGGAGTGAGGGCCATGGCTACACTATAGTCACTCAGTTAATTTATTCTTCTTTTCTCCAGTTCATGCACCCGTTCCTGGTAGCCAGAGCTCTGGTGATTAGTCTTCAAGGGCATGATTTTGCACTTTGGATTATTAAATTTCATGCTGTTTCATTCTGTTGTTCCACAAGGTCATCTGATTTTTCCTGCATAATAATCAGGTCTTCCTCTGGTCTGTTTTAGCAGTGCATACCAGCTTTGTGTCATCTGCAGATTTTGTAAGCGCACATCTAGTTCTTGATCAAGGTCACCAAGGGGAGCACCCAGCTGGGCTGGACCCATGGCTGCCCACATTAGGAAGCACATATTGCTCTGCTCATGTAATCCAGCAACCTCCCTTGTTCTATGATGCCAGAATTAATCCTCTGTCATCTTTCACTGAAATATTAGCTCCTGTGAGGCATGCACTGTTTCAACATTTTCCTTAAATCTGGATAGATGCAGTTCCACTTCTCATCTGTTTTTTCATCCTCATTTATTCCCCAAAATCTTTCATACAGTTCCTATAGAGTCAAATCTAGCTGAGATGTGATTACCTACATCTCTCTCCTCTCTTTTTTCCCTTGCTCACACTGTGACGCAGCGTGTTTCTCCCTGAGGATGGAGGAGAGGTGCAGCAGAGGACAAAGCTCTCTGCCAACATCTCCAGGGGGAAGAGGGACTACTAAGCAGCAAAATAGATGTTTGGGGCAACGCCAGTGGGCCAAGTCCTACTTTTTTCCCTACTAAGTCCAAAGGAGGTTTAACAAGCATAGGTTCAGTAGTGTTGGAAGCATTTCTTCCACAAACCTTGAGAGACTCTTAATGAATGGAAGGAGCATTCAGAAAAAAATCCCCACTCTGGCAAGGACTTCCTCACAGATCTGGACTGTCCTTGCAGCATTTCCAGAATGAATGGATTTCAGGAGCATAGGGGCGGGGTGCTGTGAAAGGCAGAGCTGAAGGCCAGGAGCTGGGTGAGACTGCAGCCTGGGGGCAGACTGAGGAAGCTGAGAGGGAAGGGCTGCAGAGCAGAGGGAAGAGAGATGCTTATAGCTAAGAGGAAGAACAGGACAAGCTCACAGGGTCTGGCTCCTGCACCCACCTTAGCTGTACTTGTTTCTGCAGAGCAGGGAAGCAGAAGCTCCACACTGTTCCATTTAGTGCAGCCACCTGCACTGCTCACCTCACCAACACCCAGTGTGCAGGAGATGTTCTGGTCACAGCCAGCAAATCTCCTGAAGTGCTTGCCCTGGTTGTGGCAGATTGCTCAGGTTTCCCTCTCAATATGTTTAAACCCTACAACAACATTTCTGCTTGCTTGAGGCCATCTGCCAGACTCAAGGTCTGGGAGCAGAGAAACGTGGCCTACTGGCTGCCCAGACCGGGGCCAAGTTTCACTGCTTTCCAAGTGGGCGATGAGGCCTTGCTTCAGGTTTTTACTAAAGACTGAAAGAAACTGTATGAGGCCTTTTTAGCTGCCAAGCAGTACTGTGTGTATGGGCAGTGTCAGAGCTCCCTTCACTTCCCTACAGGCACAAGCCATCTCTGCAGGCCACTTCCTCAGTGCCAGCCATGCTGGGCCCAGGGCAGCGCTGGCTCCCATCTGGCCAGACTGCACAGCAGCAGGGCTGCCTCGAGCCTGGCCCCAGCACGCTGTGCAAACGTGCCCTCTATTTTGTTATTGCCTCAGGAAAGGGTGATCTCCCTCACCCTGCCATTCTCATCCCTATTCTGGCACTATTCCTTTCCCAGATCCTGAATACCGGATCCTGGATACTACAATTGCCGGCACCAAAACTTTCCAATCTATGCATACGTGTTAAAAGCTCCTGTGAACTCCTACCAACACATAATTCTTCCAGCAACTCACAAAGATCTCCACCCACATCCACAGCTGAGCCTGCGGAGATCCACAACAGATGGCTCTGACAGAAACATATTTTCTACTTTGTGCCTTCTGTTCATCAGAAAGCTTCTGTTCCTGTACCTCTTATTCCCACCATAAAGCCCTGCATGACTTACTAACACCTTTTCTTGCCCTTCATGATTATGCAATTTCCCCATAAAAGACTAAAAAACAGAGAAATTTTGATAGCTATCTCAGTGGTACTTATGTTTTATTTTAACTCTTGGGATGTTTGCTGTTTTTCTGAAGGCCACAGCTCACAGCAAACAGCTGCCTGGCTTTCATTGAAGACACAAAAGAAAAAAAGAAACACGTTCATCACTACTCATGTTGGTAGATAAAAGCCTAAAAATGTGGCTTAGATGAACCTAAACACTCTGAAGCTAAAAAGGAAATGAGGAGATACCTGAAATTATTTTTTTTTTAAATCTCAGTGTGAGGAATATCAGGAGCTTTGGAGTCAGAGCCATGGATTTTGAGCACCGAGCCTGGTGGCAACACTGTGCTAAATGCAGGGAGAGAAGTGGAGGCTGAGCCAGCCCGATGCTTCTGAGCACTGTGGGAAAGGAAGAGGGAACCCACACACAAAGCAGGCTTTTGGAATCACAGTTTGTGAGTTAAAGCTGCACATGCCCTGCAGCCGCTGCCACTGGGAGCCACAAATGGAAGCAGATTTCATCACCTGAAAGTCCCCTCAAGTGACCAGAACATAGCTTCACCTGTAACAGACTCATTACAGAAACAGCAATGTTGAAAATAGTTTAATCACTCTGCATCCAGAGAGTGTTTACCACACTGTTAAGGTGCTTTAAATAAGCTACCAGGACCCTGACATCCTGCTGCAATGGTCCACTCTACAAAACAACTGTACAGCAAAAGGAAACTTCTCCTCTATTCATCTCCAACCTCTCTACAATACACTGTATTTGGAGCCAATAAAAGCAGTACAAAAACTGCAGAGTTCATTTTTGCATATATTAAATAACTTTTCATGAAGTCCATTAGAAGAACACACATTAGCACACCATAGGTGCTACAGGAGAAGCGTGTGGACTTCCGACAATTACACAAACTCCACAATTAGAACTTTTAAACCCTGGCAGCTAAGAGAGAGCTCATCCAAACAGATAGCAGTAAAGCCTTTATTAAATTTCTGACTGGATTTTGGAAAGCATTTTCTCTCCTTTTTTCCATGCTTTTTTTGTTCTTTTTCCCATCATTGGATGTTAATGACACGCTTGTGCAGTTTTTCAGCTAGATGTAGAGGCCTTGTGGATGCCGTTTCATCTTACTGTTCACAAGGTTATCGTAAATAAAACAACATAGAACATTAACAAGGAGCAGAATAACATGTAATGCAATTTTGAAGAGTTCACACAACTGTTATTCATCTTCTGTGACCATTTAATAGAGGAGGTGTCTGGAAGGACAGATGGGAATTGAAAGCAATGCACTTGGAAGAAAATGGAGATTACAACTATCCCTCTAATAATTTGAAACTGATTCTTGAGCTTCTTCAAAAATAAATGCAGAGCTCAAGGTCAGAAAAAGCGTTACTTAGAATCAACCATTAGAATGCAGAGCAGCCCCAGAGCAGATTTTGCTGTCTGCAGGTATCCTACATTTGTCTTCATCAGGGGCAGAGTATCCAGGTTACTGTAATTGTCCTGGAGTACTGGGCTGAAGTAGTTTATTGATTTCAATGTACAGGTAGCAGCACAATGGCATCTAAACAGCAAATATCTTGCCCACCACATGCTGGGTCACATGTACCATGTTCTCTGGGTCTTTGCCGTTGTTTTGCATGCCACAAACGTAGGTGCTATTCAGCAATACAGTGAGGAAACATTTCCAGAAAAATAAGTGTCACTTCTTCCGCTCCCTTTCAATCCTACTTTTTCACCTTCCTCATAGCTCGTGTTCATGATAGATTGCTCTGCAGCAAATCAGTAGGAGACTGAAAATGCCTGTGGATAATAACCCTTGAGATGTGATAGCTCTGCTTCCAGGTGAAGTGATATGGGGAACTACCATGGAATATCTCTAGTTCTCTTCAAGAAGGTAGACAAGATGAAACTACCTTAATGGCTGAGCTCAGAAGAGCGGGCAATGGTCTTCTATCTCCCCAGCTCAGAATTTGATATCATACCGAATATCATTTCCAAACAACCTACTGTACTGCTTTGCTTTCTCCAGGATCATTACTGCATTCCGTGTTTAGGAAAGAAACTTGTCCTCTTTTGGATTGCTCAGCATATTTCTGTCTTGTTCTCATCTGTCATCTGTGGTTTGACCAGCAGTAGTCTCTTTCATGTTTTTCTTGCAGATATATGGAAAACAGATGGCAGATCTGAAGACTCAGCTGCCCCCAAATTGTACCATCTCCTGTGAGAGAGGGATAGACCAATAAAGTGGATTAAGAGAGAGAATTACATTCCCACTGCTGCTGCTTGTCCAAAGCTAGCAGCAGCCTCCTTGGCAGAGGGGCTCCCTAGCAGAGAGACCTCCTGTCTCAATGTGGAAACAGGGACAGGTGGCAGCAGCAGCTTTTCTTGCACTGCTTTTGGCTTTCAACAAGAAGCACCATTAGATATTGACCAAATGCATGAGAAAAAAAAAAAAAGTCAGTAAGTCATTTGCTCTTTGTACACACTGGACCAGCTGCTGTCTGCCCCACCTCCTCCCCTCCTCTGCCTGAACTGGTTCTGACTGCAAAGGAGGTGCAGAGGCAGCATTGGTGCTGGGAGACTTCGCACTGCAGCTCCAGGAGAGCAAGAAGGTGAGGCAGAGAGAGGGACCCACTGTGCACTGTGTCCCTTTTGGCAGAGAGAAGGCAGGCACCATATGGGCTCTTTAAAGAAAACAGGCAGCCACTGGTTTACAATTACACAGAGCAACCTGATGAGGTGCCAGGAGTGTCTGCAGTTCTGTGGCCCAGGGTACCATTCTGCTCCATTTCTGCCTGCCCTTATGCTCTGGGCAGTAGTTACCTCTACTATTTGGAGAGTACAACTTATGGCCTTTAAAGGTAAAAAGTGGAATGTGGTCAGATGTAATGACAGGCACATCACTTCTTTCTTTGCTGCTGATATTGAACACCATGGCCTACTAAGACACCTAGGTGCAAGCAGGCTTCTGGGTTAGTAGAAGAAAATACAGCTCAGAATCCAGAGAAATGTTAACTTGCAAGTAAAATACCCCAGAAGTTGAGGTCTTGATGACCACAGACTGTTACAGGTGCATTTGAACTGTTGTTTTTTTAATTCTAATTTCAACATTCAAGGGTTCCAGGACTCATTTGCTTCATTCAGGCAGAATAAACAGCCAAGTATACACCTGAGCTCCAGCTGCTGAATGGATCTGTGAAGCCATTTCTCAATGGAAGGATCATACTTACTCACCACCAACGTGAGCTTTAAAACTTCAAGCCTTGATCTCAGCACTTCATCAGGCCAGCTCTGTCAGAGCTGTGTTTTTCCAAACATGGACTCTTGAGAGACTGTAAGAGATTATTCTTTTATATCATTGACTCAAAATTTACCGAGGAACAAGTCCAGGCAAGTCCTGGGCAAAGGTAGAGAAATCTTCTGTCTGGAGGACACTGAGGGACAGGTCCTGACTAAGGGTTGTGAAATCCTTTAAGGAGCACAGGTGGACAAGGCCAGGAGCAACGAGAGAGAGGGATAAGCTGCTGATAATGGCTGGGAAACGGTCTTTTGTGTGGACTTATCTCGAAGAAGATTGGCCATCTCAGGAGGTACGCACATGACTCTTGCTCAAGCATCCAGGTATGTCATATAGTCAGGAAAAAAAGAGGGTCCAACAACCATGAGGATAGGTGTCTGCCATCAGATCCCTCACTACAAAAGGCCTGCTTGCTGACGGACTTCCCTGGGCCTGCTACCTGAGACCTGCTACTTCCTCCCAGGCTTACTCTGCGGCTTCTTCCTGGACCCACCCAGTACCTGCACCCTCTCGTTGCCCAAGACCGGCCTCACTGCTCCTGCCCTTCGGCCTCGGACCATCAGAACGGTGTGCAATGGGACTACTGCTGGATCCTGGTGGTGACTATCCCCACTTTATGCAATTCTTGCTTCTTTCTATCTTTTCTATTGTCCACCTTCCCTTCCCCATCACCCCAATCCATAATAGTGTCCATCCTCCCCTTTCTTCATCTCCGTTATTAACATTTGTAATAAACTGGTAGGACCAACATTTGAACCATTGTTTCTTAATCTCATGCCGGGCGTACATATTTCAAAGAACCTCCTCTCCCTCCTATAAACTGGAGCGAGACAGAGACCCCTAGAAAGGAGCCAACTCTAGAACAGGCACATAGAAGTCAAAAAAAGAGAACCTCAAGGGGTATCGAGCAGAACAGGAGCAGAACATGATGCCAAGGAGAACAAGAATACTTCAAAACAGAACAGGGTTTAGAGGCTATGCCTAACCCACCCATTTCTTATGACTTTTTATTGAATAGCTGACACTGTAAGAAGACAAAAATCAGGTTGCTCTCCTGGAAAGCAGTGGGTGTTACTGAAATCAATACGGAGACATATCCTGCTAGTCTTATTTATTTTGGCAGTCTGAGGACAGTTGATGGTTTATGTGAATATACGAGAAGGATTTAGCTTGAGGTGACAGGAGGTAAGCCCTCAAGCAACGGGAGAGTGGAAGTGAGACTGCCCAAGATTAGAAATCTCATGTTCTCTCTAGATTAATCTAAATAGGGAAGACTGGAGCTGTGTAGTGTTCAGCCTACTGTACAGCAGTCCATCATTAAAAATAGAAGAGGCGGAGAAGAAAAATAAGATGAGGAAAAAGGAAGATTTCTCTGCTGATAGGTTTCTAAAAGGTACATATCTCTAAAAAAAGGGCTGTGAGGATTGAATTTGCATATCTAATTGTTGCTTTTTAAAGATCTTTCCATTTCCTTCAAATTTCAAATCCCAAGGAGTTTATTAGTAAAATGGCAGTTTGTATTGAAATTGCGTACATTATAGTTTTGATGATAACCTTTGTACAAAAAAAAAAAAAAGATTTTGGGGGTGTACTCTCATTTAAAATTTATATATATACATCCTATGCAGCTAAATGTTTAATTTGCTGCGAGGGTTGCTACCCTTTTTTTCTTGTAAAACATCTCCAGAACCATGCAGGCACAGCACACTCACCTTGCATACAAAAGCATCCTTGTTTCACGTGAATTTTTAAAGGAAATTTGGTCTTGCACTATAAATGTTTTGGGGAAGAGACAGAATCTCACGAAGACTTCAACTCACTGACGCACACCGATGCTTTTAAAGTATATGTGAAAATCTGTAAGGTGACCCGTGATTGTTCCGTAATCAGTTCACTGGATTACAAGCATAATGTTTAGGGATGTCATGCCACAAAGGGCAAGGGAACTAGTTTTGGATACCTTATGGTACCTTTCCATGGAACAACTGAACCACCTTGTAGCCTGTCAGTTTTATTTCATGTGTGCACAGTGTAAATTATACTTTTCCCTTTTGCTCTCTATTCCCTATAGTCATGGCAGGAACAGCTTGCACTAAAACTGTCAGTTTTATAGCAAAAATCTGTCAACATGCAACGCATATTCTGCACAAAAATGTCAGGGTGCATTTTCCTGATGTGCATGTCATGCATCGTTTTCATCAATCTTTTATTTTTAGGAGAGCAGGAAAAAAGCTCTTTCCTCCTTTGCAGAAGAGAAAAAAAAGAAAGCATAAACAATTTAGTTAACATTCCGCATGACTTCTATTTTCTTCAGGAAGGCAGAACTTTGTTTCATCTTCTGCTGTATATCCTACAAGCTGCATGCTTTTCTTTTTTTTTAATATTGAGAAAACTACATCACAGTATCCCCCGAATGTCCAGAATTTTGCATCTCAGATCTTCTGTCTGACAGCTAAGTGTCTACACAATCATCCACAGCTTGTGTCTCTTTTCTACCTGCGTGGATTTCTGAGTCGTACAAATGCTGCATGTGAGAAAATAGAGTATGTGCCTTGAAAAAAATGATACCAAACTGATTAAAATTCCGTGGGTAATCTTAGTGTTCTTGTGTAAGCTTATGCTGTGTAAGTTTATAATGTTTCATATCAGATTATAAGCACTACTTGCAATGAGGTGACAGGTAGCAAAGTGCCACAATGGCACAACTTGAAATATGTAGACTGGTACTTCATTTGTATGAATGTATGAGGTGAACATGTTGCATATAAAGACAAGTGGGTGACAGACATTATTCTTTCCAGGAAGGAAGGAATATTTCCTCCAATGTAGTTGATGAGTAGCAATCTGTATGTTGATATCAGCTCTCATACAGCTTGAACTCTCACTGATAAGAGTAAGATAGATGTGGATATACTGGATGGAGGGAAGGAAAAGTACAGAGGGACTGTAACCACTCTACTTCACCATCAGCATGCCATAACACTGTACATACGTCTCTCATTCCAGAGCATAAAATCTTGTGACTGCTCTGGATTGGATTGTAGCTTTATCTTCCTATAGAAGAGAGTATCTAATATATTTAAGTTTTCACTTGTTGCAGAAGAGCTGAGCAGATTTTTTGTTAATATGGATTGCCATGAAGAATTCAGCAAGATATTATTCAAGACAACATTTTCATGCTTCTTGCAGAAAGTATTTCAAGAATATCTGAGATTTGAACACTCTAAAGACTTAAGATATTATTGTTTTGACAATCAATGACCTCAAATAGAAAGTACATTTTTGTACTATTACCATCCAATAGAACTACAGAAATTAGAAAATAAGGAGTTGAATTCCTCTTGAGCAGCTCATCAGTCTTCTAGTAGAGCCAAGAAAAGAAAAACTGACAGGTAGGATCTGTTTCACTTCGCCTGAGATATCTGCAATACCATTACTTGCATCTGAAAGAGACTTCTAGGGGCTGATTCATCTGACCCATTTTAGATGTCAGTCTTAGGGTGAGATTAATAATATCACACAGCATTATATTAATATCATTTCTCTCTCAAAAGGAAATCTACATGATGATGACCAGCTCAGATGTAGAAAGGTAGCAAATCTTCACCAGGCAGAGCAAGTATTTCAAAATATTATCAATGTTAAAAATTTGGTCCAGGATCTACAACCAGCTTTGCCATAATAAATGATATCTGTACTTGTCAGAGATAAATGGGTCTGTTCTCAGAAACTCAGCCATTTTAAAGGGCTCAAATGGAGCTTTTACCAAGTACACTGTATTCTCTTAAATATTATTTCCTTAAACTGAAATCAATAAGTAGTACAGTACTAAGCTTCATCTCTTAGTATCAACTTCTCTTGAGCTCTGGTTTTGCCCCCCGATGTGGACAGTCTCTTCTGCAATCCAACTACCTTTATGAAAACATTCTCTCTGTCTTTCTTACCATAAATTCTCCGAAGTTTTCAAAGCAATCTAAAGAATTAAAGTCCCTTTGAAGCCCTAGAGAAGATACAGTGACAAAGAAAATATCCATGTTATGTCAAAGATGAGATGGTAGGATATTTAGATGAACCGAAGACAACAGTAATGTGGCTACACAGAACATCAGTAGGTGCAAAGTCCAGCAGAGGAGGTGAGAAAGTTGAATCCTGAGTCTAACTCCAGTATATTCACACCACATTTTGAAGAAAGATCATCAGGAGACCTCATCTTCGTCTAACCCAACCTGCTAAAGCTTCAGTCAGTGCCTGCAGTTTCTCTTAGCCTTAGGTGGTGACCAATGCACCAGGGAGGCTGCCCACCACGCTGCTGATAGGTGGGATTGTCTAAAAGCTTCTTCTAATCTGAATTCAAAACCACCTCCCACAGACTGTTTGCTTTTCTGGGGCTGCATAGCGTATGTTCACCTTGGAAAGAGATTGCTGCAGCAGAGACAGCAGCTTCTTCACCAGCCCCTCAGGCTAACACCCACGAGGCCCTGCTTTTTGCCACTCTCTGTGCTCTCTTCCCCCACAGTGATTATTTTTATTCCACCAAAAATATCAGCTGTGAACTAACAAGGCTCGTTTCAGATGATCTCCTTTCCCATAGAAATGGTGAAAGATACTATACCCACATACTTGCAATTCATTCCGTGAAGGACTCTCAGCTGCAGTGCTGAAATGCCCCAAATGATAACTCACATTGTCAACTGCATTCATGTCATAATTTCTAATAAGATCTTTGAATTCTCTTTATTCTTATGCACTTAAATAGACTGATTTGTATTCTTGCAGCTGCCTTTGCCTTCTGTATGTGCATTCATTTCAGTTGTTTTGGGGTTTTTTGTGGATTTCTTAATTTATCCCAAACAGATACTACGGGGGAAGAGAGCAGCTGAAGAAAAGAACCGTGAAGTGGTGCAGAAATGGTGAGTGAAATGGCCATATGTGTTTTCACTGACTTCTGGCTTTTGTCCAAAGTCATTCTGATGATTAACCCTGAGCCTAGTTTTGCTCCTGCTGCACTGATGCAAGAGGAAGATCTGTAGACTTTGGGGGAGAGGAGGGTGGGGAGGTCTTATGTGAGATTATTATTTGCTTTGCTTGTTCAGTTGTGTCATTCTTCTGGATTTGTTGGGTTTTCTTGTTAAAAAGCAAAAAGAAAGGAAATGTCAGCAAAATCAAAGCAGAAGTCAATATGTGTTTCTCCATTAACTTTATGTCAGTGTACACCTTTCCACAGCTCCTTAAAAACAAACAACAACAAAAAAAAAACATGTGCACAAATTGCAGGATTCCCAAACATGGTATAATCAACAAGGACTTCGTGACTGTGTTTTCTGGGCATTTATTAGCAGGAGAACCCACAGCCCGTGCTGCAGCAATGTAATTACTCTGCTTCAGGGAGTAAAGATGCAATTCTTCTGAATTTAATTGCCTAAACTGAATTAATGATCTTCCTGGATCTAATCAGAAACAATGCAAAGAAATACTAAAGCAAGAATTATCCATTTCCTGCAAAATCTATCAAAATGATGCAAACACAGTCATTTATTACTAGAGCCATTTTATGACTGGGCACACAATAAAACGCTCATGTAATATCAGAAACATTTACTCACTATATCTGCATGTATCATAGTATCCCTGGTAAAAAGTTCCTCTGCTCATATAGAAAGCACTCACAGATGGAAGAAACAATGACAACTCGACTCAGGTCACTGAGAGTGAATTTTCAGCCTCCAGTCATAATAATCTTGTTGAATGCAGGTTTAGGGCTACAGGAGCTATCATTCTGAAAATAGAGATTGACAAGTAACAAAATGGAACAAGAGTTTTTCAGTCACTTGCTAATAGACAGAGCACCCACAGCTTATTGGGTGCATAGCAGCTTAGAGCTTGGTCTGGCTGGCAAAGAGAAGACAAAAGCTCACTGACTACCAAGGCTAATCGAATCACATGCATAAAGCTGGTCTGGGGCCCTGGTGAACTTATCATTATTGCTTGGTGAATATTTATTAGAAGCAGAAGGGAAGAAAAGTCATTTGCAAAAACAAATGCACATAATTCAAATCAAATGCTCTTCTCTCTGGGTGTTTTCATGCACAGTAAGCAGATAGATAGTTTCAAAGCTCAGTAGGTTTTCCAAGTATGACCACACTACCTGCTAAGACTCAATCCTCTGCAGATAATATACATATCTGTGTACTGCCAAGGAAATCACGGAGTGGTATCTTTTGGATACATAAATGTTGATTCAAGTGTTTGAAAGGAACTTGGAGCTGATGGGGTGAGGTTCTGCTAAGCATACTAGAGCAGCTCACACCTCGCACACATCACTCTGTGCATCCCACAATTCCTGTAGGAGAAAATGTCAGAAGGTGGGATGAAGTCTCAGAAAACATAGGTAGAACTATCTTGGAGTAATCTGTAGCTACTGGAACTTCAGGAACACAGAAGTCAGAGGATGCGTAGAGAGTGAGGAAGCTGCAGAGAGAGATGCAAAGATGAGTGGAGGCAATGATATGAGCAACTTCAGACCTTTGGATCCATCTCCCAGGAGCCTGGATGCAAGTTTTCACCTTTCTAACAGGCATAAGGACATGTGAGCTCAACACAGAGCAATGTTTTCAGTAACTATAGAGGCAGAACTGTGTTTTGTGTAGTGATGTGGGGCCGTGGGAGACTTCTTGATGCCCCAGCCAAAACATAAGGCACATTAAGCTGGAGTGCTATGAGAAGATCACATGCTCTGAAAGCCAGTTCCTAAACATCTCTGATATAGTGCAGACTTTTGTCTTTAAGACCTTGTACTTAAAGGCTTTGTCTGTGCTTTGAGGCCCACTATAACTCACAATAATAAAAGAAAAGATGGAAATTAAAATTCCTGTCCAAGAAAGGTTTAGAGTGTGCAGGAAATCAGGCATTAGACCTCATCTGTGTGTAAGGATTTCTTCTTCCTTGACTAAGAATTCCTTCTCTAACATGAGAAACCTCTCTTATGGAGTCGGATATTTCTGCTGCTTGTTTGCTTAAGGAGGGAAAACAATACTATGCAACATAAGTTTGTACCACGAGAAAACTGTTAATGAGTTTCATGCGGCGCTTACACATAGTCTGAAGGTGCAGAGATGTTTGTTGT
Organism: Gallus gallus; assembly: GCF_016699485.2. NCBI lineage: Eukaryota > Metazoa > Chordata > Aves > Galliformes > Phasianidae > Gallus > Gallus gallus. The sequence continues at coordinate 30,648,685 of NC_052532.1, forward strand.
TGATCTCACAGTTGCCTTTCTGACATACAGGTATGTGGGAGATGTAGTATAGGGTAGGAGTATGTGAAATTTGTCATCCGTTTCCTCCAAATTTGCTTCTGAGTGGTTGCTTTCTTGTCCTTACCTTAGTTCTATTTCTTCTCCAACTCATCAGTACCAAGTGAAATGTTTTTTGCTATTTCTGTAGCACTTTCTAATTTGCTCTCAAGATTCTTTGTCACGCTCTTACCTCTCTTCGCAGTGCAATCATCTTATTCATGATTTTAAGTTTGGGGGTTGTTTTTGTTTAGTTTTTGTATTTCCAGATCTCAACTCTCCTATCTCAGTTCTGATTCTCTTTCCAGAAGAGTCTATTCCTCCCCTCAGTTGCTCTTCAGTCTGTCTCTTCCTGCTAATTTGTAGCCAGTCTCAATCTTTAAATTACAGTCATCTGAAATGTTCACCATGTCCTTGACTTCCATGTTCATCCTCAGTTTCCGTTCTCCTTCCCTAAGCACCTGGGCAAAATGACCTCTCTCTCTATGAATAGTTGGACTGTTTCAGCCAAAACTGATAAAATAATTTTTCTGAGAGACTGCCATCTCAGTATGGAGAATTTCAAGCCAAACAGACTTCAGTTTAATCATAAAAATTGGTTAAATTCGTCTTATTTTTTAAATTGAGAATGCTTAGTGGGATGTAGTACTAGATTCTAGAGGCCCTGCCTCTGATACCAGTTATACTAAAAAAAAAAACAGTTCTCTATGATTACTGAAGCAGTGTAATTATAGAAGTGATGTACTATACTGGGTACACTGTAACTTATTCCAACTTACGCAACAGAAGCTTTCATGGTCAAGCATTAATTTTCTTTTACTACAACATACAGTTTTATTTCATGCTTCATTAACAAGTGTGGGTGTTTTTTTTACACTAACTCAGCTTTTTCCAACTAGGTCTCATGCATTCATGGTCTTCCTCATACAGTGGGGAAACAAGGAGACAAAATGAGTACTAAGGAAAAAAAAAAGGGGGTGGAGGGAGAGTCATTTATCACTTACAAATCTGAGAATTCTTAGCTTCTATTTACAAATAAACCCTTTTAAACTTGGCAATTTCCTTAAGGCAAAACTGGAGAGCCAACAACAAACCAACCATCCCAGCTTGTCCTACATCCATATCCCTCAGCATTCCAGATCTTTGTTTGATGCTGTACTGCTTTATCAATCACAGAATATATAGTGTACTGCAGAACTTGATCATAGAATCATAGAATAATGGAATCATAGAATATCTTGCATTGGGAGAGACTGCAAATATCATTTTGTTCCAATCCCCTTGCCACACGCAGGGTTGCCAGGATCAGATCAAGCTGCCCAGGGTCCCATCCAACCTGGCCTTGAACACCTCTTGGGATGGAGCATTCACAACTTCAACTTGATGTTCATGTCATAGTAGCTCCTGTTTACCTCAATTACAGCTGTTCTGACTGTTGATAGTAATTCAGTTAACTAAAAAATCTGTTTATAACACTTTATATTGCCAGAGAAGTGTGATGTTGTTAGAGCAAAATGGTGAGTTTCAGTATTTTAAGGAGAAAAGAATCCACATATTAGCAAGCATCTAAACAAGGACAGCACATAACACTGAACTAGCACCTTAAATCCATGGGAAAATGTACTATCTAACACAAGATTTCCAGCTCACATCCGAGTTCATTCTTATAATGGCAGTGCATTTAATTGCAATATTGACAGAATCACGGGAGTAGCAGGAAGATATATTTTCATTCAGTAAATTTTGGGGTGTACAGAAGCAGAAGCAGCTCCCAATTTAAAGCACTTAGACTCAAAAAAAGTGGGATATCCGGATGAGAATGTAGGGGTGAATTGTAACCCTGCTTTCAGAGATGATGACTGATGCTGAGAGAAAAACTGCTCTCCCTGTTCTTCTCTGCATCTCCTTGACTCCAAGGTCACGTGGAAGCAGGGCAGCAAGCACAACTGCACTCCACTCCTACTGAGTGCCAAGCCCAGTTTTAACCACATCCTCCCTAAAGCAGCTTTTGCAAGTCAATGCAGAATTTTAAAAAAGAGACATTTTGTCATATCTTATTATACTTAATTAGACAAATCTGTCTCCCTAATTGCCTTTATTGTGCACTGATTATATACTGATGGCAGGTATTGTATTTGAAATCCTTAGCATAGCAGGGTTTTTGTTGTTGGGTTTCTTGGTTTTTTTTGGTTTTTTTGGTTTTTTTTTGCTAACCTTTTCAAACCACCTCTGAGTGCTTCTAAATGTACATTAAAAGAAGAGAAAATTCATTTGTGGAGCTTTACATCTCATTCAGGTTATCACAACATGAAGAAGGAAGCACCTGGAGGGAGTAAGCTGTGGTCCCAGGCTCACCTTATTGTCTTACCTTCCCAACTCTGATTCATTCTCTGAGCTGGGATTTCTCTGAGCTGGGATTCTTCATTTCTTCACAGAATTCATCCCAGCTGGTAACTAAATGCAAAACTCTGGGACACTGAAAAAAAAGAAAAGAAAAACAAAACCCAGCAATGCTCTTGCAGTTAATTTTACCCTGCTGCAGGGAGTTTGGGAAAGCTAAGCAAGTGCCAGACTTGAAGCTAGAGAGCAGTTCTTGTTCCCACAAAGCACTTAGTCACACTCTATGATCCCACCTTCCTTCAGGCGGCAGGAGATTACATTTAGGTATGTTCAAAATAAAGACGCTATAATAAGACTTCTATGTATTGCAGCATTCTGGAATGCATATATAGTGTGTCACCCCACAGTCCCTCGTTTACTGTGCAAATCTATTAAATGCAACTGGCTTTATGAGCTAAATAACTAAAAAGCAATTCTGCATTTTCAGGCATATAGGGAATTATTTTGAACATAGCTGAGAATAACAACAGTTAATATAACTCTCGTGCTCTTTTCGACTTCAATAGCTATTGGAAACAGTCTCTTCAAAGCCTTCTTTTGTGTGGAAGTTCTGAAAGTTTCTATCTTGAAAGAAAACATTTTGCCAGCATCCCTTGCTAATATCTAAAGGGTTGCAGTGCCATCGTGTGGCAGACAGTCCCTTTAAAAAACTAACTGTGGTTCCCTGTCGTGATGGTCAAGGAAACAAAATGAAATATCTTAAAAATTAAGCAGATCAGCTGATGTATGGAATAAATATCCTACACCAGAAGTTTTCTAAAAATTGGCATAGGGTAATAATTTTGTTGTTCTTCACCACATTTCCATGAAAATTTTCCCAGAAGCCTAGAGGTGAAAGAGCTCCTAATAATGAGCTGAGATGTCAAATCCACCATTAAGTGATCTTCTGTGCTTTAAATAACGGAAATATGCAAACATCTTTGCATTATCTATTGTTTGTGATATGGTCCCCTGAACCAAGAGCCCACATCATCATCAGTGTATTGTAGGTGTTCAAGAGCTTCTCCCTGTTGCAAACCAGGCCATGGCAAACAGTAGGGCTGTGTTTCCACTCCTGGGATGGGAGAATCCAGGTGTACTGGACTCACCTTCATGTGAAAGCAAACTGTGGCCTTCACTCTGCAGCCAGGGGGATTGAGAAAAACACACTGGTTATACCAATTGTGGCATACCACTTATCTGCCTTTGGCTGCAGTTCATATTGAAGTTCTAGCTTGTCCAGCGTGGCAGCACTCATCAGTGTCATGACTTCATCCAGGCCCTGATAGTCCACAATTAATCTTTCAAACCTGCCATATGTGGGTATTAAAGCATGAATGAGTCTTGCTGATCACTCCTTGTTTCTCCAGCCAACAAATGACCTTATGGATGGGGATCAAGGAGTCTCAGTGTGATACCACTGCTCGTGCCATGCTGCGATAGCAACTGGCTCCCACAGTTCTTCAACACTCAGCAGCCCCACAACAGAAGGTTCCTCCGAGAGACCAGGCAAGGTAGACAGCTGCTTAATGTTCTCCATCTCTAAGGCAGCTACATCAAAAATCCATTGGTATCCCTTTGTGTCCTTGGAGTACCCTCTCTTGAGGTAAGACATACCAAGGATGCACAGAACCTCTGGGCCAGTCACAACAGAGTGCTTTTGCCACTCATTTCTAGTTAGGCTCACTTTGGCCTCCAGTACAGTTAGTTGTTGAGGTCCCCCTGTCACTCCATAAATACAGATGGATTCTGCACTGATGTCCATTAAGGCTTTATACTTCTGTGGATCTGATATCTCAGGCCATTGAATCCACACAATCTAATAATCTGCATATTCTCTTCTTCCACCTGACTGGAGGAAGGGCCCCTCTAGTCCAGGTCATTGTATTTGTTATTCAGTTCTTGTAAATGCAATTCACAAGCCTCTTTATTGATATCAAAAGCAAGATTGACTCATCTACTCTGGGAAACAGAACACTGGAATTGGAGCAGCAGTTTTCCTGGAAGAAGAGTTTTGTGACTGTTTTCCCTTGCAACTCTTGTAGCCGTGCCTCTAAGGTGAATTTTCCATTCCACTTCCTCATATCCTCTCCATGGTCACAGACAACCATAGGGTGGCACATGGAGTGTACCCACTATATCCTGTCTCTTGTGCAGAGGAACATTTACTCTTACTAGTTGAGATACTGATCCATGTAGGTGAAGAGGAAGGTATATTCTCTTTGAATTGCTGGACATCTTGGGAAAGTTTCTCTACAAACAAGACACAGGTCCATAGAGAGTAAAAGAGACTTTCTCCATACTGCCTGAGACACCTGAGCTGCCTGGCTTCTCTAGCCTCTCATTTCAAACTACCAGCCCTGTTGTCCCAGCCTCAGAGCAGCCAGGTGACAGTGTGCAGACCTGGATGAAGCCTGAAGACTGCCCACATATCCTGTAGCTCACTCAGGGATAGGGATCAGGTGGATCTGTCTCATTTATGGACTCTGCCTCTTCTGTTCTCATGATGGCCCTGGTTTGTAGCCTTCCTTGTCCACTTCCTCCTCCTTCCCATTCTTAGTAGGAATTTCTTCCCTTACTAAATGAACTGACTTTCAAATCCATTGTTTGTTCTTGTATCGAGGCAATTGATGCTGGCACACTTTGGTTCTCTGGTTCAGCCACAGAACCCACTGCAGGAGTCAGATCAGATCCAGAGGCGTTTTCTTCCTCCTAAGGGTGCTGAACAGTATTGAACAGTGTTTGATAGACACAGGACAGACCCAAGCACAGTGTAGAGAGCTATAAATCTCTGGCACTGCCAGATCACACTATTTGAAAACATTCCGTCAGCTTTTTAGGAATCTGCACTTGTTTAGGGGTAAGTTCCAGGCACATTGTGGGAGACAATTATGACAAATACCTGCTCATATCCTTTCACACACCTTGCTACCCATAATCATCCTGCCTCAGGGCAGGTCTCTGTGTAGTATTTTTAACAGTAGTTTAACCTTAGACAAAACTAGAAACATATGCAGGAAATATAGTAATAGGATCACGCTAGTCTGATCACCCTGAGAATACTCAAAATTCTAAAAAATAATTTTAGCTCACCTGCAGTAAAGATTGTGCTTGTTAATTGTTTCCACAATAAGGTTCCTGAAACATAAGAATGATGGCAATACTGAGTGCAAATACCAGATTAAGTTCATGGTTGGTGTAACACAAGCACATGCTATATACAAGCTGTCAAAACCATAAACAAACTTACACCAGCCCCCAGCAATGATAAACAATATGATAGAAAATAAGAAAAAAAGCCTTGAAAGCAAGCAAATAAAACAACTTTGTCGGTGTAGTAGTAGTATGGTAGTATGGTTAGGTTGCAGTTGGACTTGACGATCTTTAAGTCTTTTCCAACTTGAGCAGTTCTATGATTTTATGATTCTATGATTCTATGAATAAATTAACATTATGACCAGCTCATATATGTTCAACTAATATATTAGACTAAGATGATGTTCATAACAAATTTTGCCTTGCACTCTGGTCAGACCTGTCTTTAACTCAACCCTTTGGGCTCCAAGTTGGGCACTACAGGGACTGCTGCGATTTAGCCCAGCAGGCAGCTCAGTACTGCACAGCCATTTGCTCACTCTCACCTCCCAGTGGGATGTGGGAAAGGATCAGAAAAAAAAAAAAAAATGAATGGGTTGAAATAAAGATTGTTTAATAAGACAGAAAAGAAAGGGAAAATAATAATAGTAATAATAATATATGTATATTTGTAAAACAAGTAATGTACAGTGCAATTTCCCACCCCCTGCCAACCGATGCCCAGCCAGTCCCTGAGCAGTCCCCTCTCCCCAGCCAGATCCCCTTGGTTTTATCATTATACGTGATGCCGCATGGTATGGGACACCCCTTTGGTCAGTTTGGATTAGAAGTCCTGGTTCTGTCCCTTTCCAGCTCTTTGTGCACCTCCAATCTCCTTGCTGGCAGAGCAGCACAAGAAGCTGAAAAGTCCTTCAATTAATGTGAGAACTGCTCAGCAACAAGAACATGGTTGCGTATCAACACTGTTTTTCTCCTAAATTCAAAATACAGCATCATACCTGCCACCCTGAAGAAAATTAATTCTACCCCACCAGAAATCAGGGCAGCTTTAAATTTCAGGAGATTTATCCAAATGAAAAAATAGCCTGCATTCTTTATTTTATTTTATTTTTTAGGTGAAGAAGAACCAACAGGAGGAATGGAATGCAATGCTTTTCAGTGTTCACCTTAGCAAAAACAAAAAACAAAAAACAAACAAAAAAAAAACCTCAGCATTAAAGAAAGAAGGGTTTGCTTGGGATGTTTGCTATTTTTCTTTACTCTGTCTGGGATACATTGCACTTTTACTAATCTTCTGTTAACTATCCACGTATGTCTTTACGGGTAGGAGGCATAAATTTGCAATGAAGCAGTATATGAAGACATGACCTTCTCCCAGCAGTCATTTTGTTTGAACTGCTATAGCTAGGCTTGAATCTCAATTTCCCCTTTACCTTTCTGTCTTTGAAAATGTATTATCACTAACACCCTAGACACGTAGGTCACATCTCCAAAGAGACCTCACCAGGACCCCTGCATTCATATCTGAATAAAAAGCAGAGTGCTGACATTTAGATCCTTGATTGCAAACACAAACGTTGCCACAATGCAGAGTTAGATATCAAAATGCTGTTTCTTTTGCCATTTGGCTCAAGTGAAATATAAGCACTGATTGCTTTACAAATTTTTTTTCCTGTAAAATATTTTTTCACACAATTTACAGCTTGTAATAATACTGTCTGCAAACATTTCAAGTCATTTTGTTGTTACACAGACTGCTAGGAAAGATAGCCCCCAGAGCATGCCATTTGACAATGGATGATATATTTTAGGGTTGTTATGGTAAGAAAGTGTAGTTTTTGAAGTTTTTAAGAGGTTGCAAAATATTTTCTTTAGCAATTGTTGAATGTAAAGATAATCTTAAGTATTTTTCCTGTTTGAATAAATGCTAATCTTCTCTGGCAACAAAAGAGCTTATTTTGAAGCAATTCTTCACTTGGGTACCTATTGTATTTCTGTGGAAATAAATACATACACACTTAAACTACGATGTCTTCTCCAGATATCAGGAAAGCTCAGCATGTTTGCATTCAGTTGAGGGCCCGTCGTCTGAATGGCTTTTCAATTTGGTCAGATGGATCCTTAGAGTCCATGTTTAGAAACCATGTTGAACTGTTCTTTGCTTTATTCCAGAAAACTGACACGTTTACTTGGTTTTGATTTATCCTCCCAGAAGGACAGAAAAAACCCATCTTGCTTTCAGCTGTTGAATGCCATGTAATTTCAGTTAACTTCACTCTTGTATTATGTACAACTTTCATCAACACAGATGGCCAACTGGCTTTAGCAAGCCAAAACAAACTTTATCTGTTTAACTCTGGTAGTTCTGCCACCCTTGGTGACCCACTCTGCTCATAAGTGAGAAACACCTACACTTTTCTTCTTCATTTTCTCTTGCTTAATAGTGCTCTTTTCTCCAGCTCAGTCCACAGATATTCTCATAAATTGACTGAATTGTCCCACCTTCCTCCTTTGGGCTTCCACTGACTCATATGTCCTCTGTTACCCTTCCTGTAGACCAGGTGTGCCCAACCTATGGCCCATGGGCAGCACGCAGCTCTGGACAGCTGCTTCTGCAGCCCTACAAAATTACAAACTTTTAAAATCATTGTCTGACTTCTAGCAATATTTTTTATGAGTCAATTGCACATAGCTCAAGCACAGGCAGCATAAGCGACAACAGAACACTATGGATAGGAGGGTGCAGTGCATTGCTAACTCTGCCTCTTGCACCCACCACACACACAGAGTCAAATCAAAACTCGCATGTATTACGCTTTATCTGTGCTTCTGCTTGTTGAATAAAATGCAGTGATTACTGATAATAGTATTTCAACCTATCCACATGTGAGCGAATTTTCAAATGGAATGTATAGAGTTGCAAATATTCAACTTAAATAAAAGTTTGATTGTGTCTCTTTACCCGACTTTCATACGATCTATCTCAGCAGAGAAAAATATGTTGAAGTTGGGAGGAAATTTTTATTTAGAGGGCAGTGAGGCACTGGCACAACTGCTCAGAGAAGCTGAGGATACCCCATCCCTAGAGGCATTCAAGGTCAAGTTGGATGGGGCCCTGGGCAGCCTGATCTGGTGGTTGGCAACCAGCCCACTGCAGGGGGTTATAACTAGGTGATCTTTAAGGTCCCTTCCAACCCAAGTATAGTTGGAATTATATAGTTGAAAACCCAAGCATAGTCATTCTATGATTCCTTGACTGCAAAAATGGTGCCACATGGCAGATACGTGCACCTTTCTCCAGGGGTAGTCATATCGTGTCATCTTCCCTTATTATTCCCATTATACTTTCCTGCATCTTTTTATTATTATTCTTCATGATTCTGACTCAAACTGTCTTCAGCTTCACTGAATCCATTAAGTTGCCCAGTACTAACAGCAAGTTCCCCTGCCATACCGTGTCATCATCTTCATTCTTGCCACCCTCATCTTCGATAGGTGCTTATACTTTACCAATTGAGTGTGAAATGCTGCGCCACTGCTTTTTGTCCCCAGACTGCTGTACTTAGTGGGTTGTGGATAAAAGGATACCGCCTCTTACCTGTTATCTTGTATCTAGCAACTGTTCTATGGTTTTACTGTACCATCCTCTGCTCTATTGACTTATCTCCTCCTAAATTTTCTCTTTTCAGAAGTGTTATGGAGTATTTATTGGCAGAAGAGAGAAAAGAACCTAATCTACAAGACAGAGGTATCCAACTTTCCTTTCTTGCTGCAAATGCTGCCTGGTCTGATTGCACAAGAGCCTATACCAGCTTTGAAGGGAAAAATGTATCTTTTGAGGCTTGTGTTGACTACCATTCTGAGAGTAAACTAAGTACGTTCTACCAAAAGTAGGAAATGTTGAATGAAGAATGTTTATAGGAGGACTGTTTTGTGTTTGGAACAAGGATAATCCCGAGAATGACATTTGGAAATACTGAATACAGGCACTCTCCATGTTTTTGTTAAGTTCATTTTTACTGTGGAATGAACATGTTACATGGAATGCTAGAGCGCATCAAATAACAATGACAACTGAACTAACAATAATGCCAACACATATTATGGGCAACATGAAGCATGTTTGCTTTAGAGGGAAAAAAAAATCTGATTGTAACAAGATAAACCATTAATACTATAGCACCTTTGAATTTATTACTTAAAATCGACAAGAGTTTGATAGCCCTTGGTAGCCTTGTCATGCAACTCACAAATCTGACAAAGTACAGCAAAAACAATAAGACCAGCATCGAACGTCAAAGGATGACTAAAAATTAATTAAGTATAAAACTGAAATTCCCTATTGTCTAACTAGAGGCTACTGCTGAACGTCAAAATTAAAGTGAACTTACAGAGCACTGGAGAAAACCCAATGCTCTAATCTCCCTTTCCTCGAGACAGAATAAACCCTACCAGAGGTCATCTTAATTTAACCCTACATTATGAAATGACTCATTCAATGCCTCCTAATTACTAAAAATCATGAAAAGGACACCAGTCAAAAATTAGTTCCACGTGTGTTCATGCTTGAAGCATGCTTTTAATGATTCGAATTATATGAGTCAAATATTTGCTAATAGGCAAAGACAAAATATTAACTTGTTAAACAATACACTGAACTTCTCAGGCACTATTTACACATTACCTAAAATACAAAAGAGATCATTTTCAAAGATTGTGACTGTCATTCACTTTTCTATCTCTTTGCTGTTATGGTTCTCCTTCCCTTCGAAAAGTCAACCAATTAATGTCAGACTACTTGTGCCTAACAACGTGATTCCAAAACACAGGTCTCTCCCATTGGAGTATAACACAATGTACAAAACAGAAAATACAGAATATAACAAATCAACATATTCACTAGCAGTACAGATCTCACTAATGCTCATTCAGCTTAATAATATTATTTGCTGCATTTCTAGTAGCACAGTCATTACTTCAGATGAAGAACTCCCTTAAAATCTTGCCTGGAGTTACTAGTTTTATATTAGCTCTGGATGTGAATGAGAATCCCAGGTACAAGGGAAAATCTCAACTATGACTATTTAATTTCATCTACAATTTCATTAAAAAAATTAGAGCTAAAATATCAGAGAGGTTCTGTAGAGCCTTCTTGCACTTGCTGGCCCTACATACCACTGTGCTGGGCTTGGATTCTCCCTGGTTGCAGGTGGACTTTTCTGGATCTACTCCCTAAGATTTCAGGCTTCGATTCAGAAAGGTATCCAAATGTAACTGAATAACCCTACAGCTGTCAGACTGATCAGCCCAGCTAGCACACATTTATAGTCACACATATGTTCTCAAGTTCTACAGTGCTGATATCTTTATATTCATTTTCTTTGACAGTTTTTCCCTCTTAACGACATACTCTGCCTCTGATAAGAACAGGCAACCATGATATTTTAGTTATATTATTTCAAGCCTATAGCAATAGTTAATACAGCTCAGTACCACTCTTTAATCCCACAATTGGTGACTTCTATCTACATCTATTATGCACACTTCTGTGAGAAGCCTGAGAGTGGGAGACAGAGGAAAGTATTAATATCACATCAGGATATAAAAATGATTAAATAGTTACAGTTCAATGTCTGTACACATTTAAAATAACAGAAGTGTTCTTCCCAAGCTTTGGATTTGTAGTACAATGATTAATGGCTTCTCTTAAATGAGAAAGAAGGTGTGACAACATACTTCCCTGTAGAAATCTCCCAGCGTTTGTTTCAGTAATTCTAAATCAAGTATATTCCTGGCAATTAAGTTTCACTGTCAGCATATTCAGCCTGTAGCTTAAAGAAATGAGCAGTTACTAACAAGTCTGTCTGTAATGTTTCCTTCAGCATTCACATATTCCACTATAAAGTCTAGAACAATATTTCACTGATGGAAATTTCCAGTTTTTAAAGACTCTTGACAGATGGTGACACACAATTATAACTTATTTCGTAATGGCACGTAGAGTTTTCCACGTGATCATGCGACGGGTTTTCCATTTTGGTACAAACATGAACTAAAATACCTGCATACTTCGCACAACAAAACAACTTTGACAACGTATCTATTGGATAAAAGCACAGTCTTGAGTTTTTGCCTCTTTTTTCTTCCTACAAAATATTTTCCAGTTGACACTATTCATAGTCTGCTTGTCAAGACAATGTATATCAGAAGGGATGCAAACACAAAGCTTTCTCTGGCTTACCTCAGAGCTCGGGAAAACTCTGCTCACTCTTCTTACTTACTGAGTGACAGATCAGCCTGTGCAATGAGCTTGAAATTATGAAATTTTTCTCCCCTCAGGGATCCTCCTCCTTTCACTAAAGTAGCTAGCTCTCAAACTTCTTCCTCCTTATGTGTCCCATTCCTTTCAGGCTTTAGATTTTCCTTTGACAATGCAGGGAAAAGCAATTAGAGATATATATGGAGGAAAGTCTACCAGTTCCTCCCAGCTGGCCTTCATTTTTTTGTAACACTGTTTACTTTTACCTTCCCGGAGTTTGTCTTAGCCCATATGTATTTATTCTAGATCATTCTTTTTCACTTTTCTCCCCTCTTTCAACACCATATTGTTTACACCCAACCAGAAAAGAGCTAGGTGTCACTTGGATGAACCTTAATGCTATGGTAGAGTCAGCCACCTACACCTCTGACAGACTTATGAACCTCTCAGAAAGGGATGCAGTTGAATAGAGTGGTCAGATCCCATGACACAAAAAGACTGAAGACTAGTTAGTCTTGGAGTCTTAAAACAACATGAAATTAATCAGAAACACAAACCATTACACTCCACAATATGCATTTCCTTCAAAGATAATGGTCTTATTTCTGTTTTACACTCAGAGACATCGGCCTGAATAGAAACAGAAGTTGGGAGGGGAAAATCGTCTCCTCTGTGACAGTGTTGCATTTTGCTGTGGGCTGCTGGGAGAAGAAATTCCCATTGCTTCCAGCAGTCTCTGCAGTGTCTATCTGCAGGTGGAATCACAGAATCATAGAATCACAAAACGGATTGGACTGAAAGGGACCTCAAAGATCATCTAGTTCCAACCCTCTACCATGGGCAGGGCTGCCACCCACCAGATCATGTTGCCCAGGGCCCCATCCACCCAGGCCTTGAATGCCTTCAGGGATAGGTTATTAGCAGCTTCTCCAGGCAGCCTGTGCCAGTGCCTCACCACCCTCTCAGTGAAAAAATTCCTCCTAATATCTAACATCTTCTCAGTTAGATTAAAACCATTCCCCCCTTCTCCTATAACTATCAGGATATGTAAAACATTGATCTCCCTCCTGCTTTTAAGTTCCCCTTAAGTAGTGGAAGGCTGTGATGAGTTCTCCCCATAGTGTTCTCTTTTTCAGACTGAACAAGCCCAGCTTCCGCAACCTTTCTTCATAGCAGAGATAATCCAGCCCCGTGATCCTCTTCATGGCCCTTCTCTGGATCCTATCCAACAGCTCCCCATCTTCCTTGTATTGTGGCCTCAGGCCTCAAAGCAGTACTGTAAGTAGGGCCACACAAGGGCAAAGTAAATGGGGACAAACACTTCCCTTGCCTTGCTGGCCACCCTTCTTTTGATGCAACACAGGATTTGCAGGCTGCAAGTGCACGCTGCTGGCTCGTGTCCAGCTGTTCATCCACCATAACCCTCAAGCCCTTCTCTGCAGGCTGCTCTCAAGTTCTTCTTCTCCCAGTCTATATGCATAGCTGGGACTGCCCTGACCAAGGTTCAACACCTTGCACTTGTCTTTGTTGAACATTATTCAGTTCACATGGGCTCATTTTTTAGGCTTGTTCAGGTTCCTTTGAACAGCATTCCTTCACAACTCATGCCTGGCAGCAGAAATAAACTAACAGGTGAAAGAAAGTGTATTGTGTTTATCATGGATATCAGTAGGCATTTTCTAGCTGAGAACCCTTCTCTGTGATTTGCATGAGTCATTCAAACTAGCCCTGGCTCCTGACAATGCTAGGTACGCTGATATACACAGAGCTATAACACCAATGAAGCACAAGGAGCATTAGATGAGGGCTAGTGCACAAGTGCTTGGCTTCCTATTCCCATTGGACTCTGGGCTCAGCTGGAACAAGAAGCTGACCTCAAGGGTTGCTTTCAGGGGTTGTGGATTTCTTGGCAAGTGACGCACCGGTTGCCCACAGTACAGTCCAGGACAATCCTGCAGAATTAGGTCAGCCTCTGCACTGCCTCCACCGTGCCAGAGCCACCCATCAGCTTTTCTCTCCTCCATTTCTCCTGCTGGTTGCCACATGCCTTAATGAAAAGGAAGAAAAGGGGCCACATGTCAGCCATTTTTACTACTTCACTTTTTTTTGCACAAAAGTTATGAAGGAAATCAAACCTTACCTTGCATACTGCTTCTCCATTTTGGAAGGATGTTCTGATCACCCATTTAAAAAAAAAAAAGTTGTCTTCTAGGAGCCCAAAAGGTTATTAGGAAACACTGAAATGAAGCCTTTAACTTACATTACAATAATTCATTGATTAATCACTTCCTTTAGCGTGAGTTTGATGTAAGCACATGAACATGATAATATAATACACGTACACAATTACTCATTCTAACTTATTTTGCTATAAGTATGTCATTCTATGTCATTTTTCATACTTGTCAACAAGAACACATAACAGGACCAGTGAGTCCTTAGTGTTTGGTGGTACGTAGATATTTTCCAAGAAGCTTTCATAGAGACACGTGAAAGAAAGACACACATTCCATGTGACAGTAAACAAATTTAGAGAGAGCAGCCTCTATAAATAATCTGTGTTCATCATCTTACATAAGAAAGTGGAAAGTTAGCCACTTTTTCCAATCTATTAAATGGTTTGCAGCAGTTTGGTAAGAAAACCTACAGGCTTTCTCACTATCATTACACTGTCACGTGGCTGCAGTCAGGAAATGACTAAAGAATAATGCCCATAAGCATGTAAATATAAATGGAAAAACAAGTCAGTGATTTGGAAAGGAAAAAAAAATAGAAAACAAGAGGGAACTTTTTTTTTTTAATAATGTGTCATTTTATACAGCATCCAACTTTCCTTTAGTAATGAGCATCAACCTGTTCAGGGGATGATTCCTGAGGTTAGACAACAAGGACCAAAAGGTGAGGATTTTATTCCTTGATGGAAAAACACTTTGCACCAGCTCGGACAAGTCACTTTTCTACTGAGCATTTCTTCCTTCAGCAAATAACCAAAAAAATTTCTCCTAATCCTTATGTGGGATGCTGCATACTGATTATGTTCTGTAAGAAGGAGGTCTAATTCTCTACCTCCCCCAGTCCCTGGGTTCTGCATATGTGGTGAGCAGGGCAAGAAAAGCCTTTGAGGTAAGGGAACAAGAACTTCTTCAGCAGAGATCATGAATAGGACAGCTGTAAACTATAAATACATGTTTTTAAGCTTCAGAACAGGAGATACTAGGAGTGTTGTCAATGCAGGAGACACATACTGGGGAAAATGAAAGAAAACCTGTCCCTCTCATTCATGCAGGTATAAACTCCTGGCTTGTCTACCCATGCTTAGGAAAGGTTAAAAATAAAAACAAATTAAAAAAAAAAAAAAAACTCAATTTTCATAGGGTCGCAGGAGGTTTGGAAGGGATATTAATGATCCCTTACTTCCAATCCCTCTTCCATGAGCATGGTTGCCACTCACTAGATCAGGCTGCCCAGGGCCCCATTCAACCTCGCCTTGAACTCTTCAAGGGATAGGGCATCCACAGCTTCTCTGGGCAATACATCTTCTATTTAGTTATAGTTCTGTAGATATAATGGGGCTAGCATCCTGTTAGCTCAACTGTATTCCTCTTTGGTGTGAATGAATTCAAAAGCTGGAAAATAAATTCTTATCACACCATGTTCCTACTCTGCCCACACTCACTGCCCCACATGCTAGCATCATGGTGGGGCTAAATAAGAAAATATCTCTCAAAGAAAGACCTCAGAAAATCCTCAGCCACGTTCCTTTAAACAAAGGAAAAGCACCAATGTTGTCATGCCTGAAGAACTTCTTGGATACACAACTTTCAAAGACAAATTGCATATTCAAAGTGACTTTTCTTCTTTTTTCTGTTCATTTTTATTGTAATCTAGGCAGTGCTTATCATAAGGAGGCTACACGCATTCCTGATCCTCGGTTTCTTATAATTTACAAATCCTTGTTTGTTTTCTATATCCAAAGGATATAGTGGAAGGAGCCATTGAAGCTTTATTGATGTTCTGAAATATTTAAGTCTGAATCATTGTGGTCGTTTCCAAATAAAGGGGAGAAAAAGTCATTTTGTTTATGTTCCAGAAAAAAAATCTGACATTTGCTTTACAGAATGCCAGTATTCTCCTTTTGTCTTACTCTTTTAAAGTAGAGATTTGAGAGACAATATCAGAAGTTGTCTTCATACCTACAACAGACATTTTTTATCCCTTCTCAGATGTCCAAATTGTGACCCTTTCAAAAGGGTTTTTCCATGGCTTTTCATGCCATGTATCTTATTGGTGATAGCAGCAAACTTTCCAACAGATCCCACTGTGTACTCAGCACCTTCAATCACAAAGATGGTACAACTCCAAGCTAGTATGAGATTAAAGAGCTTGGCTGTGGCACCTGAATTCGGAGTATGCAACATCTCAATTGCAATCTCTCCTCTGCTTTCATGCTGTACTCGGGTATACCTGGAAGAGGAATTTGACTGATTCAGATACAGATATCATATGGACTGGTTCTGTGTAGAGCAGTTCAGGAAATAGTCTGTGAGATGGAGGGCTTTGTTCAGACAGGAGGCTTGAATTTGTCCTACTAAGCTTCAGGTATGTCCTACAGGGCTTCAGTTACCTCAGATAACAACGCAGATGTTCTTATGTAGCAGGTGGTCCTGGGTTCAGCCAGGACAACTTTAATAGCACACCAATGTTTCGGTTGTTGTTGAGTGATGGGTGCACAACCAGTCTGAGCCATTAGGCAGAGAAGAGCCACTGGAAGTGAATTGCATGCCACGTGGAGTCATGTGAAAGGCCATAAAGCTGTCAGGAGTTGGCTAGGGCAGGCTCTGCTTGCAGGTGTCAGTCATTGCATGGTGAGACATTGTGTTGCTGGTGGGGCATCGGTCAGCAGGCAGTTGTTCTGTTAGCTGGGCATCAAGTTGTGAGTAATTGCATTGTGGGCATATATGTGTATATCATCTCTTTTTTTTTTTTTTTCCTGTTTTCCTTTTCTGTCTTAGTAAGTGGTATTTATCTCAGCCCACAAGTTCTATTTTGTTTCCATTTCGCTCCTTAATCGCACTTGGGATAGGGAGTGTGATGAACTAACGGTTGTGTGGAGCTGAGCTGCTGTTGGGTTAAACCACAACACAAGCAATGGAGAAATGGCTTAAATCTGAGCAGGTGGAGAGGGCTTGTCACTACTCGTTGACTGGAACTAGCTAGGGGTGAAGTCTAGGACTGAGAAGAACTAGAGCTGTTTTGGAGTTATAAACCAGTTAATCTGGGGAAATCTGACTAGAAGACACAGCAAATGGGGCAAAATTCTGGTGCAAGGATGGCAATGAAAATTAAGTGTTAATGAAGACAGGATAACTTAAAGCTATGTTTGACATGAAAGACTGATAGAAGAGTAAAAAAGGACCCAACAGGTCAAACAAGGCATCCCAAAACAAGGAGGCTGAGAAGAGCTGAGGATAATACCCAGATACTAGGGATATCAGATGAAGAGAGTATTTCTGGTGTGTTTATGTCTCAGTACCAAAGAGACGAGATTGAAATGGAGATCAGTTGTATCTGACTACAGCACAGCCCCCCTTACAACTACAAATGGAATAGAATGCTCCCAGGTCTCACTAAGCCCCCATAGTAAGCAAAGACCTTTCCCCGCAAAGAGGTGACAGCATAGCACAGCTAACAAATTTGTAGCTTAAAAGGAAAAAGCCTAAAAACTCTTTGCAGGGTTCCAAGTAGAGTTGGATTATTTCAGGTAGGTTTTTTCTGTCATACAGTAGTAAAAATTACACTGAGTTTAGGAGAGACGGGACCCAAATAAAAGATTTTTATACCTGTATTCAGTAAAGGTAGTACTTATACAAGAACTTTTTGATAATCCAATGTCAGGTTAATCCTCAAGAACTAATGTCCCTTCCGTCTCAAAGCGACTATTCAAATGAGTAAATGACTGCCCTTTGCCTCTTCACTTATCTGTAAAATGGGTATGAGAGCATGCCCTCACTTCAGGAATATGCTGTGATAATAAATTAGTGAATGCTTGTGAGCAGGTATTCAATGAAAAATAGAGTATTCAAGAGGAAAATGATTATATATTCAGAATAGGTTTGAAAATTGTGTAGTAAATTAGGCATGGGAGCACACAGTGAACAATAAAAGAAAAACAAAACTGAATAGCTGCTTATTCAGCTGAATATGGTATAGTGAATCAAGCAGAAATCCTGTGGAAAAAAAGAAATAACAATAATTCAATTGTAATACTAAAGGCTGTTATGCTTGTATGCATTAGGAATATGAACAAAGATTCCATAGCACACTTAGTATTATCAAATGCAGTGAGGAGCATTTTATAATTACAAATTTCTTTATAATATTTGAGACCATGAAAAGAAAATAGCAGAAATTCCTAAGTATTGACAAAATGGACTCATAAATACTGCTATAAGAAAATGAAGATTTAGAACTTGCTGAATACTTTATGCTGTAAGATATTACTATGCCAGTGGGGAAGACACAGTCTGGCAACATCTGGCACTAGCCAGATGTTAAATGAACTACAGTTAACTTATGTTCATACTGCAGTCATAAAAATCTTGGAGCTTTGGTACATCTGACATGATCCTCTTCCACAGTGATAATTTCAACATGGTGGCAGATGGGAAGTCATAATTTAAACAAAGAATCACTTCAAATCAGTGGGTAGTCCTGTAAAAATATAAGAAGTACACAGGATGATACCAGGATGATGCCTTCTTTCCTACTTAAGTAACTCTCTAAATAATCTGATTTCATAAACAGAGGACATCATAGCATAAATTTTTTCCAGACGAGTATTACAGAACAAACTCTGGGGTTAAGGTTCATTTTGAACAGTGCATGCTTATTAATAACACGGACTCAGGACCTGAACCCAATCTCTGTGACACCAATATGAACAAAGAGTAAAGACATCAAAGTTAATGGAGCTATAGCAGCATGATGGTCTAGCCCAGTGCTTGCAGAATTCAGCCGAACACAACTACCATTTTCACAGGGCACTAGGACACCTCTGTGAGATTGTCTCCAATGTATAATGCAGGTATCTTTATTTCCTTAAAGTTCTTGGCCCTGTCTTAATGTCTTGCCTGAAGTTTTCCTCCAGGTTTTTTTCTGGAATGCATTTTTCTTGAGGCACGTACCAACACTGTATAATTTTATCTTTATATTCCAAAGAAGTTTGCTCCAAATCTCCCTGAAAATGGAACGAATCTCTTTTACATGTTACTACCAATCCTGCTGCTCTCAGTGTCACGCATCACTGACACTTCCAATATCAGGAGAAACACAGCCAAGCTGGAAGTATTTGTTACTCTTAGAGCACATCAGAAGTACTACATGGACAGACTATATATACAGACAGTTTGTGCTATTTAGACATTTAGATACCTACCTCCGAATGAGCATCAAAAGGGCCCATTTCTAAATTCACGACACCTGAAATCAGATGAGAGAAATCCTGTCCTGAATGTATGGGAGAGAATCTTGCTGCATGCTCTGAACACGCCTTTCTCTTCAGCTTGCAAATGTTAACAAGATAAACTGGGTTTTATTTAAGTTCTTATCCATTTGAGCTGAGCACCAAAAAGGACACGTGGAAGATGCATGCCTGTCTCTTGAGATAAGTGCTTGGACATAAGGAGACCAATACAGAGCAGGAAGACAGGCCTTCAGGTGGCAGTGAGCAGCAGTAGTTGAATTCTTGCTTTTGCAAGATGAGATTGTAAACTGTGAGACAGAATCATGTAGAGCTTTCACATAAAACTGGTGAAGTGATGAGGATTCTCTGCATAAGAAGTAAGAGAAGCAGCAGGAGAACCAGCAAAGGATATAGTTGGAAAAGTCAAGAGAGGATGAGGAGGCAGGAGGGTGACAGCTTGAAGAAGATTCCAAAGGAGAGCCGATACTGAGTTTTGACTTCAAAAATTCGTTATAGATATAAGCCAAAGCAGATCCAGAGACTATCAAAACAGAAAAACGAGACTTAAAAGAGCATAAAAGAGAAAGAAATCTAGCTGATGAAAGTAAACAATTTCACAGTGAGTGAAGTGTTACTGAAAGAGATGTTAGAAGAGAAAAAAGCCAAACACTACTACATGAAGGGGTAAAAGCAGATACTGGGGAAAACTGAACAACAAATGGACTCGGCGCTCCAAAAAGCAAACTCCAATACTGCAGTACTCACTCACCTTTGTGGTGGCACCATTTGGTTTTGGGACACTAATGACAAAAATGATTCCAGGACTAACATTGATTCCAGGACTCTTTTTTTTCCCATTTCAGAGAGCTGTGGCAGAATATATGGAAATATCTGCGGATGTTCTCTAGGGTCTTGAAGGAGATCAACTGGTCTCACTCAACTTGCAAACAGTATGCAGATGTACATACGTATGTATGCTCAATCATTTGAGCATGGCTCCCAGACAAGGCTTCAGCAGAGCACCCAGTCCAACAGCAAAGAACAGGGTAATCAGCAGGAGCCTGTATGAGGGACAGCAGGGAAACGGAGCTGCAGCACCTTAAGAAGACAGGATTCCCTTGTAGTCCTGAGACAAGTCTATGGCATGGTTTTATAACTTACTCAAGATCTTCTGGAAATGTTGGGGTTCTGGAAACCCAAAGCAGAAGGCATGTTTAAAATGATTCCCACACCTCTAGCTCTACTTCCAGAACTGTGCCTTTTTGTGTACAAAACCAGGAAAACCAGAGATTTGTGATCCAGCTTTTGGAAAAGTGATTATTGTTTCTAGTGGGTAGTGAAATCTTTTTGTATTTCACTTCAGAGGTACAAGTTGCATCATTTCCAGATTGTTTCGTTCAAGAACTCACATTATTAACTTCTAGAGCAGCGTGTGACTTGCCCCTTCACGAGCCTTCATGACTATTTTATGGGAAAAAGCAGTATTTGGTTAAAACAAATCATTTCATGTTTTACTCTCCATGATTTGCATTTGGGAGTGAATACGAAAGTTCCAGTTGGCCTTGCCCTATAAAGCCGCAGCAGTCTGGAAAGGGCAGAGGTCCAGTGTTGCCCATTCCTCCCCTACTCACAGAAGCACAGACCCCACTGCAGGCTTTCTGAAAGCCGTTGGAAGGTTTATAAGGAAGGTTAGGTAATGTTGGAGATTCCACAGTGTCCCCGAGCAATCTGTTCCACTCCTTAACTTTCCTAACCGTTCTTTCCAATGTCCAATTTAAATTTTCCTCATTGCAGTTTAATCCTGTGATATCCCGTAGGCATAACGGACGTGGTGAATGACTGCCTTCTTGCTGCTGTTCTCCAAAAGGTTTTGTCTGTAGGATAAGTTATCTTCTGTTTTCATATACATCCTTAAATGCATTATAAGTAAAGGAAAGAAGGAAAGGAAGGGAAAAAATGAAAGGAAGAAAAGAGGGAAAAGAAAGAAAGGAAGGAAAGACCTTACTGCTGTCATTTTGACTTCCAAAGCCTTTCAAATGAACAAAAATTGATCCTTATATTCTCAGAGTCATTTCTTTAAAGTGGGTGAAGCAGGCAAATCATTTCAAGTTGAGCAATCTGAACAATCCTATTTCAGGCTCCTTGCCTCACGCGGAATGATGTCCTGCCTTTGATACAGATGTATGCTGATGTGCACTTACTGGCACCGGTTTAAAGAGGAATAAGTCCCGGAAAAAGACAACTGCACCATGTGCTTCTCTGCGGGAGGCTGAAGTGGCAGTTCTTCCAATTATAGCTCTCCAGCTCAGTCCGTTCGGGCAATAATGCCGCACGACGGCCGCGGGCTGCGCACGTCAGGGAGGGCCCCGCCAGGAGCGGCCCCCCCGCCGCGCACACCCCACCGCGTATATAGGGGCGGCGGGGCCGCTCCGCTCCGCGCTGGGCAGAGGGTTCCGTGGTACCATGGCCCTGGGCCGGCCGGCGGAGCGGGCAGGTGGGGACGGGACGGGATGGGACCGAGAGGACGGGACGGGACGGGACGGGCCGGGATGGAGCGGACGGAACTGAGGGTCTGTGCCCCCCGACGCCCCGTTCTCCGCAGGTCCCGGCGCGGCGCTGGCGCTGCTGTGGCTGCTGGTGCGGGCGGCCGCCCCCCCGGCCGTGTGCCCTCCGGGCGACGCGGGCTGCCGCCTCCTCAGCGTGGCCGACCTCTTCGACCGCGTGATCCGGCACTCGGGCAGGATCCACAGCCTGTCCACCGAGCTGGTGAGTGCCGGGCCGACCCCGCGCCGGGAGGAGGGCCGGGGTGGGCCCGTGGGCTTGTTGAGGTTTTCTTCCCCCGCAGGAGAAGTACTTAACGCCCCGTGACAACGAGCTGGGCAGGCCCGCGAGGAAGTGCCACACGGCCACCATGCTGACCCCCAACGGCAAAGAGTACGCCCAGAAAATCACGGTAAGGCATGCCGGGATGCAGGGTGGGCACGCCCGTCGTTATTCTGTCCTATCATAAAAGATGCATGTGTTGACATGTATGTCTATGGTGACGTGCGTTATTTCGCATTTACTAATTGCAACGGAGGCTTTGTGGTGGTACTTCATCCAAGTGACAGGCGTCCCTTTGCTTGCTGTCTGTGGCTGTGTGCGAAAGAGCAACTTAGCTGTGACTGCGATGTGTGTTAGATTGGTCAGTGCCACTGTGAAGTGGAAAAAGCAAGGGGGAGAGAGGTGTAACGGTTGTTATCTCTGAATCGAAAGGTGAGGGGAAAAGTAGCCAATTGTTTTAGGCACATCGTGGCAAAGAGAAAAAAATCATTCTTTGGAGTAAGTCAGGAGGAGTTTCTTAAGACAGAAGTTGAGGAAGATGAGGGTTTGGCAGCAGGAGAGGCTTTCTTCCTGCAGGAGGAGATGGAGGGAGGTGTATGTCAGCAGCTTGAAACATGGAAGTTCTCCCCCAGAGTTCAGCTCACATGGAAAGGGAACTGGAAACGCGGCCCTGCCCCATGCTGGGAGCCTGCAGCATTGCTTCTGAGCTGTGGTCACCCAAGAGCTCATAAGGCCACTTGGTTTCTGTTAGAGAAGCAGCCACCCTGAGCACCAGGTGCTTTCCTTGGAAGTATGTCTGCAGCGCACCTTTGATGACGTAGCTATAGGCTGTGGGAGGTGCAAAGCGATGCACCTCCATGCTGAAGTGCAGCTATTGCAGATTGGGTGTCTGGATGGAGCCTCTTGGGCTAGTGAGACACCCAGGAGGCAGTTCTGAAACTTTTTGGTCCCTGTTAACTTGGACAGGAGTGCCACCACTTTGCTCATGCTGCACTGCAGAATGCAGAAGTGTAAGAAAGCTGAAAAGAAGACAAATACAGGTTTTTGTTTCTTATATCTCCACAGACAAATGGAGACAGAGTGGTAGCTGTATATTTGCAAACTACTGAACTGCACACATAACCCTTAACCCTGCTGAGATTTCATTGTGAGACTGAGCTCACATGAGCTGCTGCAAACTAAGACAGCAATTCTTTGTTTTAATCTATAAGAGAGAAGAACTAACCTACTTGATTCTGAAGCTTCTGCAAGCCTGGAAAGAGCCACTTTCCCGCTTTAATCAGCACATTGAAAACCTTCAGGAGCTACCTGGTGAGAGCCTCAGCAAAGCGAAGCAAATCAGCAACATGGTGCATGAGCTGGAGACTGGGGTTGAGAAAGTGACAGAAAAGGTAAGGTTTTCGTGTAACTTATTTGCACCACACGTGTGAGGCAGGTGACTTCTGGGGCTGATGCATACTCTCAGTTGAGCTGTAGCCTTACTATGTGCAGAGGCACTGATTCAGCAACAGCCTAAAGCCTGACAGCTCATGTTCAAATTCCTTAATGCTTCCAAACTGTTTGAGAAGTTCTTTAGTGCAGTACGAGCCCTCTTCATTGCCTTGTGTCCTTGAGTGGTTGCAAAATGTCATACTAACAAAACATAATGGTCTTTGCTATATAGATTCAGCATTTTCTCAGCCAAAGGATGCAACAAAGCCATTTCAAAAGTGCTTTCCAAACTCTGGTTATAAATTTCTGCATATAATTTTTTATTTGCATCTTCTCATGACTATCTGGAAGTTGTGATCTTAGTGTTACTTGTGCATTCGTATCCAAACTCATTTGGAATATGGGGTAGACAAATAAGGGCTATGGGTCCATTCTCTGAAATGGCTACACTGGCAAGGTGCCCATTTTAACTAAAAAGTGAATGATGGATTACTGTCTGGCATGAGTGGATCATCTTTCATCTTCATGAGCACAGGTGGGGAGCACACACAAGTTTTAATATGATAAACAACTCATCACTGTATAAATGCAGCCTTCATTAGGATGGTTCTGAGAGTTACAAATGGCAAAATTCATCATCCAAGTGCAGCCCCAGGTCAGGATTTGAGCTGCCTTAAAGTTCAGAGGTATTCCACAGCTTGACCCCAGTTTGCTTCTAACTGAAGCAAGCCACCAAGTTCTGAACCAATTACACACTTCTCACACCTTTTCCTTTCCTTTTGGAGGAATTACTAAAAATGAACACTCCGAAGTTTTGTGGTTTATGTCCAGTCTGACCTCTTATGCACCATGGACATATTACGCAGTGGACATATAACTAAAAAAAATGAAGTGAATAATACAAACATAGCCCAGTATTGCAGGTTTTTTGTGTTGTTTTTGGTTGGTTGGTTGGTTTTGGGAGGAGAAGGATTCTTTGTGGATTGTTTTACTTTGTGGTAAGACACCAATTCTAACCTTGGTCCATACTGTGAAGCTGCTGCCTCTGAGGCAGTCACAATCTCCAGATTTCACCAGTTTAAACAGCACCTGGCGAATCTTCACATCACAAAATTCAGTGGACAAAACTCACTAAAGTAAATGACTGCAAGTCTAGAGACTGCTTTACTGTATTACTTTGAGGAAATAGCCATCAGCAAACAGTGGTTTCTGCTTAAATTTAGATTCTGTAATCCTTGTAATTCCTGCATTACTGGTCAGTCACATCATTTCAGGCTAGTCTTAGGTATGGGCACTATTAAAGTGAAAAGCCAATGTTGTTTCTCTGTAAGGAGCTTTCTATGTGCACATGAAAGGGCTGGGGTAGAACAGCTGACACAGTCATACTTTGCTTGACTTCTGCCCTAGTATTTTAAAGATTTGTTTATACCTAACTGCTTCTTGTACTTTGTTTCCTGTTTCCAATACAGATGCAGTCAATGGGCATCATCAGCAATTCATTACATGGAATGGCATCATCTGAAGCTGCTGGCTTATCAATTAGTAATGAAGCAAATGTGATGAGTGACTCTGACTTCATTCACTGTTTCAGGAGAGACTCCAATAAAGTACAAAGCTACTTAAAGATTCTGAAATGTAGGATTATGCCAGAAAACAGTTGTTGAGTAGTAATCTCTTAGCAGGCAGTTTTCAGCATGCTGTTTATTTAGATAGAAAAATATAATTTATTTACAATAAGTTTATTAGGAAAAAGGTTTGGAAACTCTGGCAGTTACTTGAGACTGTTATCCTATGCCGATAGAATATTAAATAAAGCATCATGTGTGTACGTGGGTAAGCACATAAAGACAAAAAGGAGTACTCTGGCAGTAGATGAAGCGATGTCTTTGGTACAATTTAGACATACAGGCAGTTGAAAATGAAAGTTAGTTTGGTAAACCTTGGTACAAATATATCTAAATACTATAAGTTTCCGTATGGAAAAACAGTGCTCAATTCTGGTCTGAGCACCATTTCAGTGTGGGAGTTGGGTATGGCTGATGCAGCAGTGAGTCCATCCCATAGTGTTTCCTGACCCAGAGCTTGGATTTTACAGTAATGATGGCAAACTTCACAGCGAATAAAAATCTGAAAGCTGTCAGAGATTTTATAGTAATCACATTTCCCTACCAGTGGAGTAGTGCTAACTGCTGTTTATAGAACAAAACCTCTCTGCATTCACATCCTAAATGAGCCCTTTAAATAGAAATTTATAATCAACATGGGTTTATCTTTAGCCTTCTTGACTATTTCATCCCTGAATGCTCTTTTCTGGCCTCCTCTGATCTTGATGGTTGTTGACAGTTGCTGAAGCTGAGGCTGCCAAGAATGTAGAGTAAAATGCTGACGACTGTTTCATACTGATGCTGGATTTGGTCTTGGGAAACTCAGAAAATGGGAAAATGCTTCAAAGGAACATATATGCAAAGCAAAGGAACAACATTTTCAGTCACGTCTCAGTAACCTGCTGATACCCAGACACTGATGTATTTCCTCAGCTCGAAGCTGTGAACGTTCACAATTTGTATCTGGTCCCTCTTGTGCCAGGTATGCTAGAAGTGCAATGGCTACACAGTTCCTGCCCCAAAGAAGTTACTACCTGCAATTCCTTAGGCAGGAGGGTGTCACTAATGCATACAGCTAAAGAGCAGTGTTTTGCCAAACTCTGGAAACAAAACATATCTCCAAGTAGAATAAAGGAAGGGCTCCTCTGGACAAGCAGACAGAACCAGAGAGGTACCTCAACTGTGCCTCTGTCCATCCACAGTCTCAGAAAGCAGTGGAGCAATTAGTAATTTTGTCATTCATTTCTGTCAACTGCATTGCCTGCTCTTGAACAAAGTTCCTAAGTTCTGTGTCTTGCTTTGAGTGATTTCACTCTCAAACCCTCTTAAGGCATCAGTTTGAGAAGCATCCATGAAAAACATTGTAACCATGGGTGAGCATAGATGCCAAAACTGTGAAAGTGTGCATAAATAAAAGGGAAAAGCAGTGTTGGGATGCAGCCTCACTCCTTCCCAATAAGGAGGACATTGCCCACAAGAGATTAGCAACAGCTGTCCCGCAAATGGTGGCAGACACAGGAGGGCTTACTGAGTGAAAGCAAAGCTGATGGAAGAGACACGTGGGGAGCAGGTCTTGCAGATGAAGGGCTTGGCACGAGCATGACAGTTCCTGTTACTGTGATATGAGCTTGCACACTATCTTTTCTGTCACTACGCCTGTGTAAGGAAGCAACGCTACCAAGAGCAGAAGGGATGGGCCAGAGAGGTGATGGCACCATCCCTCCAGCCGCTGCATGCCAAGGCCTCCCTTCCCAGCACTCTAAGCTCTGCCAAGGCTGAAGGCCCAGTACCCCACAACTTGTCCTGCCCCCAGGCTGCCCCTAGCACCACTCACCCTGCTGCTGCATCCCTGAGGGCCTGGCAGGGCACTGGACCCAGGCCCTGGGCAGCCTGGGTGAGGGCAGGGACATGGGAAGGGCAGGGTGAGGCCTGGCAGGCACTGTGGTGCCCAGCACTTGTCCCTCTTTCCCCAGGAAAGAATGGCCATGCCCTGGAGTATAGATGGAGTATTACCTGTGGATTTTGCATGGTTTTGTATCTCTTGGAGAGATGGTGCAGCGATGTCATGCCTGAGCCCCAGGGCCGTGTATACCGCAGCCTCTACAAAGAGGAGGCTTCTTGGTTTCCAGTGTGCAAGATGACTTGGCAAGGACTTGGAAAATGAACTCCAATTGCTGCCAGGTCCCTCCACAGATAGGAAGATATGCTATTGGTTGCATTTGATGCCACATGGAAAACATTTTGCAAGTAGAGCAGATCCTAAAAATAGTTCCTATATATTGCAGAGAGCAAAGCTCTAGAAATTGTTGCTATAGAGAAATACAGAAACAGAAAATGATAAAGGAAGTCCCACAGAGGAAACAGCAGTGCACCCAAGTATTGCCTATAGTCATTCATGCTAACTTGCTGCCACAAAGTGGTGTTGTATTTCAAGATTTGCCTTTGGCTGAAGCGAGGCATGCTGGTAAGACAAATGTCCTCCTGTATCACCAACAACACATTGCTTCCTCTTTTCACCAAGAAAACAATTGACCAGCTGGCTGAAAGGGGCATGCTTTGCCCTCTGGCCACAGATGCCTCAAGTAGAAATATCAGTGATAGCTGCTTTTGCTTTTTACACTGGGGAATACTTCATCTTCTGCACGATTTTTCTTCAAGACAGCAATGAAATTAGTTAGAAATATGTGAAAATGTAAAAATGTGCACTAAAATTGAACACTTTCACATTGAAGAATGCATCATCACAGCTGAAAATACTAATTTAGGAGACACAGCTTTGCAAATAGAAAATCAGAAAATAAGAATTTGTTTCCAGTTAAGCGCTCAGATCGTAAAATCGAATCATTAAATCATAGAATAGAATCATAGAATTGCTCAGGTTGGAAAAGACCTTAAAGTTCATCAGCTCCAACCACAACCTAACCAAACTACCCTACGGGGTTCTGTATGTAACGAGGTGTGTTACAGATGAGTTGCAGTGTCATTTCTGCTAGTGGAACAGTATGTTTTGATTAACTTTCCTCACCAGCTAAATGAATTTAAGAATTATAGAAATTTCCATTCTTCTTCAGACTTTATTAAATGAAATATTGCAGCACAGCCCCAGCATTTCTTTATTTATTGCATAGAGCATTTAATTTTTTCAATTATTAGAAGTTGCTTTTGTGCATTAGGAGATTTCCTAGTGGTAATTTTTCCATTTTTGCAGGATGATGAAGTATTTGATAGAGACTTTCAGTGACTGGTTGTTTTTTTTTTTTTTTTTTCATAATGTGCTAAAGAGCTTTCATAATATATCTTAAATTTAGGTTGAATCTGATAACGTGCTGATGTTTGGCATGACAGATTAAGAGGAAGCATTAAGAGACTTTTGTTATAGTTTAATTTTTATCTAAAACCATATGATAGCAAAGCAGAAAAAAAAATGGAAAGACTTCTTTGAAGGATCTCCATTAACTTTCAGCTACTTCACGTCACACTCAAATGTTGACATACGAAGACAAAATGACCTGGAATATCTCAAGAATTCCTCAAGAATGGCGTGTTTATAAAACACTTCATATTTGTATGTTTGGGTGACTGCTGAGGCTCACTATCAAGCTGTTGCTGTGTGATGTTCCCATCCACCATAACCAGTTTTATTGCTTACAATTGCAATCAGTATCTATGGGAAACCAAGGACTGCTGTCTTCTGGCCAGCAAATGATTGAAGTATAAGCCTGCACTGGGAGCATCTCAGGTCCAAGCTGACATACCTTGGCGTGTTTTACACAGCAACAGTCACCATGCACTTAGAAGCATAGCTGTTGAAGAATTCTGTAGTCAATGGCAACTTAGTCCACTTAAGACTGCGACCCTCTCTGCAGGGGCCTTTTGGTCACCTCATAGTTCAAAATGAAGTCTAAAGTTAATTGGGCCCTAATTTCTCTCCGTGCCCTTCTTTGGGCGCTGAATTTACAGCTAACTTGCTTAAAATTGGTTTGTCTTCCTTTCTTTTCTGTGAAGATCAGTAATGGTATTGTTGGTAGAGGGTGCTGAAGCAAGTGAATGGACTTAATTTATGTCAGGCTTTTGACTGTGGAACGTATATTCATCAGAGGAGCTGTGCAGCTACAGCAATGGCAACTGGCATTTAAAACCCAGTACTAGTAAATCACGGTGGATAAAACAAATGTGATGTATTAGTGCAGCTAAGGAGTGACATTTGACCACTGTATTGTTGCTCTGACACTGAAGTTAGTAATGCAGTTTTGTGCCTTAAAGCAGCCTGCTCCCTTAAGCAGATCATCACAATTTCTCTTGGCAGAGAATTAGTAAAACCAAGACAAATCTTTGAAAATTATTTAATTCTATAGAAGTGTACAGCCAAAGTGTGAGTGCTGGCATGGCTGTAGTCAGCAAATTGCAGTCTGCCACTCTTTTGTGATTTCCTTTATAAAACAAGCCCAAGAGCCAGCAGTGGAAATCAGCACCTCTTGGTTAGGTAATGGAGCAATTGAGTTCCCAAGAACACCTTTTCAGGATCTCTATTCGGGATCTCCATCCAGACAGTCTCCAATAGGTGATGAGAGAAATGCTTCTCCTGGACCTGAGGTTGCTCCAGTGTGCAGCAAGGTCCCTGCTCCAGCACCACAGTCTGAGCTGTGTTAGCAAAGGCAGTGCTCGGGCTCAGCCTTTCCTCCCTTTCCCTCTTGTGTTCTACATTACATTAGCTTTGAGAGGTTGCTAAGGCAGAGAGGTGCCCAGCAAGCACAAGTATCTGTGTTATTTAGAGCCTCTGCAGAGTTTGGTTTCTATTGAAGTTCAGAATTTGAGGTACCTAAACCCTGCCAAGCCCTGGGAACCCAACAAACGTCCTTCGCAATATTTCACAGGTGTGAACCACATATACTCTCCAATACCATGCATAGGAAGCACCTCAGATATCCTACAAGTATGGTGCAAGGTCACCCGCTGGGCCATACCTTTGAAGTCAGAGTAGTACGTTCCTGGTTTTAATTGTAAGATGCCATCTCTCTCCAAAATACCATGCCAGATGCATTCTGTGCCCTACACCTCCACAGCGTGCCTGTCATGATGTACTTAAAACACCTGCAGGGGATTCTGCATAGAATTGGTGTTTGCTTTGTTCTTTCACAACTTGTGTTCACGCACTGAAGAAAACAAATACATACAACTTGATCTTTCATATGAAAAGAATGCCACTGTAAATCTCTCTTATTTTCTGTGTTCATGTTCTCCTTTACTGACATTCCATAGGATGGACCAAAGGGAAACTTCTTTAAGTAGCTTAAAACGAGAGGACTCAAGGTTGTATATGTTATGGGCTAAGTCTACTTCAACTAATTGCATCAGGCTGTTTTATACATAATTCAAAATTCACAGGTGTATTTCTAGGGTTTTGAAGAAAGCTTGGTAAGCATTTTCAAGTAAAGAATACTCTATCTTGTGCGTTGAAACTTTCTTCTAGCTTTGGAATAGGTATACCAGTAAGAGGTGTTAGAGATAATGGAGAGCCTGGAAGTGGTGTTTTAGCAGGCTATGGTGAAACCAGAACTTGCTGTATTTAAAAGACTTAGCCCATTGCAACTACGAAGCCAATTCAGCATGAGCCTTGCTTGATCCCTGCCTCAGTGAGGTCACAACCTGCCCAGCACATCAGCTGGAAGGTTTGACAGCAGTTCCCATTCAATGTTTATAACATCAGCAGCTGAATGAATTTCACTAGGAGGACTCTGAATCCCATCTACTCTGTCCATAAATCTATGCTGCTTTTAGCACTGACTCTTGATTGACTCATGGGAAAAAAATATGAGCAGCTGTGAAGACTGCCTTCCATGACAAGGGAGATGGAAAAAAAAACCCTGAAAATTTCCCACGCCACACACCAATTTCCTCTGCAATGGGAAGCACGTGTACCTCCACTTGGTTCTTTGATGACATTTTGGAAATATTTGTATGCCTTTCACTGTAGGCAGGCACCAGCAAATAGCATTTCCTAAGACTCTGGCCCACTAACACTTAGCAGTCTTTCAGGCAGGAGCCAGTCAAGCAGGGCAGGACTATGATTTCCACAGAAAAATTAGAAAGTAAATTCATCTTCATGTGTGGATGTAGATTTGTCCATCCATCCCTAAAGACTTCAGGCAGAGTATGAGTGAGTTCTAGGATTTCTGTTGCAGGATGGGAATAAATTCTTCACAGTATTGAAGAGCATATAACACAGGGCATACTACACGCCTTCAAGAGTTCTGTTAGGGTAGGGATGTAGACTGCTTACAGTAACAAGGGTTTGCAACCAGAGGATGAGATAACTTCTGAATTTTTCTGTAATGCCTTTTTTTCCTTTAAAGACAGCCCAGAAAAGCACAGGCAAAGAAGGACATATCGTGTGAGACTGGGACAGCAGAGCTGAGCACTCTGAAGACATGGCATGCACACAGGGGGCTACAAAACTCACCTAATTATGCACGCAGTTTATGATACAAGCTTTGTCATTGCAACCTCAAGTTCCTTAGCTGCACCTGTATCTAAACTTTACCTCCCAAATAATACTCTGTAACAAAGGGAGTAGTAGGTGATCCTCCAGAGGTTAAATATTAAGTAACAACTGGGTGTTTTTCTGGAAGATACACAACACAGCTCACAAACCTTTGGGGCTCAAAGGCAGGAATAATTACACATGTTCATAACATACACGATGAGGAAAGCCAGATGAAATTACCATAGCCATCTCTTTTGGCTATCTGACACAGATGAAGGTGTCCTGAGGAAGCCAAAATGTTCTCCAAAAGGTTTTGCCTGTAGGATAAAATACTTTTCATTTTTATTCTCAACAGATGCAACCACAAATGTATGGTTAAAATAAACAAACAAACAACAACAAAAAGCTGCTCCTTCTGCTCCCATTTTGAGCTCCAAGGCCTTTCAAATGAAGAAAAGTTGATCATTACCTTCCAAAGTGATTTCCTTCAACTGGATGAAGCAAGCAAAACATTTCAAGCTGAGTAATTTTAATACTACTATTTCAAGCTCCTTGCCTTACACAGAATGCTGTCCTGCCTTTGATACAGATGTATGCTGACATGTACTAATGGGTACCAGTTTAATGAGGAATAAGTCAGCAATCAGACAACTACAGCATGCCTTCTCCTTCAGTACTTCTCTAAGAGAGGCTGCAGTGGTAGAGTTTCCAATTTTAGCACTCTTGCCTAATCCATTTGGGCAATAATTCTGCATATAGCCACCATAATTTTGAAATACAGCACAGATTATAAGAGACTGCACTAATAATCTGACAAAATCCACTGAAATTGAGTTGAGAGTGGTTTCAGTTTCACCCACAGGAAAAAAATAAAGGAGTTAGTGAATTGTATTTCCCAGTATGCATCCAAATGAAAGTGGCTTAAACACAGTCCATTTTATTGGCTGTCTGTCTTTTTATTGCATACTTTACTATGGTTATTGGCTGATGTGCGACTGTGCTATTTACAACTAGCTGGATACTGATACAGGTGAGGACAGATGGTGGAAACATACCAAAAATGCTTACATTTGTTTAATACACACCTACTGTGTCATTTAATCAATCTCAAAAAGAACCCAAAGCAACTTATTATCTTCAGGGAAACAGGGTTATTCTCATCTCATGCATAAAATAAATTGCTTGGTCTGAATGCAGTGAGAGATAGAAGTGGTTTTCTATCAGTGTGTTTTAATGAAAATCTATACACAGTGCAGATGTTTAACTCAGAGCAAAACTTCAGCTTCATGCTCTTCACTTTGTTTTACTTACCATCAATTTCTATTTCACATTTAAGGTCATTACAAGACTGGAAAAGAGACGTGAAAAGACTGAGTATTGAAAAATATTTCTTAAATCATTAGTTGTCATTTTAATGGTGTTAGACTTTAGCAAATTTAGGAGGCATAACTAGTTAGCTTTACAGTGTCCAAATATTGTTAGTCTTAGAAGACCTCTCATCTGAAGCCTGCACTCTCCACTCAATTTACAAACTGGCCCTACATTCTTAGTCTGATGATGTAACTGCCTTATTTGCAGTGTCATGGTCAGGATACAAATACAGTGGGCTCTGTGATGAGTTTGCTCTTGGAGGTGGTTGTGTACTAGTCAGTCTTTCAGAATTTCCTGGAGACTTCTCCTTCCACCTTGGACTTGTCTGCTCCTGAGACACCTCCCACACAGAGGGACATGGGGAGGCAAAATTCATGGCAGACTGTGAGAGGTAGTTTTCCTGAAGACCTTCTTGGAGGCACCTGTTTGAAAGCACTTCTTTTTCTTTGGAGTTTCGCCACTTCATCCTTCTATTCTGAAACCAAATTTTCACCTGGTTTGCAAGTTAATGAGAGTTTATTAGCATTTTTTTCTTTAAGTAACATTGCCTTTACATGCTTTTTTATTTATTTATTTATTTAATTTTCCATCCCCTTAGTTTCGTTTTCCTTCTTTATTTGATGTTATAGTAGATCCAGTTAAGCTGACTGACATGAGCTGAGCATTTTTCAATTCCTATTTGCTTACAGCTGAGCCAAATACTCTCTTTGACTTTCCCTACCTCAAGCAAGTGATTATTTGGTGTAAACTGGAAAGACGAAAGACCAGGGCTAGGGGTTTTGCAGTCTCCTTCGCTATAATCTTTCTAGACAGATAAGAATTCTCAGTGTAAACTAGCATTGTCATTCACAAAATTAGATGATGACACTAGCAATGGTAAATACTCTTTCTAAAAGAGGCTATAAGAGCTAAGACTGTCCCATCCGCAAGCAGAGCTTGGTCATCATAAAGCTTCAAAATGACACAGAAGTTACAATTTAAAGATATTTTATCTGTCTAAGTACAGTTTCCCAAGGGTTGCCTAGAACCGTGTGCTTCTGAAATAAAATTCATTTTTCAGAAACTTTTATTTACACAGCTTGAGTGCTCAAAGACATTAATGAAATGCTGGGAACAGCTTAAGGAAATATACGTGTAGGAACTGTTAGATTAAGAGAATTTGTGAAAGGGAATCCAATCAGATTATTCACATTATATTCTTTTTTCTCTTAAATATCTGCATGAAGTTCTAGCTTTCAGATACTTGATACAAGGGCAAGGGGGATACACCTGCAAAGGACTGAGAGTCACTGCCTTAGCTGGCAGGAATCGCTACTCCAGTATGATCAGTCAGATAACTTAAGAACTAACATGCATGGTTCATGGTTACATGGTACTCTTCCTTTTATGAGAAAAAAATAATTAGATGTGGGTATCATCTAGTCTATCAATATAAAAAAAATATATTTTCCAGTTGTGGTACCTGTTATCTGTGTCTCATTTCATTATTTTCTTATTTCCCAGGGCTCTCTTGAATATCAAGAATGTAGATGAAAACCTCAGTAAAAACAACTGTGGTATTAGAAATATGACTATATGCTAGGATTTTTTAGGAAGCTCACTGGTGAGTGCAATTGCACATTTTCATTGAATTGAAATAGTTTATCCTGCAGAGATGACAGCTCTGCTCATACTGTTTATTTTATTGTTTATAGCTTGCTTGAGATGGAGTCAGAGTCATTCAGGTTGCAAGCTATCACAACATCTTATCTTCCATGTAAAATGAAGCCAACTGCAAAGTTAGATTTAACTGATTACGGCCTTGTCAAGTTCTGAAAATCTCCAAGAAAAAAAAAATGATGAGGGCTCCCATCACCATTCCCAGGTTTTTCTGCTCACCAGACAGCTCCTGCCACACATATCTTAAGCACATTTACTCCTGCCAAATGCAAAGAAATTTGAGTATACTGTCAACTCTCACTCTCTTTCAGCTACACTCCAGAAATTGGTGTCTACGCTAGCACTTTCAAAATCCCCAGGAAGAGCCCTGATACCAACCCCTGGGGAACACCACTTGTGACTGGCTGCCAGCTGGATTTTACTCTATTCATCACCATTCTCTGAAGTTGGCCATCCAGCCAGTTTTTTACCCAGCAAAGAGTGTACCCATCCAGGCCATGAGCTGCCAGCTTCTTCAGAATACTGTGGGAGACAGTGTCAAAGGCTTTGCTGAAGTCTAGGTAGACCACAACAACAACCTTTCTCTCATCCACCAAGCGGGTCACTCAATCACAGGAGATAAGGCTGGTCAGGCAGGAGCTGCCTTTCATGAACCCATGCTGCCTGGGCCTGATCCTTCAGTTGTCCTGCACCTGCCATGTGACTGCACTCAAGATGATTTGTTCTACAATGTCCCCTGGTACTGAGGTCGGGACGAAGCAGCTCAGGGCTCGTTCTGCGCTGTACAATTTACCTCCTTCAAGGCCATTTTAAAGATTTTTTCTTCAAAAGGATGGAAAGTTATGGATTTTCAGTCATTCCTTACCTGAGACTCCTTCAGGCCCAGGTTAATCGCCAGTTTCTTCCTGTCTGTTTTACTGATATACTTCTGCTTCTGAAACATTTTCTCCAAAGCCTTCCTCTGGTCTTCGGAAAAGACAGCTCTTCTTAATATACCTCTCCGGGCTTTGGAGTTAGACTCCTGGGTCAGAAGAGGCAGGACACTTTCCTCTCCTAGTGGAAATAAATGAGAGTTTCACATAATAACTAACATATATTAGAGAAATATTAAGTGCTGTTCATTAAAATGCTAGCAGACCACTGTCCCACTTTTGATTTGTTGGTGTTAGAAGTGTGTCGTAATGCTTCAGTCATGTTCATTAAGGGCTAAATCCTCACTTGGATCTAGAGGTGTTGTCAGTGGTAAGGAGTCTCCCCTTGACATGATAAAGAGTAAATCAGATGAGTTCATAGAGGAACATTAACACTGGACCCATACTACTGTAAAATTCAAATACAGTCAGGGAGAAACTACGCTGCTTTATTTTGCACATTATGATTGAGTAAACCACAGTAAGATTTCCTAGGAGTTTATTTTCTTGTCTGAGATGCAGAACCAGATAAAAAGTGGTCTGTAACACTGATTCAATGAATCTAAATAGGCTTTCTTTAGTTTTGTTTGCTAATGAAAGGCTTTCAGAGTGAACTATTTCTCAGAAAATCCCTGTCCATTCATTTACTTTTTCTGGAAACCACAGCAATTTCTTTATTACAGGATTTGGGGAGTACTTGAACTTATTCCTTTCACTCTAGTTTCTAATCTTTTGACACCCCACAGCAAGTCCTTAGTAAGGCAGATTTCAATGAATTCAATCATACCCACTCGATCTACACCTAGAGGGGAGCCTATCCTAGAGAACAGCTTTAAATGTGTGGGACAGGACTGCAGTGGAAAAGTGGAAGTGCTCACATTGTCTCTTCATTGGCCTCACAAAGAGCACATAAAAAATAAATCCAGATAAATGTTTTGCCTTCCTCATGCCCAGTAAAGCCCACAGACCTAGTGCTTTCCCATGCTCCCTCTCCCACAGCCATGGTGCAATGGGAGCAGTCCTAGTGAAGCTTAGTATGGCTCCATCAGTCCCAGGTTTCCCCACATGCTCACCTAGGGAGCAGTACCTGAGATTAGTTGAATAGGGCTTGTCACCAAGCATTAGAGGTGAAATTGCATGGGACACTTACAAAGAGCAGTCCTTTGATTCATGCCATGCCATATAGTCAGACACCTATGACCTTTCCGTGAGAGGGCAGCCACAAAGGTGGCTTTGGTTTGTGTCACTTGCAATTTGGACTTTAAAGGTATAAGCTGTCCTGTTGATGACACCTTCCCACATGCACATGTCGAGACTTTAGAGTTACAGCAGCTGCAAAGGTGTGCTGCTGTTCAATTTCTGCCAAGGATTTAATCATTTCCATATCAAAGCCAATGGCAAAATTCTTATCTAAACCAGATTTTTGAAAACACTGTACATTTCTTTCATGAAAAGGTCTATTCTAGTCAACTGTCAAAGTAGTGGAGAGGAATTAAATATATTTGTTAAATAAATACAGTGCTCTTGAAAACACTAATCAAATCCAGATGCAGCTTTCACAAACTGTTCCTTGCGGCTACACCACATTTCAAATTCTGTATATTATACATAAATACACAGGAGTACAAGTATCTTTAAACACCAGTAGAGGAAAAAAAACACACATACACAGAGGGTACTATAGAACTGTGTATGTACGACAATGAAAAATTAAAGTGTGTATATGTATGTCTTGAAAAGTTGACTTGTGGTACTTCCGTGGCACATGTTCTACTTGTTTGATATTATATACATTACCCATGTATCCTGCCTTCAAGTGAGACCAGCACAGGATGAATATTAATAGCTGAGCAAGTATACAGTTATCTTTCCCTAAAGACCACTGTCAAACACTACTGTTTAGGCACAACTGCTTTTAGCAGCTTCTACTAGACATGCCTTTTTAAATCTTTTCCACACCTTAAGAAACCATCTTTCTATTTGTTCCTTATAACAGCGTCTGGCAAAAAGTAATTATTTTAACTTTAAAAGTTACAGTATAAAGAAGTATAAATTTATACAGATGTTTTTCAGTTTTCAAACAATATTTGGAAACAGATACAAAAAATCATAACCTACTGGCTACTGTCCTGATATTTATCACACAGTGACTCTCCATCCAAACCAAAACAAACTATCTGCAGAACAAAAGTCAAAATGTCACAGTGGAGGTTTCTGTAAAGGGCAAGCTGGGTTCATGTTGAGAGCAGCCCTGCGGAGAAGGACTTGGGGGTTCTGGTGGACAAGAAGCTGGACATGAGCCAGCAGTGTGTGCTTGCAGCCTGGAAGGCCAACTGTGTTCTGGGCTGCATTAAAAAAGGGGTGTCCAGCAGGGAGAGGGAGGTGATTGTCCCCCTCTACTCAGCTCTTGGGAGGCCCCATCTGGAGTACTGCGTCCAGGCCTGGGGCCCCCAGTACAGTAACTACAAGAGCTCTTAAGAGCAGGTCCAGAGGAGGGCCACTAAGACGATCAGAGGGCTGGAGCACCTCTCCTGTGAGGAAAGGTTGAGGGGGCTGGGCTTGTTTAGCTTGGAGAAGAGAAGGCTCCAGGGAGACCTCACTGCAGCCTTCCAGTACTTGAGGGAGCTTATAAACAGGAGGGGGAACGGCTGTTTATGAGGGTAGACAGTGATAGGACAAGGGGGAATGGTCGTAAACTGAGACAGTGGAAGTTTAGGTTAGATATTAGGAGGAAGTTTTTCATCCCGAGTGTGGTGACACACTGGGATAGGTTGCTCAAAGAGGTTCTGGATGCCCCATCCCTGGAGGCATTCAAGGCCAGGCTGGATGTGGCTCTGGGCAGCCTGGTCTAGTGGCTGGCAACCCTGCACATAACAGTGGGGTTGAAACTAGATGATCATTGTGGTCCTTTTCAACCTAGTCCATTCTATGATTCTACGATTATGATTCTATGATATTTCTCTGAGGAGCACATAGTTCCCTCAAGGCCCCCAGCACCATGATCTGACCCTGCACATGAAGCTGGCTGCAAACACCAGCTCTTCTTCCTTACTTGTACTTTCTGTACATCTCGCTGGAGTTTGGGGAATTTAGGTTCCTTTTTCCAGAGAGCCTCCAAGTCCTTTCTGATGAATCATCAGCAGTTCTCAAGTGTGCTGGAAGGTACACAGTGACAGTGGAAGAGCTGATACTTCCTCTCACAGGACAAGAGATACCAGTGAGCTTCACAGGGCTAGCCCTTGACACCCAGGATGAATTCCACAATGGAGTTGTCAACCCAGGACATAGGATGCCAGATTACGTGACCCCTTAAAATTTGTCTTGCCTGGCTGGTTGTTCACAGTCAATCAGCAAAGAAACAGCCTCCTGCCTGCCTCCTGAGGTGCCAATTAATTCCTATACAGGCAGCATGCAGGGTACAGCTCAACACTTGCATTAGAGCAATGTAGTAGTGAAGAATCTACACATTCTAAGGCACAATACGTGACTGATTCTAGAAGCCTAACTGAACAAAATTTAATCATAAACAGAACAATCACAAGCAGCAGTAAGCAACTGTTGGGTCATCCATCACTGAGTCAAAAAATTTGAGACTCATGTTTGAGATAACAAATACTCATCCCCAGTTGAGTAGCCTAGATTTCTTTTAGATCACCCCATATTTCAAGATGTATTCTGACTCTGCACTCAAAAACTACATTTCAGTTTGTGGGGTAAAGGATTTTTCAGTAAGCCAAGAAATGCAGTCATTGATTCACTACAACTCTATCGAAATGAAGTAAGTTAGTTTGAAACCTGTTGCTGTGAACGTGCGTCAAAAGACTTCATGTTCTACTGACATAAATGTGAATCTGTTACCGACCTTTCCCTATGTTACCAGTTTAATTTCTGTAGGTTTGTTTTGTTTTTTTTTTTAAGACTTTTGTTTGTATCCTAGTATATCGTGATAAATGTCCCCCCTAATCTGTGCAACAATCTTCATTTGCCTTCGTGGCAGAGACCACCTTGAAGGAGCAAGTAAAAGCTTTAGTCATGGTTTCCATTTTTTCATTTGAACTCAATACATTCTAGTTAAATGGACAATTAATAGGTCACTTCCAAAATAGTAGTGTATCAGTCCTGGTTAATAAACAATCCCCACAGTTGATAATAGGCCTATGTATTCAGCAAGTCCCTGTATACACTCAGCTCATCCACTAAATCCCTTTTCAGGTAGACAGGGTTATATGGGAAGATGAGCTAGAATGAGTCTATAAAAGTCAGTTTCATTCACTGCTTTATTTTTCAGTCAAGTGCTTTAAATGGTGTCCCGAAAATCTCTTGGAATGTGAGACAGGAGAAAAGACTGGCACATAGAGTATTGCTTTATGGCCATACAAAAGGGCAACTGACCCCTGCCCAGGCCTTTTCAATGTGAAATGGTTCCTAAAGTTCATCTGCACAGTGAAAAATTGTGGTGAGGTCGCGTGTGGATGAGTAAAGTGAAAGTGGTGATTGGTCATGGTGCTGTCAACCATTGTGGGAGAGCCGGGGCCATGTAAAATGCTCTGTGGGAAAGTGTCAGCCCCCTAAAGAGGTGCTCAGAAACTTGCAGCTCATTAAACTGCCAGCATTTGCTGCCTCACTTGTCAAGAATCATTCAACTTAGCAACTGCTCTTCTGAAACATTCATAAAACACATGCACGTAGTCAGGAAGGGTCTGAATGCAACTGTGATAAAAAAAGTATATGCTACAGCATGCACGAACTCCAGTTTCCATTTGGATTTGACAAAGGATTTGTGCTTTTTCTCCTTTTTGAAAGACCAGGAGATGTGTCTTCTGTATGTTTCTGAGCCATAAACATGTAAAATCAAGAATATACGTTCTTACAACAGGGCATGCAAACTTCACAATCAAGGTTAAATTCAGATTTGAATGGAAATGTATTCCAGCTCTTAATCCTGGGTGCAAAAGGTATACTGGCAAAAATTCTCCTCAACATGTCTTCACATTTTTACATTATAATTAAAAAAAAAAAAAAGAAAAATGAATTAAACACATGCATGCATTTGACTGCTCCAAAAAGAATGACTATTTTATTTAAATAATGCTAGAGCTTCCTGAATCATAATGTATCCCTACCAGACATCAAAATGCAGCATCCATTTTATGATCTTTCAGCTCTTTTCTTATTTGCAAATGTTTATTGAGAGATTTTAAAAAGAGTTGCTGATTTTTAAAAGAATCTTTTCTAGTAAACTGAAAACAAGGAGACTTCCTAGGTTAGCTCTGTCTGGGTGTCTCAATGCCATTAGAAATCTCTCACAATTGCCCA
The DNA here is from genome assembly GCF_016699485.2 of Gallus gallus. Classification (NCBI taxonomy): domain Eukaryota; kingdom Metazoa; phylum Chordata; class Aves; order Galliformes; family Phasianidae; genus Gallus; species Gallus gallus. Next base: position 30,689,516 of record NC_052532.1, read on the forward strand.
GTGTACTTAAGTTTGATAAATCTTTGGAAACCTTCTGAATAGGATTGCTGTGATTTTACTAAGGAATTAGCTGCTGCCATTGCATCACCAATTAGCTTTCCAGAACACATTAAATCCTGCTGCTTTGGTTTACAGAATAACTCAAGCATTACTGATGAAGCATAAAAACTTACTTGGAAAAGCAGTGGGGGATGCAGGGTGCTGACAGGACCCACCGCAGCATGCTGAGTAGAATGGCGGGGCTCGGAGAAAAAAGTGTTTGGAAAGAGCTGCAAAGAAAGCATAGATCTAATTGATTACCCATTGAGCGTGGGTGATATTCATAACAACAGTCGTCCAAAAAGTCAGTGTGTAAAGTCCTGCCCCACAAGCTCTTTTTTCTTTTTTTCAAGATGGTGATATTTTTTAAGGCAAACAGTGATAAACCAAGTAATTGCTCTTTAATTTTAACGAGGTTAGTTTGTATCTATTGCTTAAATACAATATGCAAAACTCTCACAATATATCTCTTATAAGAATGAAACTCTACGGATGTGAAATTTACACTTCTAATTGCTGTAATCCTAAATATTAGGACTGAACATGTTTTAATAATGCAGTCAAAATAATTAGTATAATGCATCTCATAAAGTTAACAGTTAACTACTGTTAACAGTAGTTATTTAATGTGATAGGCATCATATCTCAGAAAAAAAAAAAAAAGATGGATTCTAAAAGTGAATCCCCAACTCTCCTCCTCATACTGTATTCAAATCAATAAAGACTTTGATAACTAAGGAAACGTAAAGAACAAAATGCAATGAGACAATCCAGGCGAAAACTACAAGGCCTGATTCTGCCTTCCTAATATTGAGCTCGATCTCTCTGGGAAGTGTTCTAAATTTCAAGAAGCCACCTGCTGAAGACAGCTCTGCTTAACACAATCAAAACTGCAAAATTGTCCCACAGAATTAGGTAATATTTGGCAGTGTTTCTATAGAATTTTTTGAAACAATGAACCACCAGACCCTTATGTTTAAAAGGTAACTCCATACCCAGATAAAAAATTAAGAAATCAGTAACAAGGAAGGAATACAAATAAATGTATATAAGTAGTGTTCTTCACTTTTGAGGATTTTTCAACTGAATTTAAAAGGAAAGATCCCTGAGAATGAGGTTCTTGAGTAAGTACATGTTAGGGCGTCTCAGTAAATTTTCTGGCGTACAATTCTGCTATCTTCCAAAGCAATGGAAGACTGCCGTAGAAGCCTAAGTCCAAACATTTCGAAAATACTTACCTCTTTTCATCTGAATTCATACAAGCTTAGGAGAAAATGCCTTTATAATGATTAAGTGTTTTATTACTGCAGCTTTTCATCAACACTGCTGTTTCTAATGAAATAACAATATATTGCATGCTGAACTAATTGCCTATATTTGGGGTGCATGCTTGCAAAAAGAGTAATGATTTATGCCAGGCATTAGTATTCTAAAGCTTCTCTTTCACATGAGACTATCAAATACAGAACTCTGTCCCACAGAGCTTTAAAGAATCAAGAATATGCAGCCATATTTTATCTGTCTATATATCTAAGGGACTTCAGAGCAGTTGGAGAGGTACATAAGGTGGACAGTAACTAAAGAAGCACAGAAGATGGAGAAGAAAAAGACCTACCAGATAATCTCAGCCTTCCTCCTGAACATGAAAGTTTGCTCTTAGGAATACCTTCTATCTGCTGCTAACATTTTATCTGCTACAGTTTTGAAACACTCATATGTATCAAATATTCCTTGACTTCTATACTGTCTTCTTCCTATTAATCAAAGCTTGAGCAACTTATTCATGTCATATGATTTTTGTCATGTTGGTCTGTCCTTGATTTTCCCTTTTATGGGTCCTTAATTCTCTCCAGTTCCTTGCTCTTTTTTGATAATGTGGTACTAATCATGATATAGATGAGTACCAGGAGACAGCTGGATAAATAAGGAATGAATGACCTACTGCTTCAGATAGATACCATTCTCCCACAAATAAAGACAGAGAAATATGAAAAGGTAGGTTTTTTCCATTTAGTAAATTTCTCAACAAATGAGTTACAGTCATAAAGGCCAGGAGATGGATCAGTATCGAAACTTGTGCAACTTGCTTAAGAAAACCTCAAACTAGCCACATACTTCTACTATGTTGTGGCAGTGATTTAATGCACAGCAAGCAGCAGAGAGCTCCAAGCAGAGATCTGCTCAAGACAATGGAAGTCATGCTTTTGTCTTTCTTGGCCATTTTACTTCATCTCCTCAGCCAACTCCTGGCTTTTTGTTTGTTTGTTTGTTTTTGTGTGTTTTTTTTTTTTGTTTGTGGGTTTTTTTGACCACATGGCATGTATTCCTCCAAGGGAAGGTGTCTGACTAAGCAGTAAGATGAAAATGATATCTTCATACAACTCTGAACCAAGTGGCTCCTGAGACTATTTCTCAAGGTTGATTCATTCTAGATCCTGTGGAATAATAGCAAGTGACATTATTTCTCCTAAACCTATAGCCAATGCACATGTCTGATTTATAAACTTCTTTAATGTGCTTCAACTACACTGATCTGTGAGCAAATCGTTAGGTCTATCTAACCACAGTTCTAGGTCATGTCTTCAGAAGCAGCTGCACTCAGAGCAAAGTGGAGGAGTTACAGAGTTACACCAGTAAAGAAAATGGCACAACACAATGATACTGAACTTCACTTCAGGAGCTCTACATAGAGAAAAACATGAATCCTTCACCTTAATGCATATGGAAAGCATTGCCTATATTTTCATTTTGTGGTCACATGTATCAGGGCCACTCTACCAATATTTGTGGGTCAAGCAACTCAAAGCAAACATTATTTGGATGAAAATTGCTGAAATGTCAGAATAGTAGTTCTGTATTTATTGGCCAGAATGAAGCATACAGTAACAAAACAGCAGCTTTTGCTTCAAGTCACATCAGCTAAACACGAACCATGGGCTAAATCCTAATAATTCATATTCCAGTACCTGAAGGGAGCGTATAAACAGGAGGGGGAGCGGCTGTTTACAAGGATGGAGAGTGATAGGACAAGGGGGAATGGTTTTAAACTGAGACAGGGGAGGTTTAGGTTGGATATTAGGAGGAAGTTTTTCACACAGAGGGTGGTGAGGCACTGGAACAGGTTGCCCAAGGAGGTTCTGGATGCCCCATCCCTGGAGGCATTCAAGGCCAGGCTGGATGTGGCTCTGGGCAGCCTGGTCTGGTGGTTGGTGACCCTGTACATAGCAGGGGGGTTGAAACTCGATGATCATTGTGGTCCTTTTCAACCCAGGCCATTCTATGATTCTATATGCAAGATACCTAATTCTTTTTCTGCTTAGCATTCCCATTTCATTAAAACAGACACTGTATAGATCCAAGCATTTCACAAAAGTGAGGCTTTACAGATTCAGCTTTACAGATGCAAAAAAAATAATGAGACATCAGAGTCTGGTATAAATGACTTCTGGCACCCAAAATTGTACTATATGTTTTAAAAGAATATTTACTGGGACATAAATATAAAGGGTTGAAATACCTAAAATGAATTCAGCAATTTTTTAATTTTAACTCAAGATAAATTATTTTGACACTTCTGTATGCAAAGTTTTAGTAATAATGCTCATTTACCTTCAGCTTTGTGAATTCAGAGCATTTTACCAACAGACAGTAAAATAACAGGAAACATGCAGATGGAACTCGGGATTATCTGGGCTAAAACTCAGAGATTCACTCAGACACTGACCCTTCAAAATATACTTCCCTCTCTGAAGATATTCTAAATTCAAAAACCTTCCTGTGTCATTTTGAGAGTAAGGGTCCTAAGTCCAATCCAACTGAAATTAATACATAATTTTAAAATGTCTTATTATTAAAGACACTGTTTGCTTTTCCTAATTGGAGCATTACAAAATGACTTCAGAAATGGTACAGGCTACTAGCCAGCAGGCAAAGGGGAAGGGGCAAAAGACAAACTGCTGTGAGGAAAAACAAACCTAAGGTACATTTCTGGTATTACCTGCACAGGTTTCCCTCACTACATGTTTTTTCCTCACATTTAGCTGGTAAAAACATGGTATAATCTTGTGACAAGAGCAGAACCGCCTCAGAAGCGTGATTCAGAGAGCAGCACAGAGCCAGCAACAAGCAATGCTGAGCACAAGAATGAAGTCAGAGCTCAAGCTGTGTGAACCCAGCCCTGATACTCCAACTATTGCTAAGCCATCGTGAACTGCTTTCCCCAGTGGCTCTAGCTCTGGTAGGAGAATTTAATATGTAAACATTAAAATGATGCCATTTCATCTGAAAAACCTGGACAGTTTCTGCCTATGAAGTAGGTAAAAGTAAACTGCAATTTCCCACATACATTCATTCCTGGCAACGATTAAAGCAGGCTCTACAAAGTTGCAAGAAAGCTGCACGTCCTGAGGAGCTCCCTGCAGCCAGTCCAGCAATGACTGGGCAAGTCAGAGGTCCAGCTGAGCCACACAGCACTGCCTGCTCTGTAACACAAGCCATGGGCCTCAGAAATGGGCCACAGCTCTGTTCCTGTGGTCACTGCATTCAGTTTGGTGCTACGGCAGAGGTTGTGCAGCCTCAAGCCTTTGGGGGCACCTGGCCATGAGAAGGAAGTGGCAGCTGCTGCCACCTCCCACTAAAGGAGGTCAGCACCACATAGATGTGTCAAAATGTACTGCAAGAACTTGTGATGCAGCATACCTCAGAGCTGTCCACCCCTGCTTATTTGCTTTGCATTCTCTCCTGTAAAACCAGGCAGTGTGAATGCTCAGAGGAAGCTGAGACAAACGGGCAGACCTGAGTGACACACACAGATCAGTTTTAAAACCCCAGCAAACATGCACATAAATGTTTTTGTACTTCCAAAAATATATCTGGGAATTCTGCATGAAAAGCAAATGTGAGAAGCAGGCTTGCATTTTTATAATGGGTCTCAGTGGAGCTTTCAAAAATCAGCAGAGTAGTCACTCCAGAAAAGCTATGTCACCAAATAGGGCTTGAAATGTGCTAACAGCACGATTACGGGTTCCTTACACCTACAGCAATGTAGTAGATGACGGAGTCACACTGAGGATTAGCTCAGATCACATGAATGCCCGCCAGTGTTTAGAGGTATCATTTGCATGCCTTATTATTAGGGCACGCTTTGCTTTACATGATGACTGGTTTGTTTTCTCTGCCTAAGGAAGCATGCAGATCTCACTGCTAGGACAAGGAAAGGCAATGTCCACAGCCCACACCACTGCCAAAGCCTACACGGACCCCCCAGAATCAGCAATAAAGGCTCCTTCCACCTTCTCCGTGCCTTGTACATGCTTTTGCTGTTGGGAAGATGTGAATCTGGAAGGCTTCATCTCCTACTTTGCTTGGTTCCTGCTGGGTGCCCAAAGGCTTACATGGCCCTGGCACTTTCTGCCTACCAGTTCTTGGAAAAAAAATCTTTTCTCTTTCTTGGTTAAATATTTTTAAGGGCATTATTGTCAGTTCTCTGTCTAAAAGTTTGGTGTGCTAAGCTCTTTGCCTAGGCCTTCTGTACAGTCAATGAGAGGAGATAAGCAGCTCTACACAAAGACTTGGCACCTTAATATATATGTCTAAGAAGATAAGTTGTGTCATTCTCTGGAGGTGTCTCTCTGTATCAACTACGGATTAGACAAGGTATATGGACAATTAGATTAGACAAAACCCCTTTATTTTTAAGCAGTTGAAATAAGATGGCATTCTTATCTTGTCAAAATAATACCATCCTCTCTAGAGACATAAGCAGGCTGGAAAAAACGATAAACTTCAGCCATAAAGAATTATTTCTTTTGGTTATCAACATACTTTGGAAATAATTTCCTCAAACAAGGTGAAACTAGGCTCACATGCTGCAACAGGGCAGTTCACTCGTTTTCATCATTGCAACCCCAACTCAAAATCTTGCCATTGCCTAAAATGCATCATTTACTCCAGCAGTATGCACTGAAGAGCTACAATTCCTACCCGAGCCTCCCCTGGCTTTACATACTTGAACTTGTTTTCATTCTGAAAAGATTTCATTCCCAACTCTGTTATAGGTTATGACTGACCACAAAGATAGAAAAATTAGAGTACAAATTAGTTTGCGAAGCTGAATTAAGCAAGAATGATGTTCTATGAAACACTTTCCGGGGTAAATGGAGGCAGAAGACTTGCCTTCCCAAATCATGGGGAACTTAGGAATGTAAAAAATGATAGCACAACGAAGCTTAATGAAATTCTCTATTTGTGTAGAGAACTTGACTGATGAGATTAATCCTTATCACTTCATTTGTTTTCTAAAAACCCAATGAATATGGTATGAAATTTCAGAAGACTTCAATCTGAAGTATAAAGGGCATTTTATAGAAATGAATTTGCTATCTGTAGGCACGATTAATTCCACTGTTTTCTTTTGGCAAATAATTGCCTTTCTGCAGACCCTTACTACTACTGCAGACCCTTACTATCCCCAGGCAGTGCTCAAATCTCACTAAGGACCAGACTGGAGCCTCGTTCTTTGTCAGTGCCACCAGAGGCCACAGCACTGCCCCACCACAGCTGTCACTGTGCTCAGACTGCCCAGCTGTGCTGGGTGGTAGTAGGGCAGGCACCAGTCTAGCTCTGCAAACTTACACAGAGGGAAGAGGCAGCTTTACGAGCCACTGCACAGCCACTCTTTTAAGGCATGCTGGGCACCTCAAATCAATTCTATCAAATGGATCAAGATGTTTTTTGGAAGCAGAAAAAGATGCTGTGATTTAAATTACCTCCTGCTCGTCATAAACAAAGATGAGGTTTTACTAAAAGCAGGAAATAAAGCAAAACGGTTATTATAGGACAGAATTAGGGTCATCACATCAAGGAGAAAAAACTGACGCTGGCCCAAAGAGTCAGCCTGCAGATGACAACTTGGTTTTACTTCCCTGCAGTGTTACCAGTTTCCTGTATTACCTTAGGCAAGTTACTTCCTTTGCCCCAGCTGCTCCTCCAAGCAGTAGAGGTCCCTCCTATCTCACTGGCACGCTGCCATGATAAATGCATTCAGATGTAAAGTACCCAAATGTTGGAGAAACAGAAGCCACATCCATATCATTGAACAAATGTTTATTAGTGTAAGTTAATTTTATGTTTACGATTTACTTATTCTAATCACCTTCTTTCACACTATATGTAATGTACTGTATTCTTTCCTACTGTATTCTGATGCCTTAGGCAAAAATCCCATAAGTTTAATTTTTCAGAAAGTTTATTGATGGAAGTATCTCACTATTACGTTTATTTTATTTGTTTCATTGTGCTTTTCAGTTTCTTTTCTCCATTAACCTATCAAAACACCGAGATTAAAGTAGAAAGCCAAATTCTCGCCATGTATGTACCAGTAAGTATATTCAGGTTGCAAAGCACTTACTGGCATTTTCCTTCCAGGGCATGTTACTTGAGAAAATAAGAGATTTTGTGGAAAATAATTTCAGGTAGCAGAGAACAGCACACTTCTCACTGAGGTCACTCCGAGCCGGCGCCAACCAGTACTTGTGGAAATCAAGTCACAGGGAAAGAAGTGGAGAGCACCTCTTTAAAGTCCGTAGTACAGCCAGCTGCATCTCATCACACTCCAGATAATTTTCCTATGCCAGAAAATGCTGAGAGAAACCCTCAAGTTTTCCATTTTATCCAGAAGGTGATGATAGCACTGAACTACAAGGCGAAGGGCCAAATCAGAGATTAGCAAGCAAAAAAATGCGGACTTCCTTCCTACTCAGAGTCCATTAGGTTGCTCAAAATTTCTCCTTTAGGCTTCCCTCACCTCTTCATGGTTGAAGTATAAGCTGCATAGCTGTAATACATTTCACTGGGAAAAACTGGTTTACAACAGTGCAATTTTTAAATGTTCCTACCTAGGAAGAACACTTTTCTGGTGCCCAGTGCTTAAAAAGCAGAGCCAGGTTCTGCACTGTGTGTACAGCCATGGTTACAGGGCATGCAAAGCTCTCACAAAGCTCAAAGTAGGATTTAATTTCTACTTTATTAAGACAAAAGGTCCTAAACAGGAACCAGGACCACAGCACTGACACTGGGAGAAATTCAGTCCAGTTAGACAGAAACAGTGCTTCATGTGTGCTGGTGTTGGTGGGCCCAGTTCAACGTTCTATCACCAACAGTGTGGCTTGAAAGGAAGGCGCAAGGCAGCATGCAGGAATCCAGAGTGGCTGTAAGCCAAACATCGCAGAAAGCAAGTTGATCACCTGCCATTACCATTCCTTCTGCTTTTCCTTCCTAAACTCTGAGAAACATGCTGGTTCATGTGGTTGGATTCTTAAGTCAAAATAAGCTAAATTAAAAAAAAAAAATGTTTTGATGTCATTTATAAAAATCAATGCAATGTTGGAAAGTGATTTTAATATTTACAGAGAACATAACAATATTTCTTTTCAAAATTGCTTTCACTCATTAGATGATGCATCTTACAGTACTTGAGTACTTGTTCAGTTTTTCCTTTAGGATCGTTTTTAGGGGAACTCAAAATACATAAGCAGATAAACACTTGAATGATAAAACTGGATCAGTTCGAATCTGTAAGTAATATGAATGAAAATTTGCTAATAAAACTGCTGCTGAAGAGTTAGAAAGGGAAAGGCCACCACAAGTAGATGGCACAGACCAACAGCCCCACCCCAGCCAGACTCCATGGCACACATGGATGAGAGCCTTCCAGCTTTGCTCATGTCATTCCTCAAAGGACACCATGGGTAAATGTTAGTTTTGGATGTGTAAAATGTTTCAGCTTGTTGAGTTGGGTCTCTGCTGTGATTTGCTATGCCTTGCCTCCTGAAAACTTCTGGTGGCTGCACCAGGGTTTGGGACTACACATGCAATACAGATTACTGATCCCAATAATTTTGATACTTTTTAGTCTTTTTTTTTTTTTTCCCACTTTAAACACCTTGAATTGTGCAAATCTAGTTTGTTAGAGCACTTTCGGTCCCTACATAATATGTAAATACTTGTTAGGTCAGGAAGATTGCTTTTTTTAAAGCAATTCGCTTTATTCTGTTCTGTAGTGTTTAATAAGAACTCAGACTAAAATGTCATATAGGTTTGGAAGTCCAAACTGAAATGTGTTTACTCCTCCAAATAAATATTTAATACAGATAAAAATCTCTAAATTAAAAAACCACCTCATCAGCCGTAGGCGCTTGCTTTAGCAGGGGGCTGGACTCAATGTTCTCTAAAGTTCCCTTCCAACTCCTACAATTCTGCGATTTACCTAATAAAAACTCCTAAGTTAACATACCTCTGTAAACTCTGAAAATCCATACTCTGATAAAAGAGCCTTTTCCCCTACCAGAGTACAAGCAAGGAACTACAGCCTGACCATGCGAGCCTTACTGAGAATTACTACTGTCCAGTGTGTGAACAGTTCCTGTAGAGTACGCCGATGCTAGAGAGAAGAGACTCCTTAGAAACTACAAAATCTGGCTCAGCAGAGCTGTTCTGATCTAGGTTGTATTTACAAGAGCTCAGAATCCTAAGATTGCTCATCACCCTAAAAGACGTCAGTCAGACCAGCATCTACTACCCTCGCTAGAACCTATACATCCCTGTTGTACATCTACATTAGCAGACTTTCTTAATGAGTGCATAATGCATGAGGAAATCTAGTATTTCTCACTGCTCAAATGTAAGGGTCTGGTGCTTTATCCCAAAGTTCCCTATGAAACCAGTTGTGGGCTAGGAAGAAATGTAGGGTCACTACTAGGAAGGCTCAACCACGCAGCACTTTGCTAAGTCCACAGGTACCCACGTAGGCCGATGAAAGAAAACTAACTCTGGGAGCGAGCACTTGAAAAATTCAACCTTAAGTAATGTGTGAGAGTTAGAAAAAGGCTACTGATAGCTATGAGTGCTGGGGGATCTGCTGTCCTGCTTCTATGTGTGCTTTGTGCATAGAAAAGCAGCACTGGCTCTACAACTTAAAAATAAAAAATAAAAATAAAAGAAAGATAAAGAAAAGAATGTGCAGCTAATTGCAGAAAGATGGTGTTTGTCCTCTATCCTGCCTTGGGAAGCATGAACATGTGTTTAAAGAACTGAAATGCTTAAGACACGCTCACATCACCGACGTCCGGAAACGCTGAAGGCACAAGAAATGTTTTGGATTTTGCAGAACACTTCATAGGATTTAATTGAAATAAAAATATACTTGGAAAGAAATTAACTGTTAACAATTTCGGTTCTACGGGGAGCCACTCGTTTCACACCTGAAAGCCTCAGCTCAACAGCCAGGCTTCCGTCCGTCTTATTTTAAGCACATTTAAGACTGAAATATCATATATCAAACTCTGAACACATCACCGAATGCTGAGATAAAGCGATACATTAAAACATAAAGGGAAAATGTAACATCCACGGCTGAATTTTAGGGACTCTGTAATCCAGCTTCAGCCAGCTTAACGACTGACAGAAACGCTCACTCCTAAGTATGCCTTACAGTGGTTCTGTTCAGGCAAAACACACGTGGCGCATTAGGAAATAAACTTCGCTCCGTAAAATCGTTTCAGCCCGTCCTTCCCCCGCGCTGAGGGCGGCAGTGCCGCTCGGCTTTCCCCGGCACCGAGCGCGGGGCTCTCGGACCGCTTCAGGCCGTACGGAGCTGCGATGAAGAGCGCTTCCAGCCATCCCCGCGACCAGTAGCGACGCTCCGCCGCGCTCACTCCATCCACAGGTGCGCGGCTCCGCGAAGTTCAAAGCCGCGGATGGCGAGAGCCCCACCGCGGCCCGGCCGCCCCGCCCGCTCCCTGTCCCCGTTCCTCGCGGCCGGCGCTCACCTGTGGCCGCCGGCGGGAAGACGCCGCCTCTGTCCGCCGCCGGAGCCCGTGCTGGCAGGCGGCCGCCGTCCGCCGCCGAGGGGTTAAGCACTTGGAAAGCCCATCTGGTCGGATAGGGACCCCCCGAGGGGCTGATTTGTTCCGCCGCGGGGCACAGCTTGAGGGGGACGGGGCTGGCGGGGAGGGGACGGAGCTGGGCAGGGCTCTGCGGCGCGCCGGCCCGTAGCAAGTTCTCGATGAGGAAACTTTTGCCCAGGCTGCCGAAGCCCGGCGCCGCCGGCAGGTTGAGGAGCGCCGAGGAGCCCACCAGGTCCCAGTACAGCGCGCTGGGCAGCATAGCGAGGGCCGCCCGGCCCGGCCCGGCCCGGCCCGGCCGCCGCGGCCCCTCACTGGGCTGGGACGGGGCGCCGGGCTGTGGGGCCGGGAGGGCTGCGGGGAGCGGAGCGCTCGGGGGAGGCACGCCGCGCCTCTCCGCCGGGCTGGAAGGTGTGTCCAAGCGCATTCATTATGTCAGCCGGGCCGGGGAGTGATGGACGCGGCCAACAATGCCGCCTGGCCCGGCAGCCCCTCGGGAAGGGGGGTAGGGCGGGGAGCGGGGCGGCCGCGTCCTCGCGCGGGGGTGGCTGCCCCCTGCAACCCGCCGCCATGTCACCCCTCGGGGCGCCCCCTGCGTCCCGACATGGCGGCGGGCCCGCGGCTGCCGGCCAACCTGTGCCGAGGGGACGGGAGGGAGCGGAGCCCCGGGCTCGGGCGGGGGAAGGTGGCCGCGGTGCTGACCGCAGCGCTGCGGCCGGATCGGCCGACCTCCTGATCTCATGAGGTAATAGGAAGATGGTCATTAGCTCACTCCCCGTGGGCATTTCGATTTGCTTTTTCAATATATTTTTAATGCCCCCCCCCCCCTCCCGCCCCTTCTGGATTTTTAACATTTGTCTCAATAAATCTGATTAAGATCAGCACAGCGCTGTTAATCATGTTTTCCTGAAGATGTGGGGTGATGGTTTCTGTAGGCATAAACATCCTTTGGCAGGAGTGGCTCTGTTTCTACTTGTGTATCTTCCTTTTATTTGTTTACCTAAAAAAACATGTAACATGGCAGAGATGTATCATTTTCCAGTGAAAACACACATGTGGGAGGTTAAAATTGGATGCTGTTCCCAAAGGCTTGGAGGTGTCTTCCTGTTTTGCAGAGAAATCCTTTCATTTCAAGCAGGTGCTAACTTGTTTCATCTCAGAGATATTCCCTGCAGAACCTTCTGGAGCAGATCTGTCCCTTACTATTGTATAGCAGTAGCCTTGGACATTATAACAGAGTGGTTATCATGGCTACAGCAAGCTGAAGAAGTGGAACTGTTTTCAGACAGCAGATGGGAAGGATGGTTCAAAAGTGCTGTGTCCAGATGTGACATTCTCAATATGGGAGAGATGTGGACCTGTTGCATCATGTCCAGAGGAGGGCCATAGAAATGATTTAAGGGATGGAATTTCTCCCCTACGAGGATATGCAGAGAGACAAGGCTCTGGGGAGACCTGGTAGCAGCCTTTCAGTATCTAAAGGGAGAGGCTATATAAAAGCTGGGGACAGACTCTTTGGCAGGGTCTGTTGTGATAGGACAAGGGTTTCAAACTAAAAGAGGGGAGATTTAGGTTGGATATAAGGAAGAAGTTTTTTACAATAATGGTGGTGAGGCACTGGAACTCTCACTTGCCCAGAGAGGTGGTGGATGCCCCATCCTTGGAGACATTCAAGGTCAGGCTGGACATGGCCCTGAGCAACCTGGTCTAGCTGTGGGTGTCCCTGTTCATTATAGTTAAGTTGGACTAGATGACCTCTAAGAGTTCCAACTCAAACAATTCTATTATTTTCTACTATTCTATGATTCACAGATTCAGTCACAGATTGAACTACTGTGACACCCAGTGATAACTTGGGAGTTGAGAATTCATCACTCAGCCCAGGCCTTCCCTCATGTCCTCAGGTAGCTTGATCGTGCCAGAATTTGAGCATTTCCTCCATCGGCACCACGGCAGTGGTATCTGTGGTGAACATGATGGAGTTGCTTCATACCAGAGGTGCATGGAGTACAATCTTCTGTCTTCAGCGGTGGCTATAAGTATGAGGAAGAATAAGAACAAAATGAGCATATCTAATAGTTTACCTCTAATATGGTCCCTTTCTGTGAATGTTCTCAGCTCAAGCTTAAGCACTTACATTTGCAGATCTGAAGGTCATCATCTTTGTGAGGTCCGGATATTAATGCAAGTACTTTACCTGTGTGTACCTTGAGACTGGAGTTGCCTCTTGCTACGGAAAAGGACAGAATCTAGTATAGTGCAGCCAACAGCATATTCAAAGCAAATATGTAACATTGTGATATTAAGATACAGGGATATGTATTTACCATGTTCCTAAGAGAAAGAATCAAGGCCTCACAGGAGAGCACCTGTTTTTGAACTTTGCAAGTAGCTGCCTTTTTAATTACGTCTCATAAATTTATTCACAGTTAAGGATTTTTTTCTGTCTTTCCTTTCACTGACCAAATTCTCACAGAGTTCCCAAGGGCCTGAGACACTGAGAACCATAATTCAGCACTTGGGAAAGTGCAGTTAGTCCATCCAGCTGTGTTGCATGAATAAAAGGTATTCACCAAGCAAAAGATGGTTGTTAATGACAGAAGCCTTCAATGACAGGCTCGGGGTTTGGTTTCCTCCAAAGCCATTTCTCATGCCAAAGTGACTGCTGTTGTGTTAATCTCAGCTGTGTAGTTTGGCATGATTAACAAGTTGCACATTTCTGGGAAATAGAAGGACAACACTTGTAGAATTTGACAACTGCTCTGCTTGGTGGAAGAGAGTGATCAATTGCCACACAATCAGTTAATAATTCATGTCAGGTTTTGCCTGGTTCCAAGGTGCAACTGAGTCATTGCGATGAGTTTAAGAAGTTCCCTTCTTCTTTCCTATCTCTTATTCTGGCTCCAGAGCTGTACCAACAGAACACTGTGAAATGGCCCTTCCAAGCTGTAAATAAGACAGTGAAATAAAAATTATTTTTTCAAGAGATTCCCAAGGGAGAGCTAAAACCAGCTGAGACAGCTTAAGTGAGAGTGGTAGCATAGAACTGGCTGACTGAACTCTTTAAACAAGGGTAGCCTCTGAGCATTTTGTCCTGGGGCACAGCTCTGTAGCCCTGCTGAGCAGCAGTTACGAATTCTCTGTGTCCTCAGGGTATGTGAGAACAAGATACAGTCAGGCCCAAGAGCTATTTTCTGTCCACAGCTGGAGAGAACAGTGCAAAAGAGTACAGATTATACATTTAAACCTGAAGTGTGAACTAATTTGAGTGTAAAAAGTGGTATCCTTAAACTGAGGTCCTTTTCAGTGAATACAGCCTGAATATGTATATCATAAAGATCCTTTGCCAGGGAGCTGGAAAGTGCATGCTTTTTACCCGGATATATTCAGCAAGTAGAGGTGGTATTCCCATTTCTTTTCATTTGGTCCAGCAAATTTGGAAGGTATTTAGGCTATTTGAATTTTGCCAATCTATTAAATTACTTTTGCTTTAAACAGATTCAATCAGAAGAAAGTTTTCCTTAACTGGATAGCCTGGCTTGTTTTGAGGTGGCTGGAAAAATGTTAAGACACACTTCTCAGGTTGCAGAGCTTAAGGAATGAGGTATATGAACATAGATGAAATGCCCAGCACTCTGTTATGCCTTTCCCACTGTAAGTCCAAGGTACAGCCAAGGCATGATATTTAATGTACCGAGCACAGAGTCCATGCAACAAAATCAGTTTCTCCCATGATACTTTTTCTGCACTTTTTTTTTTTTCTGGTGACATTTCCAGCCTTGAGCTGGGGGGTTTCTCCCTTGCATCTCCTTCTCAGCCCCAAGTCATGTTAAGCTGAGCTCTGCCTTTAGTTCATACTGCTCTTACAAATCTTCCCATCGCTTAACTGGATGCATGTATATTAGCAGTCAGATGCTCCTTTTAACTTTCTTTCCAGTAATTTCTTACTGATTTGCTGGCACGTTTGACTTGCTTCTAAAACTGCCAAATATATGCCTAGTCAATAAGCTGCAGCAATCAACCACAAAATCCAAAGAAACAATTCTTTATTCATTTCCTTATTTTACACTCTACCAGATTCAATCAACATTTACTTTTTTTATGTGTGTGTGTCATATTTACATACATTTAATTTTCTTGCGAGCCCTATTTAACAAGGAGAATGTTCTTGGCAAAGACACTTGCTGAAGGCTTAAGCTGCTGAAGCTTAGGTCTCAGCGCCAGTGAGTTACTCCGAGGTACTCAAAGGATAATGGGATGCTCATTTATTTTACTGCTTAAACTATATTGTAAACATGCAGCATGGTTATCTCAGGAGAAGATGCGCTTTCCAGGGTCTTGTGTCAGTAGCAGCTGAGAAGCCTTGGAATTCAAAAGAATCATGCAAATAGGGAAAGTCCTACCTACTCTGAGGCAAACATACAGGCAGAGTGGATAAAATGTCTGAGATCGATTTAAGAAGAGAAATAAGTCATCCGAGTGTTCTTTACATTCTATTAAATTCAGATACACAGAAACTTTAGCACACCTGCTACTTGTAGGTTTGAAGACTTCATGTGGTGTGAGCCGTCTGCCTCTATGCTTCCAGTGTTCCTCTTTGGCAGCCTGAGATACTCCAATTGTATTACTGCCATTTCATTCCATATAGCCAAGAATAGGGATCTTGATACAGAAACAGACACATGCTTGCAGGAGACAGAGATGAGGTAATTCTAATGCTCTGTTTGCGTGGGCATACCAAAGGCAGCTCTACGCAGTCATAATTTTACTGGATTTTTTATATGCCACTTTAGAGACATCTATTTTAAACCAGTTATTAACAATTTCCAACTTAGCTTTTCCAGTAAAAATACTGCCATATGTACTCTACTTTTCTGCTTGTAAGCTTAGGAGCAACATATTCCAGCCAGAGGAAAAATGTGTGAATCCTACAAGAGAATACACAGCCTTCTTGGGATTGATCCTGAAATTCTCACTAAATGCCTTGGGCTTAAGGATCAAAATTCACTTCTCATAACATAATTATCTGCCTTTTTCTAAGTGAGATGTATTTTCCACACTTAGAAATAGATGTCCCATATTGTTTTGTCTAACCTAAGCATGGTAGACATCAGCATGGGCAAGAACATTCTGCAAGATAGTACCAGGCTTGCCAAGCACGGGCTAGGCTGTGACCTCAGTGCAGAGCTGCTATCAGTTTATTGCCATTACTGCTCTAAATTTCCCCTCCCTGCTCAAAAATCACTCCAGTGACATTTCACTGATAATGGTATTTGGGTAAGCTGAATGTCCTGGACTGGGTCGGCCTCTCAGTGTCCTGTTCTGCTAACTTGGGTGCAAATCACCCTGGGGAGGTCCAGCCTGGATACACTGCAGAGAGCGGGGACAGAAGTAGAGCAGGCGCAGGTGCTGCTCTGCAGGAGGAGTTTAAGTTATGACCTTGAGTTTATTTCTACATAAACTAAACTGTTCTGGTTTACACCTGCTGCTTTTTGTAGAATGAGGCTTAGGACACATTTCAAATACAAAGTGTGGCAGCTGCATGGTTTGAAGCATTAAACTGGCAGAAGCTGACCTCTTCAGCACATCTCACAATGAAAAATGCTGCTGTGACTTGCACTGTGCAGGCTGTGCTGGAGGAGTGTCACCTGCACCGCATGCTGATGTGCTGTCCCACACACAGCCTTCAGAATCCCTTCCCAACAAAATCAGGGTGTAGAAGGAGAGGAAAATTCTATTTGCACACTGTGGTCCTATCATAGGCCACCAGTTTCTCCATTTGTCATAGAATATTTTCAGCGCATTTGGAGGCACAGACAGCGCTCAGACAACAGAGTAAGAAATTCCATGCCGTCTTGCTGTGTGTGCAGCAAGGGTGGGCTGGTGTTCCGCACGGCTTCCGCTCTAACTGCCCACACACGCCACTTGCAAGGCTCTCAGAGCTTGCCAGCCAGGGCTGCCTTTCAAGGGAGGAGCAGAACTGGCATCCAGCCCACAACATTACAAGATTTGGGGCACCCCGTTGCTGCCGTTTTAATTTCTGAGGAGGCAGTTCTCCTTGACACTTGCTTCTCTTCCTACCTCCTGCTGTGTTTTTTTTTTACAGCTCTGATATCCTGAAA
Organism: Gallus gallus; assembly: GCF_016699485.2. Lineage (NCBI taxonomy): Eukaryota > Metazoa > Chordata > Aves > Galliformes > Phasianidae > Gallus > Gallus gallus. Next base: position 30,706,578 of record NC_052532.1, read on the forward strand.
GCAGTATAAACTTTGCCAGGTTAGTCAGGCCTTTGAGAAGTCTAGATTTAGCTAAAGCATTTCACAGCGATCCCAGCTGAACTTAACTGTTCACCAGGAAACTCTGCTGTGCTCAGGAATCACCATCATTCTTAACAAACACAGATGGAATTAGCATTCTTTCAATCCAGTTCCATAAAAAGCTTCGAGAGCTCAGTTTCAAATGACTGAAGTCATTTCCGTCAAATCTGCCTTGCCATTAGATCTCAGCAAGCTGCAGAAAAACACACAGAAGTGAAATGCTGAAGTGTGAAAAGGAACTGATTCCCTGTCAAGCTATGTTGCAGATGTGCACCAGTTCTTACTGCAGCATGCACCCTGACTCCCATGCATGATTTTAGCACATGCCGAGAGCTACTTATAAGGATGTGATCAAAACGTTATAGCTGTGCTTCTCCTTGCAGAATCCACACATGGAAAACTGCAGTCCTAAAGGATTTTAATTGGAAATTTCGTTTTCACAGTTTGGTTTTATTTATTTTTTTTTCAGCTTTATGACATAGCAGGAGTGAAGTGGAGTACGTGAAAGATAGCTTATATAGTAGAACTTGTAATTCACATTAAATTAGACATTAGCAGGATTTACTGCTCCCAGTCTGATACAAAGGATCCAAAAGGAAGCATATAAAATATGCATTGTGTTCTTGAAAGATAAGTTATATTCCTGAGAATAAATTGTATTTACAACTCTGCTGATGTGAAATACAGAGCTTATCCAATAGTCTGTGCAGCATCATCTTCTATACCCGGGTGTGATTTACTCTCCACACAGCAGTGTTGATACCTCATGCATCTGGTGATACGAAAAGCAGAGTGTTTCTGAATGTCTTAGGTATTTCATACAACTTCTGTTGTGTACCTTTGTCAGCTTAGGAAAGTGGTGCAGTTAGAGACTTGTGTAATCATTTCAGAGGGTGGTTTCCAATATTGGATTAACCATAAGAAGGAGACGGAATGCTACTAAAAAAGAAATCAGGTACCATAATATTAAGATGTGCCTTAATGGAAGATAAAGTAGGAAGTGTGCACCCTCTTCATGCTTGCTTTGGAAAGAACAAAGTCAGTAGTTTTTTTAAACATTGTTCCTTAAACATTAAAAGTAATTGTTAACACAGAAATGACAGAGAATTAATGTGTGTATGCACACTTACCTCTTGGTTTCATTGACATCATCAGTTTCTTTTAAAGTTTGTAACATAATGCAGAAGAGCATATGAACATGGGCTACTGCATTCAGAAGTATTTTACCTTCAGAAGTGAAGGTTCATGGTTTGGTGAGGTCCCACATGGCTGCCTTGAATGATTCTGGCACTTTCTATCAGAAGTGTTAGGTCATATAATGAAGTTTCAAGGCAAAGAAAAGCACCATATAGTTTCTGCAGTTGTGAAAGAAGGAAAATGTTGACAGCGGGGTCTCAATCAAACATTTGCAAAGCAATTTGGTTGTCAGTTAGTCAAGCAAAAGTTTCATTCAGGTACCACTGCATAAGAATTGTTGGGCTGTTTCTCTTTACCATTCTCTCTCTCTTTTTTTTTCTTTACTGAGAGAAGCAAACTTGTTACCAGAATAGTATAGAAAAGATATCTAACCTCACAGCAAAGTGAAGAATATGAATCATAGAATCATAGTCTATATCCCGAGTTAGAAGGGACCCGTAAGGACCATTGAATCCAACTGGTCTGAGCAGGACATGCTTTGTAAATGATGTACAAGAAATAGAGGGTTACCCACATTTTGCTCAGTAACAAAGAAAAATGGTACAATTTCCAGTTTGGTATTAGTGGCTGTACAATTTGGGGACCATCTCTTGTGTCAGTCTAACCAAGGTTCTGCTGAAGAATACTGTGGTGTTCGTAACAGGTTTGAGCCTCCCTGATCCAACTGGCTGAAGGGCTCCGTGCAGTGGTGATGGTGGTAGCTCAGCACCACTGAAGTCAAGACAATTGTTCATATTAGTTAAGCTTTTGGAGAACTGGGTCTTATAATTTCTGGTAGGAAAACTCACTACATAGCTATCAGAATTTTGCTGTGTTGTGGCAATTCTCCTCACAAAGGAACTCCTCATTATCAAGGAAAACAATAGCAGGCTGAAGCAACTCTCCCCAACATCCTATTTCTTCAGAAACAAGCATAAGTGCTTCACGAACACTTTGGGGGTGAGGGGAAAAGAGAAGGACTGTGAAGCTGCCTGGGGGTTATGGTCCAGCAGGAGAGTAGACGGGAGTCTTGCAGAACTGCTGGACAAACTTGTATTGCTATGAGCAGCTTAGGGACTAGGCAGCCTGACTAAGCACACTGACCCTAAGGAAGAAAAGATTTCTTCAGACAGAGATAATAGAGCTCAAATATAGCCAGTCTAATTTCTCTCCTTTTCTTCAGGAGGGTAAATTGACAGAGAAATAATCTCCAGAATGCTATTTTGCATTTCAGTAGTAGTTTCTGGGACAGTTTGTGTGTTAGAAACCCTTTCTGTTGTTCTGTTTTACCTTTTTTGTTTCCCCAGGCATAACTCTTTGATGTGCACAGGGCGCTATGCCATCTTTGCTGTGCATAATCTATAGGCCTGTAAAATTCCCCTGTTTTTCATATGAAGTAATCCAGCAGAAGCAGCGTTGGAAAAATCTATAAGACTGAATGCTCTTTTATTTAAAATCAAGTAGCTCTATTTCTGGATTTTTTTAAATGATTGAGAGCTATCACAGAACACCATCAATTCATTCAAATTCCTCTGAAAATTTTTTATTCACCGGACTATGGAAAAAAAGTATTTGGTTGCTACTAAGACAGAGAACAGTGAAGATACATTTCTTTGTGTATACCAACCTCTCACCCACGGCACTCTCTCCGCTGTTCCCAGTGCCTCAGATACCTGAATGTTGAAGCACTTATCTATATGAATTCAGTCTTGTCTTATGTGAACGTCTGCCAGGCAGGAACTGGGCTGTCAGCTTCATCCCATCAAAAAGACTTTCAGTGCCATGAGCTGAAGGCAGGTTCCAATTGTTAGGTCATTCTGGCCTGGGCTGAATTTAAAGGCAGGCTCCTGGAGCTAACGGAAGTTGCTGGAGGCAACAGCTCAGCAAAAGGCACTAAAATCATATGTCTAATACTTATTCTTTTGACTCAATTACCCACTGACTCTTTATTTTTATATCCAGTGGAACCTAAGGGCGGCAAATGCTGCGTGAGGGGAACAAATCCTGTGTAATAGTTCTTGTTTTGGTACATTCAGTTGGTAGTGATTTATTAAGGGCTGCTGAATAAGCCTGATTAAAATGCATAAACAGTTCTGAACAGTAAACAACCATGTCTAAGGATGAAAAAATGGGACCCACATGCTGTGCATGGAAATTGCCCTTAACAACATGGCCTATTGTTGAACAGATAGGAAGCCAAAGGTTGCTTGTAATCAAATTTGAAGTTTCCCATCACTTATAAAAGCAACACTTCCTTGTGTAAACGTTTCGATTTGTTGTTGTTAAAAACTGCTTCCTGACTTAATCCCTACAGGAACACACCATTTCTTTGATTGCCAGGTAGGAAGACAATTTCAGATAAAGTAACTTAGGGAGTTAAACAAAGTAAAATAAATATTCAGAGCCCAAGCATTCCTGCAGCAGTAAAATCTATGTGGTTTGTTAAGATTAGTTAGAAAAAATGACCATTTGCATCAATTTAAAGTTAATCTCTCCCAAGAATTTCATCTGCTCTTGCAGTTAAGTAATGCAAAATAGCAGAGATAAAAAGCAAGCACAGTTAGAGCAGCACTGGCCCTCATAATGGGAGGGCAGATGGAAGCGGCCTGCAGATTATGGATTTTTCCCTCCAATAACATGGCTAATTAATTACAGAAATTTGCATATTAAATATCTGATCTAAAAAACTGTAGTCTTTCCTTGAATGTCAGGGGGCTTTGAGTTGCACTTAGAGCAAACATAGCTACATTTCCAAAACATAAAAGTCGCTTTTGACTGCTTTGACAAATACAGCTTCATTTTACTGAGACACTTCAGAGCAAGGAAACCTCAATTCCTAACAGAACTATTAATGCTGTTACATTTCTCTCCACACACAGAATGAGCTGTGCCATTGGCTTCCAGGGAGCCACAATTCCACCCTCTGCATTTGAGGTGTCTGAACAAAGTGATGACTTTCTAACATTCTTATTACATTTTTTTTCCTATAGCAAATAGGAACAAATTGTGTTTAACTGTGTCCTCATGTATAAAACATGACTGTCTATTATCTATCCTCTTTGAAAGTTCCTACAGTCTTAGAAGTCCCTAACAACTAGAAAAGGCAAATGTCGCATCCATCCTCAGGAAAGGCCAAAAGGACAAGCTGGGGAATGACAGGAACTAAAGGAACCACATGAGGTTCAGAGAGAACAAGTTCCCAGTGCTGCCCCAGGGCACCAGCCCCCTGCAGCAGCCTGGTTGGGGATCAGCTGGGAATAGTTTTGTGGTGATGGCTCTTGGGGTCCAGTCAGCAGGCAGGTATGGGCCAGCCGTGTGCCCTGGCAGCAGGAACAGCCAGCAGAAGGAACACAGCCTTTAGATTGAGGGAAAGAATTATTCCTCATTTCTCCACACTAGATACTGCATCCAATTTTGGGCACAGCAGTGCAAGAAGGAGTGACAACCTGGAGTGAGTTCAGCAGAACTGGGAGGAGAGGCACCTCATGGTGAGAGAGCAGGAGACAGAAGGCTTAAATTGACATGAGGCATTCCAACTGCATATAAGAGTGAATCTTTTGCCCATGAAGACAGTTAGGCAGTGGAAGAGACTACTCAGAGAAGCTGTGCAGGCTCCATCCTTGCAGATGTTGAAGACCCAACTGGTTAAAGCCCTGAACAACCTGATCTTTGCTCAGAGGTGACCCAGCTTTGAGCAGGAGATTGGACTGGAGTCCTCATATGGTTCTTTCCAGCCTGAATTATACAATGAGCATATTCTATGATTCAGAAACAGTTCTTAATAATATGTCTATGTAAACTATGTTGCAAGATCAAACTCGTTTTTAGTAATGCAATTGGGGCTATTCCATGTAACAAGCTTCATGGTGTGGACTTTTGGTGAGAGTGTGGTGAAGAAAGGCTATTCCTAGATCTTTCTGGAGAATGTCTACAGCCTTAACTTAGAGATCCTTGGACTGGGGTAAGAATGGGATCCGCAGTCCTTCTGTATTTAAGCATCTTCTGGGTAAAAATTTTGGGAAGCTATATTTGCTGATAGCAAAATACAGCAAATATACAAAAATACAGCTTCTTGATCTCATGTTTCACAGTCCATATCTCTTATACTGAACCCAGTGAAAAAATAGGTGGTATGTGAGTAGGAAAGATGGCATTAGGGAAAGCTTTATTTTGAGACCTGAGCGTGGGTCTGCACGTTCTCCTGTAGGATTGCTACTAAATTTTGCACCAACCTAAGGCTACCTAGCTATATTCTTGACTGAAGCATAAAAAAAGAGGGTATAATCTCTGCTACTGAATGTATTTTGGCTCAGGGTGGCTTTAGTAATTGTATTTAAACTTAAGGTTCTCCGTCCGTTGTACACACTCAGATTCTGCCAAACCAAGCAGAACTTCCAGAGGTTCAGACAAAGCTAAAACTGAATGTGGCTCCCAAAGAAGCCTATGGCATGATGCAGGCACTTGGACACAACTTCTGCCATGAGGGTTGACTCTGGGCAGGGACCATAGGACAATGCAGAGCATTTGGAGCATTTAGTGGCTCTTGAAAATACAGGTTTGGTAGCTGCCCGAAAGCTGACAAGAAGTTTGGTGGATCACTTCTGTAGACAATGGGGGCCTTCACTACACTTTGAAGGTTAGGTTTCATAAGGATCTGGCTGAAAGCATAAGGTTAAAATTCTGTTGGAACTAATCATAGCTAGAATGACTGCAGTCAGCATGAGAGTACTCTCTTTGGAAATTAACTATTTTATAAGCAAATTAACTATTTTATAAGGATGGTATTTTTCATCCTAGCCACATAGCTGCACAGCGGTTTTATGAAGTCAAATCTAAAAAATTAAAGTTCTGTCTCATCTTTGCTTTGGATCCTACCCAGTCTGGATATTTTTATGGGAAAATTCATAAGCCAAAACTAGTACGAAGATCATAATTTATTTTAAGAATATTTCTTTTAAATTGGAACAGTGTCTTTGTCTTGATGTATTGAGGACTTTCTCCTGACATGAAACATTTTTTCAAGCACGTGACAATACTGTTAAGTTGTCATTAAAGATTACTGCTATACCTTATATAGCTTTAGACTGATGGGATTCATAGGATCACAGTGTGCAAGGCTGTGAGATGCACTCTGTTATTACCTGCACTCAATGACTTTAGCATTCAAGTGTCTGCTTTTAATGTGATGCCAAATCAATGTGCAAAGCTGTAGATATTTAGTTACATTTTCCTCTCCACATAAACAGCAAAAAAAGCTATTTACTTTCCTAATTTTCACAAGTGACAAGCAGCGTTGAATTTCTGCTATTACTCAAAAAAATATTTTCTGTTTATTTTTGCAGAAATGGGAGAATAAATTCTGACAGTTACTTTAAACTATCTTTTCCAACACTTTCAACCATTCATTTTCTTTCTCTTCAATAAATCAATCCTTATCAATTTTCCCTACTTTGCACAAATGCACGTCTGTTACGGAGTGCTTATAACTTACAGCAAATATTCTGCACCTAATTATAATTCCTATGATGTCCTTCAATTTATATCCACTTAATATTGCTCTCTTATTTCATTTAAGGAACCATTTTTCCCCAGTGTAAAATGTCACCATCAATACCATATTTGATGATGTTACATATCAATCTTTTATGCGATGCTAAATTAAAAAGCCTCTTCGTAGTCAACTTAGGATGTCTCCTACTTCACACCTGTCAGTTTTCATTGACTTTCCCATGAAGAAGCTAATTAGATTAGTTAAACACCATTTTCCCTTTATATTTCCGTGCTGTCTAGTGTATACCTTTCATACGTTTCCCAATTATCTTTCCAAATAATTACTGAAAGAATTTAAATTTCTGGGTTTGTGTTGGTTTTATTTTTGGTTGGTTTGTTTATTTTTTAAAGTATAACAATTTATAGCTGGATTGCACGTACTGGAGTGGAGATTAGTTAACTGAGACTTCGGATTCAACAGGAAGAAATTATTTAGGAGATAACTTTATGTTACGAAGAGATGTAATTGCCAGCGAACAGCCTTCTGTCATGTTTACTGTGTGTTGCATAAGTTATCTCTCTTTGTAAGTCTATCCTATGCATACAAACTCTGATTCTGCTTTGCCTATCTAAAAGCACATCACTGTGCCCAGTAACCCCTACTTAACCCCTGTTTCCAGCTGATTAAAATAGAAGTCAGAAGGATGTGATCAATTACTCAATTAAAGTAGATTGTAATCTAGCCAGGTGTTTGCATAGTGCCTACCCCTGTATATAATTACTTCATCTATTCTTTCTTCCACAAACACTCGCGTGACTTAATCATTTATTTTTTTTACTCTGCAGAAGAATAAACATCTCAGTGGTGCCATGAAAGAAACATTCAGTTTTCAGTATTAAAGTACAGCTAGATAAACACTTTCTAACAAAATGGCTAGGGTTAGAAAATACTCATTTGAAAATACTAAAATAATAAGTTAATTAGCAACACTGAAAATACGTTTTGCTAGTAAAGGCAAAAAACATTTCAGTAAAATCATCTTGTTTCATGAGCAACATTTGCCTGAAATTTCACTTTGGGGCAAATCATAGAACCATAGAATCATAGAATTGCTAAGGTTGGAAAAGACCCACAGGATCATCCAGTCCAACCATTCGCCCTTCACCAATGGTTCCCGCTAAACCGTGTCCCTTAACACAACATCCAAATGCTCTTTGAACACCACCAGGCTCAGTGACTCCACCACCTCTCTGGGCAGCCCATTCCAGTGCCTGACCACCCTTTCAGAGAAGCAGTATTTCCTAACGTCCAGCCTGAATCTTCCCTGGCGCAGCTTGAAGCCATTCCCTCTAGTCCTAATGATTACATCCCAAGTTATTATTCCAGTTGGGAATGAGAAAGGTCAGAACTGCTCATCAAATAGATTCCTTGCAGGGTTTATGGATATGTTGTTTGCTGACTGTCCTCATGTCATCCTCAGTAGAAGGGCCATGTTTTATTCTTCCAAGCAACTTGAAATAGAATATTGATGATCATACGACAGGATCTTCTCTTTCACAGTTGTAGGCAATAGCTCATCAGCTACTGACAATGTGAAGCTTTTTCTGCTATTGTCTCAGTATCTTACAAAGATGGTTTTCTGCTTTTATTCGAAGTCCAGTCACCTCTTTGGTATTTTCGTAGAAAGCAGAGCTGTGCCCATGCTTCAGAATACTTTCTAAACTCTGCTTGAAGAGACATTCTTAATATCCTAGCATCATCTGCCCTTATTAGAGCCTCTGCCCAACCTCTTGTGCCTCATGCAATAAATCTCTCCTTTTCAGATGTGATGCTGTCATCCTTTCCTTTGGCATTAGTTAAACATGCCTTTATGATTTTTGGCCATTTGATACCACTTTTTTTTTTTTCTTTTAAAGTGGCCTTCTACTCCTTCAGTGCTCATCTCGTGTCTTTGATTACCAAATGTTTTTCTACCACTGTATGGAATTTCATTCATTTCTTGCATATGATCCTTTTTTGATGCATACTGTTTATTTTTTATAAAGGTAACAATGAAATGCCCTAATTTATGTTACACCTATTCTAGTTGCCCCATTCACTTTCATATTTACTATTACTATATTATATTTAATATATTATGTTTACATTATTAGCAGTAATATAATGAGTCTAGAGATCACCCACACAGGGTCCTCTGTGCCATGAGCTGTATATGCAGACAGAAAAATGGGTATGAGTTTTATTTAGCCTGAGGTACATTCTGACTGTAGAGTGGTAGCACTTAGAAACCTTGATTTCTATTTCAAGTGTTTGAAGAAAAGTTCAAGTGAGTTTGAAAGAAAAAGTTCAGCAGTAGTCTCAGAGCATGGACCCTGGAAACACAGCAGTGAAGGTCCTGTCCTCTAAGATTTTAATACGTTCTTGCTAGTTTTGTTTTATCAGGTATTTGTTTTTAGCTTCTGACTCACAAAGAGCTTGTCTATGGTTATCTCAGAGTGAATTCCGATTATCACAACAGAACTTGGGGTAAAGATGGGGCTTATTGTGAGTAACAATTACATGAAATATAAAAATGCTTCTCTGAAAACTGTTGATAGAACAATGCCCAGCCTCTGTGTGTCCAAGAATGCAAAAAAATCTGTACAGGAAACATTAAAATTGTCAATGACCTACTAGTGATTTTTATGCTATGTTTTATGCAGTGAGCCTTCAAGCCATATAATTTTGCTGCTGAAGAGCAATAACTTTAAGTAAACTCAGTTCAATTAACTGCTGACCTAGCTTTATTTCTGCATTGTAATTAAAAGAAACAACAGCTGAAAGAACAGTTTCTGCATTTGTTTGCACCACTTCTGAGAGAACAAAGTGGAAGTTTGATGTTATTGATGTGATAGCTCGAGGAGCCTTTGTGGTTACAGTGGTGTGACCATATTTTTGATTAAGTAGATTTGGAAGCCAAAGGCCAAATCCTACACCACAGCTGACATTCACTGCAGAAGTAGCAGTGCTTGCTAAAAGTGCTGCTCCTCGCCATGCCCTCCTCCTCTGCAACCTCAAAGCAGCGATGCCAAAATAGATTATGTACATGCTCTGCATCTTTCCCAATCCAACTCTCAACAATACCAGGTTAACATAATCTGCTGTTAAAAGTTATGCAACTTAAACACCATTATATTGCGTGATAAAATGAGTCCTCATGGGACAAATTTTGGTCACACTGCTGTAACAAGTCTGTGTTTGGCTCCTTGGCCCTCCTCCTTGTGTATGATGCTGTGAAGCTGTAGGTGGCTGTTGTCTTCGGAACTTCCCATTCATCCTGATTGTGGCCCAGGTGACCAGTGATTTCTTCCCCCTTCTATCACCTCACTTCACTCTACCCTTCTAAGCACTTCTCTTCACTCTTCAAATTGCCTTTGAGGGAGGCATGTAATTTTTCCTTTAGCCTATAGTTTTCTTCCCCCTGTAATTCCGTTTAAAGTTATCTTAAATACTTTGGTTTAACAAATGTAAGCTGAGATGAAACAGTTGGGGTTGGTTCTGGGGAATTCTGAGAGCTGTCGTCTGTGAGAGGAGGCGGTTATATGGAAGTGGTGATTATATGGAGATGGCACAGTAGCTAGAAAGTTACCAGTCAGTAGCTATGGAGATCCCAGGATTTTGGCTTGCAGTGATTCTCAAACAGGTTTTTGTATGTTTTACGATGGCCATCAGTAAATCATACCTGGATTTCCAGGGAGGGTTCACTGACCAGGAGCTAACTACAAATGTGTATGTCAGCAAATGTACAACATCCCTGCTTTCTGCTGGTGCCCCCAAACCCACTTTGAAGGACCTGAAGTGATATGTTGTTTTCTCCACATACTATTTCATTTGTATTTATTTTACATGCATTACTGGGGCCAAATTAACTCACACGCTGTCTTTTTAAAGAAGGAAACTTCCAACTGACCAACAGAACTAGTTTTGTTCACAGTGAAGATCCACAGATAAAGTGCAGGGTTGCTTGTGTGTTGCAGATGTATTAAAACAGAGTAATAAATGCAAGTGTTTCTCCAGTGATTTCATAGCATAATGTAAGTCAGCATCAGGGAATAGGAGGAATAATCCACCTAGATGCCAGCTCTGTACACACAACAATTCCCTTACTTTGACTTCCCATATCTGGCCAGCAGCAAACTTGTAAGTTATCTTAATGTCAATTGTCCTTTTTTTACACTCTGAATGTGGGCAGTCACCAGGAATCAAGATGCCTTATGACAAAATATTAAAACCAATCTTTTCTAGGCAAAATTACCTACAGAACTTTCCCATTTCCCTGAAACATAAAAATCCCTTTGTATTTGATGTAGACTTAGTCCTTTTGGTTTGCCAGTCTGTCATAACTCCCTTTAAAAATATATATATGCACGTTCTAAATATGATGCTAAAGGCTGCCACCCAGTGAGCTGCCTGCTACTGCCCGAGGCCATGAGCACCAGCTTTCAAAGAGAACACCACGATTTAAAAATCATTGCAAAATACAATCGAGTCACTACCTACATTGTTATGCTCAGAGGCCGAGTACTGCAAAGGCATTAGCAACCCAGTGTCTTATAGAGGGAGATGTTTTATTCTGAACCCAAAACCATAGTGAGCTGTTATATAGTAAATAGTACCTGGGGCCTTTTGCAGGATGCTGAAACTTTGTAGAGACAGGTAGAGAGACAGATAGATGGCGAGAGAGCAGTTTATTCTTACAGTGGTTAGAGTTGGACTCTCATAGCCTTTCACATCTTTTATTGTGCCCCATTCCTTCAGCAACTCAGCTGAAATCTAGGAGATGAGAAGCACTATTCAAGGCAGGTAAGCAGCGCAGAGCCTGGCCCTTAGTCAATAAGGGATTTGCAGAGAAGCCTTTTAAGAACATCCTGTGAATTACTGTTTACTTTCCTTGAAACAGCAATGACAAACAATGACAGCTTCCAAATGCTGCTATAGTGTTTTGTAAGTGCCGTCCTACCCGATGGATTTCAGTGCTTTCAAAAGTACCATTCTGAGTGGAACTGGAATTTCAAGGAAGCAGAGTTAAAAGATGCTGGCAAATGAATCTCTCCTACAAAGGCTGAAATGCTGGATTACAAATGAGCGATCCCTTTAGCTAGCCTGCTAAATTGGTGTGCAGGCCTGGAAAAAGAGAACAATGAGCTCCTCCTGACACCAGGCTGTTTGTCTGGTGAGTATCCTTCAGTGCAAATGTTGGTACTGTGTGAGTATTTTTTGTGTTTCTATAAAGTCCTAATGAGCTCCTTGGGTGAGAGTGAAACCTTTTGCTTTTTCACACTGTGCTCAAGACCCTTAAACTTCATGGGGTCAGGCCTAAAGAAAGGGTAATGGACCATGAGGTCCAGCTTAATAGACCTGATATTAACACAGCAGCAAGAATGTCACCAAATGCAAAGTTTAGGGCAGGCAATGAATGAAGTATTTGTTACACTTAAATAATATACAAAGATTATAACAGAGTAGTAGCACTATATCAATGTCATCATGCGGGACTTTGAAAGTCCCCCATGTATGAAATAACTTTGCAGTGCATCCTTGTGTTATAATCACCATAATTTACCTACATGCCCCAAATGATTGATTACATTAATGTATGTTAAATGTCATATCTAGCCAATAATATTAATCAGAATTTCTCATTAATCTTGGACCTTGAAAAACCTACATGTAGAAAGCCTCTCTTAATCTCTCTGATCAAGTAAGAGAATATTTGCATATGAGAAGCAAACAGATTATGCATTCAGTGGCTGTGATTCCAGCTCTGGCAGATCAGTTCATGACAATCTTATTGGAAAGTGAATGAGATTTCTCACTTCCAGTTTTGCCCTGAGATGCTTGTTTTTGCAAATTATGTTTCATCTGATTCATGAAGCTAAGCGATAACTCATGCTAAATTATGAACCAACATGGGCCTGAGCCTTCTTGACTCCAATATTCCTTTTAATACGAAAGCTCTAAGAAAAGCAAGTGCATGGATACAGGCATTTAGGAACAACAGATATCAGCAGCTCAGTAGCTTATTCAATATTTATTCAACTTCTTTTTGTGGTTATACATTTGTAAGCCCAGAAGTGCTTACCACTCTATTTGAAATTGCCCTACATTGAATTTTATTTGTAGATAAGGATCTGATATTATTGACTCCACTTTGTATTGTTAGAACAAGTAAAACGTAGATGCACATAGTGATTTGGTGAGCTTTCTGAAAGAGGCAAAAGGACATTTCAAAGATAAAAGAAAAAAAATTTTTGAGCAGTAATAATATCCAATTGGACAAAGAAAAAAGAAAATCCCTTTGACTACAGAGCAAAAGCACATGGCCCATGTCTGCCTGCCTGGCCTGGCCCTGAGCTGACTACCATCAGCACTCACTGCTGCTGCCTACGGTCTGGAAAGGACACAACCCTGGCTTGCACAAGGGCTGCAGAGGGACAGGAGGGGTAAGGTGGAGACCTCCCTGTCCAGCACAAAAAGCAGCATTGCACAGAGCTCATGGCAGTCATGTTTCTAAAGACAAGCAGTGAACATGTCCACATTTCAAGGCCTGCCAGGCCCAGACAGCAAGTTTGGCTGTGCCATGGAGAAGGAGGCCCATGGAAAGCAAAGAAAAGCTCATTTCACTTTCCCATGACTGCTAGAGGGAACTGGGGAACCAAGGTAACTGCCAGAGCACCCAAAGAGGTTGAATGTTCCTGACTTTATTATCTGCTGCCTCTGATGGAAGTCTTCTGTGATCATTCTCCATTTTTTAAAGTTAGAAATAAAACATTTTGTTTTGTCATTAATCATTAAAGCATCATAAAACATAATGTTTTAAATGTAAACTATTAATTTTTGTTGTTGTTGTTGTTCTCTGTGTTTTAAATCTTTGACCTCAGTGTTCATGAGTAGAGAAGGAAAGCTCATTAAACTCAGATACTCTGATTTCCCATACTGGTGTTGCTCACAGCTCTGCACAGAGAAGCCCTGCATGTGTGAACCTGGAGTGTTCCAGTACCAGTGCACCAGCGGGCAACCTTAACACATCCACCAGAGGTATGTAGCTAACAAGGAGAGGCTCTGCTAGACCACCCTCCTGGGCAGAAATGCAGTTCTAGTGCAGGAACAAAATTTGAAGAAATATCTGCATGACTTAGGAGAGTTTATTTTATCAGTACTGGGTGAAATGAATGTAATATTTTCAGAACAGATTCCCTGACTTAGGAATGTGTTCCACTTTTTAATTTGATTCAGGTGCTTGGAAGACCAATCTCCTTCATCTGTGAAAGAGGATAATGCTCAGGCAGCCAGGACAGTAGGTTCCTGTTTCCCACTACAATGTGAGCCAAGTGCCCAGCAACCACCAGAACAGAAGAAGAACATGACTTTCAAGTTCATCATTGGAGATCCCTTCATATCATCCATAGCTGGTGAACGTATGTTGTAGCCACAACAGAAAACAGTTCTGTAGGATTTGAGTCTTTTTGTTGAATGTTATTAAGCCAGCAGTTCAAAATCAATTAAAATCTGAGTGAAACAAATCCAACTCAAGGAAAACTAACTACAATGAAATGATCCAATCATGAATCAAGCTTAATGAAAATCAAAGTAATTATTGTATAAATAAAATGCTTAGAAGTCACAAGAAATTTTGATCAGTAGGTGAAATCATCAAGGAACCACTGTGCATTAAATCATGAATTCATTTAACATAAACTAAGAGGAAGACTTGAAATCTGCTCTCTCAGTTCTTGAACAAGTGATATATGAGATATTGAACAAAATATGGATGCTTTATTTAAAGAGGTAAGTAAAGGGCTGGCTTTTTCCATGTTTTTCACCAATTAGGCTTCGACTGTTTTCTGCACCATCACTGAACTTTTCTAGATCACTTTTCAGGTGTGATTTCAGGTAACAGCTTTGAGATAAATCGATTCAATAGGAATCTGTGCTCTCGTTTTTGGCAGTCTGGATCAGACTGCATGTCTTATGATGCCTAGTGCAAATCATGCAGTAGTTATAGGAAAAGATAACATCTTCAGGTTATCCTGAAAATGATGAATCTTCAGGTCCTCTGAATATGATGGATAGAGCTCTGATCAGCCAACTTCATTTCTTATTGCATGTTTTCTCTCTCTGAAAATGAATAACTCCTGAATTGTATTTATACTGCTACTACTGTTAATAAAACTCACTTAGTTGAATGCTGTTCTATCTTGCTTTACTGTAAATCCCAAAAACGTAATTTACCTGGATTTAGATTGATGCAAGTAAATGAGAGAGGTCTAGCAAACTGAGCAACTGGAGCATGCTTTGGAGAACATACATTACTGTATATCTTGGATCTTGAAGTCTTTTGCTTTTACACTGTGAATATTAATTCCAAGAACATATTACTTCATGTATCACTCAGCTTTTAGCTGAAATGTTTCTCAGTCCCGGCAGTTGAAGCAGTACTGTAACTGCTCTCAAGGTCCAGAACAGATCTTATCAGAGGTGGTGTGTCTCACTTCTGGTGATATAGAGAACAGAAAAGGGATGCAAAAGCCAGAAGCACACAAAACTCTGGCTTTGTAGGAAGCCTTCCTTGGGAATGATGTAGTGTCTAATGTACATCTTCATAGTAATATACTTAGATTAATAACACATGCCATTTTACAATAGTTCAACAGCAGACATAGTACTATCTTCTACCTAACAAAGATGAAAGAAGACAAATAGACTGATAACCTATTATCCTGTTACATACTTTTGCAATGACAGCACAGTAAATGCATTTCCAGTAATAGCCTTTGCACAAGGCTGCACACTGGTGCCAACAGACAAGTCAGCTGGCAAGGAACCACTCAGGGTTGCAGCCAGGTTTGTCTCCCAGCTGCCACTGAAATCCTAGGCTGCATTTGTTGATTGGTGAAGAGTGGGGACTGTAAGGCTGACTCAACTAACTCAACTCTTAATAATCAAGAATACAACTGTGACCCAAACCTTGCATCTGCTGAAGATTACAGTGTAATTGATGAAATCACCAATGCCCTTCTTGTCTTCTAATAGCTTGATTTGTTACAGGAAGAAGGTGATTTCTCAAAAATACTGCACGGGTATCCTTACTAACAGCAGTTTTTCAGTACAACAGTGTTAGCAAGAGCTCTGTCCACCAAAGTTACCGAGAGTAGAGGCAACCAAGAGTTATTTGTTTGGATAGAACTGAAGTAAAAGCAATGGAAAGGTGAAGAATAAATACTCCAGCATCAGACCTATGCAAATCCTCTAAACTTTACTCTAGAATGATTAGAAATTGATCTTCTATTTCTAGTGTGAAGGTGTGAAATATGTAACAATAGATACCTTCCCATCTAGTTAAGTGCAGGAGGGTGTCTTACTTCCACACTCTAAGCAAAATCATGCCAATATCTAATCTGTTTTTACTGTGCTAAAGGGAAGCCTTACTTGGGTTCTGAAAGACAGCACTGGGACATGGAACGTCACTAACTCTTCTTTTTTTTATAGCTCTTGAAACATAATTTCCCTTGTAGGCAAAAACAAAGATCTGAATTGCTCCTGCATAATGCTTGCATGCTGTCTGAACTCATTTTATTTACAAATGGATTTGCAGTCTAGTGAGTCAGATTAAGTGCCAATCTGTCCCAGTGAAGACGGAGATAATATTTCTTTGTGTGGCTGAGGAGGAAGACTGTGAAATATAAAACACTTTGAATATGGTTACTTCAGCACTCAGGTCTCCTGGAGATTATTTCCAAAGTGCTACGATCAGCAATATGGACCCCATTTATTCTCCTAATTAAGGTAACTGCTCCTACTTAGGTGTTTGACAAGCACAAAGAATGTTATCCTAGACACTGGATTCATGGTCAAAACTCAACTTTTGCATTTGAAAGCAAACAAATGAGCAAAGTCTCCAAATGTTACTGCTTAGCCCTACTTCCTTTGCTGCTGCTGAGGGTAAGCTCCTACAGCAGTTTGTCTCATTACATCAACTTGGCAACTATGTTCTGGAGGTTCCCTGTGGCCCTGTGAAATCAATCTACACTGCCATACAACCACTGGAAGCAGACACTTTTCTGTCTGAACCTCAGATCTCCCTCCTGAAGGAAGAAAAACTGGCACAACAGAAAACACGAAGGAGACTTCCAGGGACTGGTGGTAGTGGGCATGGCAAACTGAGGCTTCATGACTTCTGGTTTTCTGCCCAGAGGAGTCCAGAAAGACTTCAACAGCATGCCTGTGTTGGAATGGGGATTTCTAGCAGCAGTAGGTGAATGAAACTTAAGGAATTACCATAGGCTCCCTGGCAGCCTCTCCTTTACCCTCCTGCTCCTCCTCAGCTGTATTTGAAGTTTACAGAGGCCCAACTGTATGTATTTGTATGCATACATTATTTTAAAACAAACCTATGAGGTAATACCATTTTTTTCTGTGTTGAGATGGATTTGCAGACTAATGTTGGGAATAGAAGAAAGAAAACCTCAAAGGAAAGGTGTTTTAAGTTATCCAAAATGTTTGAGATATTTCTCTAAATTAAATTTTGCCTATCTTTTTTTTTTAATTTCAATATAATATTGTGATCTGTAGTAGGAATTATTAGAAACTCATAGTACTTCACACCATGCAGTACACCCAGTATAGTCCACAGCACCAGGCCATCTTCTCCTTGTGGCAAATCTGCTTCCAGTACAGAGGTGTTGGGAAAGGACCCCCCATGTCCTTATATGTCCTATTTAGGGACGATTCTCCAGAAATCTGTTTGTCAGATACTCAGGAGGTGGAAAACACTATTGCTGAATGTTGCACCCCACCAGCAAACCTCTATTTTCTGTACTGTAAGAACATTTGTACAAGTGAAGGCTTTTCTTTTCCATGAAAATCATGTATTAAGCACTGGAATAAGGGATTGGGAGCCAAAATCTGACTGGCAATTTTGAGTTTTCTTCTCTCCTTGTTCTTTACAGGGGAAAAAATATCATTCTTCATTCTGAGTTTCATAGAATATGGAAATTGGCAGCTCAGTAGGACTAGGCATTTCATAGAATGGCCTGGGTTGAAAAGGACCACAATGATCATCGAGTTTCAACCCCCCTGCTATGTGCAGGGTCACCAACCACCAGACCAGGCTGCCCAGAGCCACATCCAGCCTGGCCTTGAATGCCTCCAGGGATGGGGCATCCACAACCTCCTTGGGCAACCTGTTCCAGTGTGTCACCAGTCTCTAGGTGAAAAACTTCCTCCTAATATCCAACCTAAACCTCCCATGTGTCAGTTTAAGGCCATTCCCCCTTGTCCTATCACTCTCCATCCTTGTAAACAGCCGTTCCCCCTCCTGTTTATATGCTCCCTTCAAGTACTAGAAGGCTGCAGTGAGGTCTCCCTGGTGCCTTCTCTTCTCCAAGATAACAATCCCAGTTCCCTCAACCTTTCCTCATAGGAGAGGTGCTCCAGCCCTCTGATCATCTTAGTGGCCCTCCTCTGGACCCGCTCTTAAGAGCTCCACGTCCTTCCTGTACTGGGGGCCCCAGGCCTGGACGCAGTACTCCAGATGGGGCCTCCCAAGAGCTGAGTAGAGGGAGACAATCACCTCCCTCTCCCTGCTGGCCAATCCTCTTTTAATGCAGCCCAGTTCAATGTTATCTCCTGAAAAAAACTTACATTGAAGAGAACTAAATCAGTGTATTCAAATACAGCATGCATGCATGAGGTTGTAAATCACATAGGATGTTTGATGGTGTGCGGTCAAATTTACATCAACGCCAACAGACGTCTGATGTTGTTGAATTGTCAAAAAGCCTCCGGAGTTTTAAAACCGAGATTAAATGCATATTTTCCTAGAGAAAGATCGCATCACCTGCTGCACTCCCCAGCGTTTCCAAGAGCAGCCCGTTAGCACCACAAGCTCGTGGTGTTTTCGCCTGCCAGCTGTATCAGCCCGAGCCCGTGCTGCCACCCGCCGGCCGAGCGCCTCGCTCCGCCTTGCTCGAGCTCTGCTTCCAGGTAGCCAGAAACAATCCCCAGATCTTTCACCGAGCTGCTGGGTGTATAAATAGCAATGAGAGAGAACTAATGAGCTACCCTAGGGCTACCTATAAATTATGGCTAAAAGTGACTTTAGTTAAGTGGCTATTAGTGCCTGCGCTGGGCATGCATGAGTGACTGTGTGTTTAATGGAACTAGCATGACAGCCACGTATTGCTAAATACAGCAGTGAAAATCAGGCCCTGCTAGCCTGGCTCCTTCACAACAGAAGCAGGAAACTAAGAAGTGCCGGACGAAATAACTGCATACTCTTTCTTGTATTGTGTTCATAATAACTTGGTATTATTAATTTTATTGCTTAAACACTATATTTGTATTAGGATGGTCTTTTTAGTTACTCACGGTAGCAATGTAGGTTTATTTCTTGATTACAGATACACGTGTGCACACTAAGCAGCTGTAAGTTTCCCAACACATCCAGAGAAAGAGGAGATGCCTCCTTGTATGTCAGGTGAATATACTGCCCTAAGAACTTCTCTGTAGAAAAATGCTGGTGCTATGAAGGTATGCCGCTCTCACATCAGCCTCTGACAATTTACCTCATGATATTTGTGAAAATGTATATGTGCACACAGAGAGAAAGATTATCCAAAGAAGAGTTTTCTCTTTCTTTTTTTTTCTTTCTTTCTTTTTCTTTTCCCCCCTACAGAATCTATGCCAGACCATTCAGTGCCAACCTTCTCCATAAAGCTCAATTCTTACAGGTAGGCTCTGCAGATAAAATGCACTCTTTACCAACCTGGGAGCCTGGATTCCTTCTGTTGCAGCTCCCCGATCTGTTAATACCTTGTTCTGTGATCATGAGAATGTTTATCGGCCTATCAGTGCCTTGTAGTCCTCAGATCAAGATCAGTTAAGTAATCATCAGGAATTATTAATCTCGGTGGAATTGGCAAAGAGTTCTGAAGCAAAACGGTTCTTCCCTCCAGCTGAAATATACAATGGCACTCCTTCCTGCTGAGACTAAAGCAACATCTGCTCAGACTTCCAAGTAACAGCTTGCTTCAGACATATCTGAAGGTGGCTGATGTGACAGCAGAAAATGGAGACAACTTCAAGATGTTGGTGTGTGCTGGCAATCACAGCTGAAGGGCCCTGAGCCCCCCAAAGCAGCCAAAGGACATTGTTTGTGCACATGCACAGCATACCACCTTCTCAAAAGCCACACAGACCTCAGCAGTTTGGCTTATGTGATGGGAAGCTCCCCTGAGTCAGGAAGAGGTAACCTTGGAATGCCCAGATGTTCAAAGCCTGTAACGTCTGCATGGCCATGCAGGTTCCAAAATGTAAATAGAAACTGCTAAATTCCAAGAGGTGCCATGTGTTTTCCTTAAAACTATCACCTACCTTCTAGATTAATTAGGAGCTGGTGGAGAGATGTTTTTTCTTTGGTAATGGTATTTATTTGGAGAATATTTTCTTTACTTAGCTCTTATCTTTCTATTCACAAGAAGTAGCATCTCTCCTTTGAATTTCTGAGGGCATTGTACCTCTGGCCCTAACTAAAGCAGCCAGAAACATCTGGTAATTCATTCTTAATGAAAACATATGTTTAGAAAATTATCTTTTTGCTTTGCTTTCTGTCTGCACCCTGTGGTGTCAGCACCTTCTTTCCATTTTCTGTACTCCAAATACGACAAATACATTTTAAATACTAAGTCCAGCCTGAATCTCCAGGCATGGATGCAACCACAGAATGTTTCAAAGAGCTCTAGGAAATGGAAATTCACTGAAGAACTAACTCGTCCCACAACGATCGGGCTAATGAATGTACAAACAAACTTCACAGGAGCTGCTGGTCTCTGCTTCCAGGCTTGAGCTTCCTACCTTCTTTTACTTTAATGTACACTTTCCCCTGGTGGCTCATTTTATCTGCACAAATGGCTGAAGGCCTTCTGCTGCCACTGCCGTTTCCTTTCTTATACACTGAGGTGTGCGGAGTCTCTGTAAACTTTGACCAGTGCAGCCAAAAGGCTGCTCCACAGATGCTGGCCCCTTGACCTCTCAGGAAAGGAAGATTTTTCTCATCTGGGGAAGCCAGAAGGAAGCTTCGCAGAATATACAGGAAGATGCTTTCCTCAGGGGAGCCCGAGATGCTGTACAGGAATGATACCCAGAAGTCTAAAAGAAGAATCTAGCCCTTGAACTCTCATCTACTGACTGGCCTTTCCTGATGCTTCCGTGCCCCACCCAATCTACTGGGGTTACAGCAAGCTTCAGCTGAGAGCAGTGTTTGCTTTTGGGATACAAACTGCTATTCAGTGTTTGGGGTCTTATTGGAATTTTCCTTCAAGAGGAAAAATCAATGCTGAAGTCATCGTTTTTCTGACTTTTATACTATTAGCATACAAGGACTAAAAAAGAAGCCATCAGATAAATGCAAACGATTTCAGTTTCAAAATGGTTTCACCAGAGATCTCACAGAAAGACATCTCTAGCTGTAGACTTTCTGTAAGACCACATGCCTCATGCTTGGTCTGGTTATCGCTTTGCTTCCTGATATTTCTGTGTTAACCTGCAATAGTTTCACTGCTTCTCTTCCAGCCTGGGCTCACCACTCTGCCCACAACTGTGTAATCAGCCCAAATAAAGCATTCTCTTTCATCTTGGAGTGTTACATTGGTGTCTATTCCTGGTAATAGCTGGTTCTGTTTCAGCTATCTAATTCCACGAAGGAGCTTTACCGTTTCTTACATTTTATTTCAAATGAAAAACAGCTGTTATGGCCAGCAGCTACAAGGATATTTTGTATGAGCCCTGGGCAAATGCAACCTAACCCCTACTGAATCCTTCTTACAGAATGAAATTCTGACTTCGAGATTTGATCTTTACAAAGGTCTGAGGTTCCTAGAGAAAACTTCTTGTACTGACTAAATATATCAAAGTTGAAAGGTCAGACTACAGAGCCAGAAATATTCTTCTTCAACAAAAAGAAATGTAAAACCAGAACAAAATATTATATCATGTTACTGAAAGGCAAAAATTACAGCCAGCCTGGGAATGCCAGGCGTGTAGCTGGAGGTGGCTCTACAAGTCAGTTTGTTCCCTTTCTGACCAGAGGAGACCTTTATGTGATAATAGGCTCTTCCCCATTAACCTACCCACCAACACATCAGTGTTAACTCTGTGATTTTAAAAAACTGGTGTCCCTTAGAGTGGCAGCACACTCATATGTCACCTTCCTGTCACAGAGCAACACTGTTCCTTCAAGTCTAGAAGGCCACACCAGGAGGATTATCCACAGAAATATATACGTAGGGCCCATTGCATTACTGGAAGAGGTGTATGTCCAAGGCCACAGACATCAGAAATACATAAAGGATTTCACTAAGCAGAGAGGCATATTTAGAGGTATCACATCGCACCTGGATGAGGATTGTGCTGGGGCCCAGCCTGGCCTGGCTCCCAGACGCCCAGCCAGTGGGCATTGGTAGGTTCCCAAGTGGAATGTGAAGCAAGACATCTGTTTTCACTGGCTGAGAATAAAAGTGGTTGCAGTGTATTCTGTGACATTCCAGTGCTGAGATCCATCACTCACAGAAACAAGGAAATTATTCTGTAGAATCATAGAATATTATAAGTTGGGACCCATATAAGGGACCCATATAAGGGACCCATTATAAGTATGGGACCCATAACTATCATCAAGTCTAACTCATTATAGAAGTCTCCGTCTGTATTGTCAATGATGTGAATGCTGTATGGATAATCAAAACCAGTTTGTATAATACACACAAAAGAGTAACTGTTGAAAACAAACAAAAAAAAACTTATAAATGGTAAGGCTGGAGATCTCCAAGTTAGAAAAGTCCTTTGCAACTCACATTATGACCCAACCCACAGTCATGTTATAAAATGCCATTTTCTCCAAGGGACTCTCCCTTCATTCACTGAACAGAGTGAAGGAGTTACTCAGAGGAGAAAATTCTCAGTGCGTTGTGGTAGCTGTGCTGTCCTGTGTGTACCATGGTTGGTGTGAAGGAATGGGTTTACCCAATGTTCTTATGGGTTCAACCCTGACACTCTTCCAAAGTGACTCTGTCACAAGCACTTATTCATGAGGCTTCCTTTATGGAGATCTAGAGTTCTCTTGTAGCTAGCTGAGGCTTGATTCCTGATGACCAGGTATTATGTGGATTGGATACGATTTATGGGAAAAAAGAAGTAATGTGATGCTGTTTCATGGGAAACTAAAGTATCTGTACCAGGTAAACCCAACAAAAATGCGCAGACAGCCAATGTTCTGGCATCTCCTAAGTTCTTCTTAATCAATATTGCATCCATTTCATGTTGTTTAATTATTTTTAATGTCTTTTTACAAGGAGTGACAAATAGTTTAATAGGGCACATTCCTACAGCCAGTCCAAGTTCCTCCACCAGAAAATAGCAGATTATTAGAAAGAAATTTAGCAGAAATGTTCTTCTTTAACAGAATTAATATTAGTCTTGTCTACTTAAGAGAAGCAGATGTTTGTGGTATAGGGATGGATAATGAGAAAGAAGGTAATCTCCCAGCAAAGTAAATAAAGATTAGGGAGCCTGGCCAAGTGTCAAATGTTTCTGGAACAGTTAATGCATAGGGCAATCGGAGTGTATCACTCATCAAAATAAAATCGCTAAGAGTGACACAAACTGTTGGGAGTCTGGAGGCACATCCAGCCCTTACTGCAAACATGGTAGGATGAAGGTTATGCCATTATGTTTCCATAGAGTTGACTGTATCAGTAACTAAACTTGATAATTTATGTAGTACTAAGGTATGCTGGTGGCATTGCAAAAAAAAAAAAAAAAGCAGGTTGTGAAGGTGTAGATAGAAGTTTCTGAAGGGAACTCATATTTTAATGCAAGCAAAGTTGTTTTTCCTCTTGCCTGTTAACAGTAAAAGGTTGTAACTCTATCCAAAGCTCTGTAGGATACACACAAAAGTGACCAATGCAGAAGTGAGCACTTCACTTGAGCTGTTGTTACTGAACACCATCGTCTGCATTCAAGAGAAAGAAAGCTGCTGATGGCAATACAAAGACAGTAAAGTCATCTTAGGTGTTCTGTAAGGGTATCGTGTAGTGGGAAACTGGCTGATCAAGGAACAGCAACTTCCACGGATGCTGTGCTGTAAGACTTAGCATGGTTTAATGGGCTATCCAGCATGAATGGAACATGCCCCAAACAATCTGAATGCTATTGCCTGAGAGCTATGATTTAAATTGCTTTTGAAATGGCCACAGAATTGTACAACTTAGTTTCTGTATGCTTCAGGAAAATGTGAAAGATAGCTCAGATCTGTTCATAGCCTTCTGTGCTTTGGCAGTGGCCTGGCTCTACTCACATCCCACTGCCAAAACATCAAATTTATTAGAAAATGTTCTTGTGGTATTTGACTTTGGATCTATTGTTCCTCTAACAATTTTGCTTCAGAATGGAAGGTTAAGAAGAGTAAAAATGAGGAAGCAGGAGCTGTACTGATTTGGTGTAAAAGATTCACTTATGACTGGTTATGCCTGTGAATGGGGAAGAAGATTTCTTACTTTGAGGCATTCATTTCCAATTGCAATGAGTAGAGCTGCTGTTCACTAAGCAGTCCCATTGGCTTCAAATAGCAGATCTGGAAAATTGCTGCAAAATCTGAAACAGATTTTCTGATACTCTGCAGGATCACAATATGTCCTCGATCATTTTGTGATGTACATTTTGTGATGTTCATCAGTATCTTGGACTCTATGGTTAGTTACCTTGTTTCCGTAAGGAACTCTGTGAGTATGGCACTTTACAGTAGAAAAATCGTTTTGAGATGGAAGGGAAACGGTCAAGCTAAGAAAAAACTTGAAGGATGTGCTATATTCCTCCTAGACTGAATACAATATCTGATAAGAAGATGCTTCAGTTGCAGTGCATACAATAATAAAGAGAAGGAACTTCAGGTCTTCGCACACCACACTGGAACATTTCTTTGCCTCTCAGAGGAATTCACCTGGCTCCCCATCCAGATGATTATCCTTTGATCCCCCAGTGGCAGTCAGGAACCTGACAGTCAGGAAAAACAATCATGTTATTGCTTATAGTTTTTCCACAGCCATCTCCAAGCCACCTCTAAATACAACATGCTGGTGCAGTCATACTTACAGTTTAACCTGCTATCACTGCTTTTGTGGTCCAGTGTGCTTTTCACATCAAACAACAGGTGAATGCTTTCTTGCTCATGAATTTTTATGCACCTGGGCTGGGGACAGAACAAGATTCCATTTTATTCTTGTTTAGCTCACTCTTGAGTTTCTTTGGGTCGGTAGTATGTCAAAGGCAATACGTCTGTAGATGTCATTTCACCATTCTGTTGTGAGCATATTCATGGAAAGCCACATCCTGCCCTTGTTCACACTCTGCAGCTCCAGCGATCTCACTGGGGATTTCAGAGATGAAATAAGGTCAGAATTCAGCTCTTTGAGTCCCATCATACTTAACTTACTCAGGCAAAAAGCTTGTGTGTTTCCTGGTACCGATACACTATGCAATAGTAGGAAACATGTTCTCTCCTAAGTGACCATGGAAACTGGTACTTGGGTTTCCTAGGTGATTTTCTGGAAAGTGG
This sequence comes from Gallus gallus, assembly GCF_016699485.2. Classification (NCBI taxonomy): domain Eukaryota; kingdom Metazoa; phylum Chordata; class Aves; order Galliformes; family Phasianidae; genus Gallus; species Gallus gallus. The sequence continues at coordinate 30,731,954 of NC_052532.1, forward strand.
CCAAAGGAGGAAACTGTTACAAAATCAGATCCCAGGAGCCAAAAGCGTTGAGTTCCTGCCTGTGCTGAAGAACCTGAAGTGACAAGATGCAGAAACAAACATACCAAAATCCTTGCTTTAAAATCATAGTAGGTGTCAAACACAAGGAAAAAGGAAGGTTAAGTAAGCCTGTGGTCCAATCTTCCTTGAGAAATTATAAGCCTGGTACGTTTCCTTTCCTACTTGTGTCTGATAAATGATATGAAAGAGAGCCAGTCAGGTGCCCCTGCTGCACAGGAGGATGACGATGACCGGCGCTGCACGAGCAAAGCATCAGCAGGACGTCAAGGGAAATCACCCTTCCCCTCTGCTGTGAGGCTGCCACTGGAGAGCTGGGTCCAATTCTAGGCCCTTTCAGCCTGAGAGACTTGGATGTAGCGGGGAGAGTCCAACTCAGGGCCAAGATGACAAAGGACAGGAGCACCTCTCTCTCGTGTGAGGAGAGGCTGAGAGAGCTGGTTGCTCAGCCTGGAGAAAAGGAGGCTCAGGGGATCTCATCAGTGTTCATAAACACCTGAAGGGAGCGTGCAGAGATGGAACCAGGCTCTTGTCAGTAGTGCTTGATACCAGGACAGGAGGCACTGGGCACAAACAGGAACGCAGGAGGTTCCCTCTGAACACCAGGGACTGTGCTGTGCAGGTAACAGAGCACCGGCACAGGCTGCCCAGAGACATTTTGGAGTCTCCCCCAGAGATCTTCAGCAGCTGCCTGGACGTGGGCCTGGGCACCCTGCTCTGGGTGTCCCTGCTGAGCAGCGGTTGTGTTCACAGACCTTGAGGTCCCGGCCAGCATCAGCCATTCTGTGATTCTGTGGTATCAATCCTACCTAACTAACATCTTAAGGCTCACAGAAGCTACTTTTTGATGGAAAATAAAAGACAAAAATGACATAAGGAAAGAAGAAAACAGCTCCTTAAAGCTGACTGATACCTTGATGTTAAGAAAACCTCACTCCGTGTATGTGCATATACAGAGTGTATATACATGAGTGTATATATATATATTTTAAATGCTTCATAGTAGTAAGAAAGAATGTTTATCTATCTTACATTTTCTATGACATGGAAGATACATGAAAAAGGATCAACTTCTCTTTCAAGTGCAATACAGAGACTTTGCAGAGCATATCCCTCCTGGGGCTCAAAGCCAGCATTACAGAAGTATCCCTCCTTCCAACTCTTTGAGGAATATCAGGTCTCTCCTTACCTGCCTGTCAAAATCACTTCTGAAATAAAGGTGAAGAGCACTGAGGTACAACATGCCATAGCATAGCGGAGGAGGAAGGACTGGTGACAAGACCACTTCTTCTGCAGAACAGAGGAAGGAGAGTTCATATGCACTTACAGACACATGCTCCTGCAGCTCTTGGACAAGCATTAAAGCCTGACGGTCACAGAATACTCTCATATCATGAACTGTGGAGTCTACTGATGTACACAGTTACATGATCACAGGCAGGGAGCACCTAACAGCAGAACAACCCAGTGATGTGAATGTTGCTGCAGGTTAGATTAAGAACCACTGCAAATTAAGAGCAGCTGCAGCAGAACCCCCCAGAAATAGTAGAAAGGTATTTCCCTTCTGCTGGAAAAGAAAGAGCCAAAGGAGCTTGGAGCCTCTCTCTACAAAAGCCCACCTGCAGCACCTGTTGGGAGGAACTGCTGAGTATCAGAAACACAAACATGAATCGAACCGTTACTAAGCATTCACTTGTGTGTTTATATTCATGCTTTCAGCTACAAGTAAAGACATAGGAAGCTTGATTGCCAGGTTTTTTCATTAAAACCAGAAGGTCCTATTCTATCTCAACAGGATACCACTGTTGACAAGTTATTTTAAGATTGTTTCACGGCCACAGCATAGAACCTAATTACCCTTAAAAGTACTGTGAACTATTTTGAAATTAACTCTTCCCCTATCTAATTGAAGGGCTGATTTCAGCATTCTTCTTCCTTCCCCTCTCTTCAATTTTTAATGGAATATCTGCGCTTGCGAGTAGTGGGGGAGATGTACAAGTGCAGTCACTGAAAGCACTCTGCTTACCACAAGCACAGCCTGTCTGAAAGCACACGGAAGAGCTCTCCTTATCCCTCTGGAAGTACAGCAGGAATATCTGCAGCATGCATTGCACCAGCCACCGCAGTGAGGGGAGATGTGGCGATGGGGAGGAGATGTAGCCTGCGTTAGTCTGACTGTGGCATGGTGACCCCTTCTGACCTTAACACCAACAAAATCTGAACAAAAAGGCCAAAATTTGTTTGCAGCCTCACAGGCGCAGGGCACACCTTCTCCATCAGTTGGGTATGATGCCCAGAGACCTCAGTTTGTCTTAGGCAGCATGCCATATGAGGGGCAGCACCTTGCAGAAGGACCTGCACAGGCTTTGTAAGGCGTTGTTGTCTTCATAACATGCTAAATGTGAACCATTGAGCCACAGCAGGTGAGTTTGCCCTCCATTTCACCTACCTGTATTGAAGTTTGTGGTGTAGTGAAGGCCTGCAGGGTAAGCCAGGATAATGGAGAATGTGTTCCTCTTTGAGGGACGGGTGAGATTTACTGGAGCCACTTCTTGTAACTTTGGGATACCTACACACACATGGGACTAAGCTGTTTTGTAAGTGTTTTGTAAGTGCAATTAAAATATCATAAAACGAGTACAGTAAACTGCAAATGAAATGGATGTATTTAATTGCTCATAATTCACTTGGTTAAACAACCTCATGAACTCCATGAAGTTTAAATATCCTAAACTGTTGGAGTTCAGACATTTCTTTGTAAAAATAAGAGTATTTGAACTCTCAGTCTATCATTCCAAGATACACATTGGTCACGGGTAGATGTTTCCTAAGAATTAAAAGCTTTCTATTAAACATGTCAAAAACATAAGGCTGTTTTCCATATAATTACCATTCTATGCACAGCCTGTGAAAGAAGGTAGCATGAACACATAGGTAGGAGCCAGCAGAAGATTTGGCAACATTTACGAGCCTTCCATATAAAGTAATTACACACATCAGTGGGCTGAGATCAATTATTTATATCCTCTTTTATGCATTACAGCTCACATTTTATTGGCAATTGTTATTACCAATTTACTTCAATAGAGGGCAAGAGAGACTGAAGTTGTCATCTCAGACCGAAGGCTGCAAGCAAGAGAGTGAAATAAGACTGGTAGGATTACGTACAATAGGAAACATGACCAAATTAAAGAAAAATACTACAGCTGTACAGGGTCTGGATAAGTTTAATTTCCCCTAATGCCTCACTGTTCTGCCTATCTTTGAATCACACTGAAATAAACAGAAGGAGCTGATGAAACAAAATGAACTCAGAACTCTTCACAGTACTTCTTTCTTTCTTTTGACTGGAAAAGACTGTAAGCACTGAACAGTGCTGGGAAACACACACGGGTTGGGAACTGAAGCTACATGCTCCCACATTTTCTTTTACTGGCTTTTAATGTGGAACATTCCTGAAAAACTTCCTGTACCTGTGGGAATTTCTTGCAGTGAAGGAATGTTTTATTTTATTTTGTTTTGTTCTGTTTCTCTCTGATTTTATTTCTACCATAGATCAGAGGCTTTGCAGGCTGTCTAATAACACATTTCAAACACTTTCTTTTCTGTTAGTGAGTTGCAAACTTTCAGCCATGCTTTAAAATGCACCCACTGCCAGGCACAGAAGTACCATATCCAGCAGCTATTGAAAAGTGTAATGCTTTATGAAATACAAAATAAACATTTGTTTGGTCTCTAGGATAATTACTTCTTCCATTCTACCTAAGAATACAAAATAAGAAGACCGCTATATTCTCCATTCTGCAATGAATCCCACAGTGATGGACCACCGGGACCTTCATCTCTTTAAAGAACACTTCATGCAGTAATATTTGTCTGCTGCTTTTCTTCCTATACTTTGCCTGCACTGATATGATTGGAGGCAGTGGGTTTAATAAATATCTTCCAATCATTGATAGCTTTCCCAGAAAACTCTTTCCAAGTTTTTTCTTAAGTACACTTAACTTTCCAGTCCTTCAAATTTGCTGCCTGTATGCCTATTGTTGCTCCTGGACTTTATTCTGCTATGACTGTGGTTCAAGCAGCATGCATTTTGTCTCTCAGCATTTTGCAAGCACCGTGAGAGGCAACATCTGAATTCCATGTTATCCTGACAGATGAGAAAGAGTTGATCAAAGAAGGAAATAATAGTACAAAAGTAAGGGCAGCAAGTGTCGACTCAGGAACAAATCAAATGCCAAAGGACAAGCAGGGAAATAACCTGACAACTGCACTGCAGAAATTAGTCTAAAACTTAAGGAGTATTAAGATGTTAGAAATGTGAGAGGGTATAGCTGCATGAGCACAAAAAGGAATGGAAGAACAATGTGAAAAAGGGCTATGTTTATAAAGAAGGGCATAGTCCACAGCAGAGGAAATAGAGGAAATAGAAAGAAATAGAGGAATGTTGTCCATGTTAAGCCCAGAAGGCCTGCGCTCCTGTAAAATCAAAGCATAGGGCACCTCTCAGCAGGAGACCCGGCACTCTGACAACAGGAAGATAGAAACAAGGTTCCAGCACATGATGTATGCCATTCCTGTTCCTTTCAGCCCAACCAGAATACGGCCTGTGGCCATTAGGCAGAATCTGTGGAGATGAAAGTCAGCAAACTTCGGATGCAAAATAATTGTGCCACACTAACCTTTGGCATTTCAAGAGTATGAGACCTGTCTGAAAACCAGTTTGCCATTGCCCAAGGGATGTGATGTGATAACTGGCATCCATTTCCAGCATGGTTAAGATGGGACTTCTGGGTCCACCAGGCCCAAACTGCTCAGCAGGGACACCCAGAGCAGCGTGCCCAGGCCCACACCCTGTCAGCTGCTGAAGACCTCCAAGGAGGGGACTCCACAACCACTTTGTCCTCTGTTACACATAGGTGACTGCAAACAGACTGCCTGAACACATCTTGGCTCCTGTGAGCATGTGGGAGTGGGAGTGTAAGGGAATGAAATCACGGAGAAAGTGGTTGTGAGGGGTAAAGCCAATGTACTCACAGATTTTGAAAACCAACACCACCTTCTCCTTTCATAAAGTCTCCTACGAGACATTTACACCAACTTCTTACAGAGAGTAAAGCACGTGCATCAGTGATCGGTATTGAAAGGGTGAAAGAACAAGGTTTTGTAACCTAGATGAGAAAAGCTCCAGGGGAATTAAGGTGATAGTTTCCCATATGGAATATGTTATCACCAGGAGGACAACAGCCAGCTGTTCTCGATGGATGCTGGGAGAAGGAAAGAAGAAAAGAACTTCAACTGCAGCAAAATGATTTTGGCAGAGCATGGACAGGAGTGAAGCCCTGGTAACAGCTCATCTGGGACTGTTACGGAATCCTCACCAGGACTGTGCAGAACGTGACGGCAAGTATTTGTCACCAGATGTTTGCATGCATTCAGACCTGGGCCAGACTGGCCCGGGGACCAAGGATGTATTTTTGGTGCTTAGTGCCAAATTTATTGCCGTTGTGACTCAGAGGTCCCGGTGCCAGCCCAAATCTATGTCAGCTACAGACCCGGTGCCTGTGCCAAGGTTTTGTCATCACTGGGCTGAACAATCTCTCCAAGTCCCTCCTGACCTCAGTTGGATGGCTGCCATGAGACAAACCATCACTCATGGAAGCGATTTTTCCACTGGCTCTACAGACCCCTGCTCCGTACCTCACTACCAGGAATGTTAAAGCATTCTTATTGTTCTCTAATTCTTTTTAACAAAACTGAAAAGAGCCATCCTTGAGCTGAGGGCAAAAGAAGAACGTGCTTTACCCTATTTTTTTTTCCATTTCTGCTGGCTTTTGGAACAAACCTATTTGTTGGCTGGCGGTTATGTAAGTGCATCTCCTTGAGCAATCTTTGGTTGTTATCCGGTTGGCAAAGAGGTGGCAGCAGGGTGGTGCTGTTGCTTTTTCCTCTTCATTTGCTTTTTTCCTTCCTTTTTTTTTTTTTAATCCCTATTTTTCAGGAGTATCAAAACCAAGCTTCCGAAGCACTGGCACTTTGCCAAAAGTACACATGGAAATATTTGCATCGGTTATGAAGTTTAAAATGAGAAACAAACAGCTGTGTGTTTTCAGAAAGTTGCATGGAAATTTCAGGCACAGTGCTCCCATTGTCTTTTCCAGTAACAGCAATGCTCTGCCTTAGAATTGTCCATGAAGTGCAGCATCAGGGTTTGAGAGCTGAGTGGAATCTGCAACATCTTTATGTTCTGTAGCCGCTGGGAGACGCTTTGCACTCTACCTATATATTTAGCGGGGTTGAGTTAAGAACTCATCTTGTAGCCTGGTTTTGAAATGCACCTCTTTTCTGCATGTCTTTGTGCACCTTGCAGCCTTAAATTGCATTTCCATTCATGAAATATGAAAATAGTAAGCATGTAATTGAGACAACAGTGGTGTCTCTACTGTGTATCTGAGTGCTAAATCCCACAACAGTTCTAAGATAAGCTGTGCCTTCTGTCACAGTCCCTGCTCTCCTCCCATCACTTATGAAAGAAGATCCCACAAGAGCGACCAACTGGGGAGGACCCACAGGGAAGGAGAACAGCTTCATATTGCACAGTGCAAGTATGGGAAGATGTTTGTCTTCTCTTCCTCTGACAGTGACCAAAATGTGCAGGGCATGCTGAAGAATTCTATGTTGTACCTGCAGACCATGATGGGGATGAGGATAACCTCATCTCTGAAGGATGAATACATCCATAACGTTCTAGAGGTTGGCATTTCATCCTACGCAGCCCTTGAGCCTTCCTCTTCCAACTTCCACAACTTTCTCCAAGTAACTCTGCTAATACACACTGATTTATACTTCAGGTTTTGTACATGCATGGGCCTCAGTTCTATGAAGCAATGTTGAGTTCTTCAATGACTGCGCGATACCCTCTCAGACCCGAGGGTTTCACTCCTGACCCATTTTTGAACGGGCAAACTTATGGATGAGTGCAGAGAAAGCTTTGTAAAATCCTTCCTCTGGGTCCCATTAGGATCCTCTTCACTTTATTAGTTTTGAGACAGCATTTGATCAGCTTATGATATGATACGGTCATGAGTATGACTTGGATGATATGGCCAGCTGCAAAATAAATTAATAAATAGATAGACAGATAAGCAAGCAAGCAAGTAAGCACAGCGATTAATTCACTGCTTCTCCTGTACTCCTTTTAATCATTCTGGATGCTGTTAATGCAGGAGGTAAATGTGCTTACTTACAGTAAAATCATGCAATCATTAAGGTTGGAAAGCACCACACAGCTCATCCAGTCCAAGCCCAACCCAATACCACCATGGCCACTACCCACGACACTCAGTGCCACATCTGAATGGTTCTGGAACACCTCCAGCAATGGTGACCCCACCACTTCCCTGGGCAGACCATTGCAATGCATTATCACTCCTTCTGAGAAGAAATTTTCCTAATACTAAACCTGAACCTCACTTCGGGCAACTTAAGGCTATTCCTTCTCCACCTAACACTGCTTTTGGTGGTTCGCTGCCGCTAGATAACCTCATCCTGGCTCCCTTTTCCCATCAAAGGTTGGACCTGAGGATATTTTCGACCCGGGCTATTTTCTGACGCCCGAACACCGAAGCCGAGCAAGGCGGTGCCTTCCCCGTGCCCAGGATGCCGCACGCTCACAGGTGTCGGCCAGGCACCGACTGCGGGAGCACAGCGATGACACACAGCGCCTTCTCGTAGCAGAGCTGCTTCGGGCGCCGGGCACGGAAGGGCCGATCCCGCCCCGCCCCGCCGGGAAGGTGCCGAGCCGCCCCCGCCGCCCCGCCCCGCAGCCGGGGCCGCGCCCGCCGCCTGGTTCCGCGCGGGGCGCCCGGGGCAGAAGGGGAGCGCTCGGGGCGGCGGCGGCGGCGTCGGGAGGGGGAACGGCGCGATGCAGGCGGAGAACCCCGACGTGCTGCTGGACCTGGAAGAGGAGGAAGAGGAGGGGGACGAAGAGGTGGACGAGGAGGATGGGGAGAGCGGTGAGGACGGGGTTCTCCGTGGAGCGCGAAGGGAAAAGTTGCGGGGCGGGGGTGGGAGCCTCGGGGAGCGTTCCTCGTGCCGCTGCGGGCATCGTCGGGGCGAGACGGGGTGGGCCGGGGGTCCGTGCTGCTACGTCTCGCCGCACGGCATCGGCACGGCGCTGACGGCGTACCTGTCGGCGTACCTGTCGGCTTCTCTCCCGCGGGGGGTGGGCGCGGCAGCGGCGCTTTCTGGATGCAGGAGGGCTGCCCGCGCACGGCGCCCCTCTCCTTCGGGCGGCTGAAGGAATGCCGCTCTCGCTGCCGCCCACGGGCGCTCGGCATCCCCCCAGCCTGACCCCGCCGCTGGAAGCGGCTTCCGAGCAGCGCGGCTCCGCTGCAGCGTCAGCGGTGGGGGAAAAAAATGGGATAATGACGGGGGGGAAAGTGGCAAAACAAGGAAAGACGGTCATTTCGCTGAGGGATGCAGGCAACAAAATGACCGCAGAGTTTTACACTCAAAGGCCGGGTGTTACTCTGGTCCTGACAGCGGCAGCCCAGGACAATTAGTTTTGTAATTGCTGTGGGAATGAATTCTATTAAAGCAGTTGCAGCAAACAGCCCCCAAAGGGGGGCAGGATCTCAGCAGCTCAGACTGGAGGGCTCTGTTCGTTTCGTGCCGACTGACCTCGGTTCAGAGAGTGTTCTCAGCTGCAGTACCCGACGTATTCTGTTTTCTTTCTGCTCGTTGAAGTGGGTCCAGCAGCCAAGGAATGCGGGCAAATGTCAGATGAGCACACAGATGATAGATTCGCGTATAGAAATATTATCACATAGAAAGGGTTCCTTCGTGCTGTTCTTCAAACTGCTGTGGTTATTATTATTATTATTTTTCTGACAAGTGCCCCATTTCGATAACGTTTGACTGCTGAACTGAGTTTGTGCATTTGTACAAAGCTCTACTGACGCCAACTCTCTGATGCTTGTGCTGCCTCCACGTACTGATCCTCAGCAGTGGCCGATGCCATTTGCCTCAGTGATTCAGCCAGCTTGGGCCAACAGAGCTGGAGCCTCACCCGGGGTCTCTGGAAATCAGGGCTCGTCTGTTCAGCACTGTTTGCCTCTGCTCCAGATGCTGTGGGAGGAGCATCCTTTACTGTATAGTAACAGTCCAAAGACAGATGAAGTTTTCCATGTGAAGTGCGGCAGAAGGACTGTTTGACTCCGCTCCTCTATAAAGGGTGGATCAGCACCACAATGCATGAATCAACGCGTGCCTTTTCCTTTCCATTCTTCACCCTAGAGAACAGCAAAATTGTTTCCTACTCATGACTCAAGCGTGGGGTTTAGTTCAGCTCCCAGAGCCAGCAACTGTGAGCTGCTCACTCTGCTTGCAGGATGTGGCAGTTTGGAGCAACGCAACGTGTGGTAAAATTAAATAAAAATGGAGTGGGACGATTTCATCAGTTGCTACGCAGAGAAATTCCAGTGCACAGCTCAGTTGTTATTCTTCCTTGCAAAATGTGTGGGTAACAGTCCCGAGGTTTCTGTTAGGTATAATCAGGGGAGAGCTGGTTTATAAGGTCGAGAAGCTCACTGATCACCCCTTTGTCTCCGGTTTTATGGTACTGCTTGCATCTTTGCCAAGGAAGCCTGCCTTGCCTTGGTAAGGAGGCAGGGCTTCTGAGTCCTTTCCAGTTCATTCCTGATCAACCCAGAGCACGCATTGCTCATCAGGTGAGCATTATCAAGTCATGGCACATAAGGAAGCGCTCTGGCTGGTGCTGAAATGCAACTGGTTTGGGTTCTGCGTGCTGATGATGAGCAGAGCACTGCTGCCAGAGCAGATGTGGGCAGGAGCCCAGAGGAAGAGCAGGACTCAAGAGCCCGAATCCACTGCAGAGCACTGTAACCATGCTGTCTGCACATGTTGCGTTGGAACCCATTATTCAGGTGGCTTTTTGTTTAGGGAAGGAAGCCTCATCCCAAAAGTGGGCTTTTTTGACAAGCTGAAAAGCTTTTTTTTCCCTCAGTGCTTAAACTTTTTGTTTTGGAAGCAGACTGTTTTCAAGGGGAGTACTGCATTATTGACATCCATTTGTTTCTAAGATCTCCTCTTACCAGGCAGGAATGGTGGGAAGGACATAGAGCTGTGGTTGTCCCAGAATTAAATTTCCCCAAGCCCATTATTTTCTGCCTAGAAACTGTCAGACAGTTTCATAAGCTGTGAAGTTTTTCTTTCCCCAGTGCCAAACCTCATGCAATGTCTAGATTAGTTTCTTTGTGTTTGGGGATTTATAGAATAACTGAGTGTGCTTCCAGGAAGACCATCTTCTGAGGATAATACCAGGGGTGTTCACTCCACCCGACCGTTCTGTGCAAAATACTTTCCTCTCTGTTGGGTTACATGAGCATCTTCCTTGCTCTTCTTTGTCTTGTTTTCCCCACAAATAACTTCTAGCAGTTCCTTGAACCTTGTGTGTATGTCTTTTCCTGCCTTTTGAAGCTACTGCAGTAGATTCTTGCAGTATTCAAGACACATTTTTTTGGCCAAGAAATGGGAGTTCATGTTAACCTTTTCCTTGCCGCTCAGCCTACATACCGTGCTGATGAGGATTCCAGTTCTTCTTTATGAAAAATATTTCATGCCAATGTTCAGCACAAGTCTTTACCAACTGCAATAGAAATGTACAGCATTTGGCTGATCCAAGGAGTGTTATTTGTGGAATTACAGCTTCGAATCATCCATGAGGAGGCATTCTTCTGCAGCCTATTTCCTTCCAGTTTTGTGCAGCTGCTGTACAATGGAAATCCCATCCTAATGGGTGATGTTTAATGCAAGTAGTGAAGAACAGACACAGCTACTCTTTACTCCGTTGCTTCTGCTCACTGTTCTGTTCTCAGCTTGGTTCCTCATGGTGTATACTGAATTTTATCATAGAGTTCTTTGGGCTGGAAAGGACTCTTAAAGGTCATTTAGTCCAACACCCCTGAAATGAACAGGAGCATCTACAGCTAGATCAGGTTGCCCAGAGCCTGGTCCACCTCCCTCACCCTGCTGGCTACACTTCTTTTGATGCAGTCCAGGATACAGTTGGCTTTCTGGGCTGTGAGGGCACACTGCTGCTCATGTCCAGCTTGCCATTCACCTGTACTCCCAAGTCCTTTTTGGCAGAGCTGTGCTCTATCCTTACATCTCCCAGCTTATATTGGTAGTGGGTGTTGCCATGACCCTGATGCAAGACCTTGCACCTAATGAACCTCTTGAGCTTCTCCTGGGCCCACTACTCAAATCTGTCTAGGTCTCTCTGGATGGCATCCCATCCCTTGGGCTTTTCAACAGCACCACACAGGTTGGTGTCATCTGCAAACTTGCTGAGGGTCACTTGATCCCACTGTTGATGTAATTGATGAAAGTATTAAATAACAGCGATTCCAGTACTGACCCCGAGGGACACCACTCGTCATTTGGATATTGAACCATTGACCACCGCTTTCTGGGTATGATCCCACAGCCAGTTCCTCATCCATTGAACAGTTCACTAATCAAATCCACATTGCCTGCTTAGACTCTCTAAATTTTCCTACTCAATAGCTTCATTAACTTGGCCTGCTTCTCATTTCCACCTTGCAAATATTATTGATACTCCAAAATAAGCATATTCCATACTGATAAATAGCTCAAGTATTTGCTTTCCTTTTCTGAGAAGTGGTCAATTATGTACAGAAGTGTCCTAAAGGCAACAGAAAGTCTGAATAGTTGGATTTGTCGACTGAAACATGTGGCTTCATTGTGCAATTTATTGATTGTAATCCTGATACAGTGGGAAGTCAAAAATTTGTGTACTCAGGAGTAGGTGCAGGGGTCAGAGCTGACAACAGCATGCAAAGGTTTTTAAGTAGATTTCTTTTAAAAAGAAATGGGCAGTATTCTCCCTTTCATTCTACTTACTGCTTTAAGTGAGGCTGCCCCTCTCTACCCTTTCATACTTGGCTTTCTTCTCTGATTTGTAACCAAACTAAGAGTTACTGGGGCATCTTTCAGTCTCCTATTCTCCCAAAGAAGGCTGTGGAAAGGGTATGTCTGATGAGCTGAGAATCTGGGATTTCTGCTCCCCAGTTCTGTGCTCTGCTTATGACACTACTCTGGTAGAAATGTGAAGATGAGCAACTCTGCACACAAGTTTGGTTTCACTTTTCCTTTCTTGTACATGTGCATCTAGCAGGTAAAGAACATGAGTAAGCAGGAACCTCATCCCCATGGAGGGTAGGCTCATGAACATTTGATCTCAATTGCTGTGACTTGGTATTGAGGCAGCAAGAGGATCTTCATCATGAACTGCAGCACAGTTCTACCATCAAGGAGAACTGATCTGTAATACTGGCCACAATGTAAACTGCTTTTCATGCCTCCCTTTCCTCTCTCACCTATCTGTTACCCAATGGTTTACACGCTTTTCATCCTCTCTTCATGCTTCAATTTTCTGCCTTTCCACTCACCCCATTTTGCTGAATCCTGGCTGTGTGGAAGGAACAGATGGGTCACCAAGATTTTGAGCTGTGCACTGTGGGTACAGTTTTAATTTTGATGTAATGATTCTTCTACAAAACTACTGGAAAAACACAGCGAGAGTATAAATATTTAACTACAATATAATTACTGTTTGGTAGCTATTTATAATTCAAAAACTCTGGAGGAGATCAGAATATTCTGAGAAAAAGACAGGAAATTAGGAGTCTGATAAGATTAACAGATTCACCAAATACTCTCTTTTTCAAGTTTTTCTACCATAACAGAATTCCCAATTGCCCATTATACTTCCTGTATGTTGAGAGTATTTTTGAGAGAGCCCGTATTTTGGATTTGAGCGGAATATATGAGTGCAGCTTACAGATAAGTCTGCAGTCAGAAAGTAGGACAAACTTGCTGTCTGCCATTGAGCCAGCTTGGGCCATTTGCACAACTTGGATAGTAACAGTTGTCCTTTCCTGCTTATTAAGTCATTAACTTTACCAGGTATGTATCATAGGTGATATAAACGTTTATTTACACAGTTGTTCATGTGCTTTTTAGAAGTAAAAACAACCTGTGCATACTTATGCTAAATATGTTAGATTTTTAATTTTAATTTTTTTTTCACACGTTATCATTTATGCAAAAAAGAAAAGGAAAACATTATTAAACTTGTTACAGCTTATTAAACTGATAAAATACAGTGTTTGTGTTGCTAATATATAGGGCTTGTGTTGCATTGTACAGGATTGTGGCTAGCAGTTCCGCAGTGCTACAGTTATTGGAAGCAATGCAATCCAATACTCATGAGGAATGTCCATGTGTCACATGATTTGCAACTTGGGCAGTCTATCACATTCCGGGTAGAGATCTTGAGTTTCAGAAGACCAGAGACACGAAGGGGCGATCTGTCTGTGGTGTAACAGACGTCGTGTCAGTCTATGGGTCACACAGATAGGCGTTTTGAATGTGATTAAATATGGATTGTGAAACTGATCTTCTATTACATGCATGGAAATTTTCAACATGATTGTTATCATTTAAATAATTTCATCTTAGTATTTCTTGGTACCTGGCCCTTCCTGGGAAATGATGGCTTGCATGCTGTGGGATTAAGGTCTGCTTTGCCGTGAGATGTGTGGCAAACCCCAAGGGGAACTGATGCTAGAACTGATGTTTTCTGCCATGGTAGGGAAAAAAAAAAAGCCCACAAGGGTGATTTTGCCTAAGAAAAATTGCCTGTTGTAAATTAAACAGTCTTTGTAATGCTCTCCAGTTCACACTTTACAAAGATATTTTCCTTTTTTTTTTTCATTTTGTTTGTTTTCAGTTTGAGATGATACGTTCTTGTACCCAAATAAAAAAAAAAAATACAAAAATCAAATAAAAAAGCAGTGAGTTTAACTGTTTAGCCTTGAGTTTAACTGTGAAAGATCAGGGAAAACAGTTGCTCTCTCTCTCTTTTTTTTTTGCATTAGGTTCGAGGAGGTGTGACAGAATATCCTCTATTGTCATGAGAAGAGCTTTGGAAAAGGTGTTGCGGGCATGAAACACGTACAGCCCCTGTAGGTGTGCATGTAACAAGCGTTCAGTAGAATGCAAATATCAAGGTGGAGAGGCAGAAAAGAATGGGGCCATAGGTTTGGACTATTGGTAGTTTTTATATTCAGAAAACAAAGGTGGGGTTGGAAATATAATGCAAATGTTGAGCTCTGTATCCTATTGAATAGAAAAAAAACATCTTCCTACTGCTGATCTGCCATATGGCTTTAGTGCATGCCTCTGGCATAGTCCTCCCTAGAAATCTGAAGTATTGCTCCACAGAATTTATGTTATTTAACTGATATTTGATTTATATTTTTAATTTAAAACTAAATTAAGAAAAGAAAAACCAACACTGCAATTCATGGGCCTAATATAACTTGTGACTTTTTATTGAATTTCTGATTCAAATCCAGGCCTTGCTGTGAATGTAGGTAGAGCAGTTTTGCCACTGGATGGAGTATGTTTCCATCCACTGAACAAGCTAAGATGAAAGCCCACAGACATGGTTAACATTTTGTATTAGAATGTGGGGTTCATTAGTCTGGAAGTTGAAATTAAAGCCTTAGAATGTAACCTCATAAACATGTCAAGCCAGCATACACTGGCTTGGCTACCAAAAGAGGTATCCTTCCCAGCCACCTCAAATTAACAGCTTCAGTGTTTGTGACCTTTCAGCCTTCTTATTCGTTTGGGTACATTATTGGCAGCACAGTGGAAATAGGAGACTGCAGAGTACCCTTTAACTTCCTATTGCTTACCTGTGCTGTCTATGAGGTCTCTCACCTTCACTGACTGTTGGTTTATCAGGGATGACTGCTGAGTAGCAAAGGGCAGGGAAAGGAGAAGACTTTCTTCTTCCACTAGCATCAAGCAGTCTGGTACATATTCTTCCATTGCATGGTACAATCCAATGGGTGTTTAGTCCCTTTTTTCTTATTAATAGAATCATAATGGTTGGAAAAGACCACTAAGATCATCTAGTCCAACTGTCAATCCATCCCCCCTGTGCCCGCTAACCATGTCCCTCAGTGCAACATCTCCATGTTTCTTGAGCACCTCCATGGACAGTGGCTCCACCACTTCCCTGGGCAGCCCATTCCAATTCATGACCACAATTTCTGAGAGGAAATTTTTCCTCATATCCAACCTTCATAACCTGCTTTGTCAGAGCAGCTTCCTCTTCACAAGCCTTTCAGTTCTAAACCATATCAAAATAGATGGCCCATTTCCTACGCCGTGATTGACCTGTTGAAGATCACAATATTACTTAATACAAAATATCCAGAGTCTTGTTACTTTTGCCAGTGAAAATAGCCATACTAATAAGTTGTATGTTGTGTTTGTAAAATGATAACCAGTACAGGCTCTGCTCACAGGAAGAACCAGGAAGACCATATGATTTTTGCAAAGAGACACATTTAAACATCTTTAATTAATATGAGATTCAGACTGGAAAATTAACAAAGACATATTAAAACACAAAGCATCTGAACTTTAAGCAGTGCACTTACAAGTCTGCTGGAGCATAAACATTCTTCTTTAATTGATTTCATGCCTCATGTGGTAGAAATTGCAGCTTAGTTGCAAAGTGCAGGATAGAAGCTAAACAAGACTGAACCCTTCGATTCAGTATTTACATTAAATAACTTCCAACTAAGCCACTAATCATCAGTATTCTTTAGACATAGCCAAAAATCAACATTTTGTGGAAGCAGCTACCATTTTTTGCTTTTCTTTTAGAGTTACCCTTCCTTCCAGATTTTTTTGGTAGGTTCGCCCTGATCCCCTTAATCTGGTCAGTCAGGTCCTTCAGCATTTTTTCAATGTGGTTTCTTATAGGTCATTAAATATTTGCATAGGAGAGTGTTCACTGTAGTCAGAATGAACTGCTATGCGAGTGCTCTTCTGCAGCCAACAGCCACCACCTCTCTTCTGTCCAGGTGCTGTCTGAGAGCTGCTGCTGCAGCAGGTTATGTGACTGAGAAGTGCAGTGTCCTGGGGACTCATAGCTTGCGTGGGTCTTTAGCAGAAGTGGAGAAATAGAAGAACCATGCCCTGCCCACAGAGAAGCTGGGGTGTGTTGTGTCAATGGAAGGGGCCTCTGCTAAGCACCAAATACCAAGATTTGTATCAGTGGTAAGAACGCTGGAGCACAGCCAGGTTCTTGGCTGAAGAGTTTGGTAAAATAAGGAGTATCAAAGAGATGGAAAAAGGTAGCACGGCATCCACTGAGACCTGGGTACAGACTGACAAAAAAAAAAAAGAAAAGAAAAGAAAAAATGAGAGAGGAAAAACAGTGTAATAAGAGTAAAACCTACTAATGCAACTGTTCATGTATGTGTATGATAAGCAATGGCATAAAGATTGTTCCAGGTCAGTTAATCAGGAAAACAAGCTACAGCATGGGGCTAAGGTAATATAACTGTGAATTGAAATAATTCATCTGTGGCATTTTCATGCATGCTTTTAATATATACTAAAAATAGTAATGTGTCTGTAGGTAATTTATCCAGCAGTGAAAATACTATGTTTATACAATTAATTACGTGCCAAAAAAAAAAACCCACAACCCACTGCTGCAGGTTTAGCACTGCAGTTACAGATAATAACATCTCACAAAACAAGGATGAGATGATGGTCCAGAGGGCTCCGTTGTTTCCAGAGAGTTGTATTACTTTGCATGGAATATTACTAAATTTCTTTGACCTCTCTATCCGTATGTTTTTTCTTAAGTTGTCTAATGGAGTTTGTATAGGCATCAACGAACAAAGATCAGGTCAAACAACGCACACTTTACCCTTGTGAGCTGTCCCATTGACAAGAGTGGGAATACCATCATTTTTGTAAATGCTGCTCTTAGTAGAGAATGCAGAACTAGTCCCTAATGAAGGAGATATCCTTACTAAATATTTCATCATTTCAACATTTACTGATCCATTCTAGGGAAAATAATTAAATTCATCCAGCTAATCTGTTATAAAAGACAAGTAGGAATTTACACATTTAAGGAAAAAAAAAAAAGCAAAGATTGGGTTACTTAAACATGCAATGTATTTAAAAATCAAAGCAAAATCAATATGACTGGAAGGAGTGACTGCTGAGTTTTAATATAGAAGCTTCAATGGCAGCATGGTACAGCCAAATGAAGCTCCATTAGACCTCTCCTTCACAGAAGTAGAAGGTTTCAGATAGAAGATGGTTATTAAGCATGCAGCAGCTGGTTAGAAATAAAACCAGAAGAGTCCCTCAATTGCTGAAACCACAAACTATTCGCTGATTAGAAAACCAAAGTATGCAGTTTCTTTCTAAGCTCCATTTCCACCACTAGGAGTGCTTACAGACATGAGTCTTTGTACCTACACATGCAAAGCTCAAAAATTCACATAGGTTCAGACTTTAAACTTAGTATTTTCACAGCCAAAGTCATTAAAAGTAGGTTGGATATTAGGAAGAAGTTTTTCACACAGAGGGTAGTGACACACTGGAACAGGTTGCCCAAGGAGGCTGTGGATGCCCCATCCCTGGAGGCATTCAAGGCCAGGCTGGATGTGGCTCTGGGCAGCCTGGTCTGGTGGTTGGCGACCCTGCATATAGCAGGGGGGTTGAAACTCGATGACCATTGTGGTCCTTTTCAACCCAGGCCATTCTATGATTCTATGATTCTATGAAATGTATCTTTTGGGGACCCTTATAGTGTATAACAGCTGACAGTAAGAAAAATTTTAAAGCAAATGTTCTGAGAAACTCATTACAGAAATTCAATTATATATCTTTTTAGGCATGTAAATTTGAGAGTGAGAGGTATGATTTTACAAACATGCCTCGATCTTCACATTTCACATTAAGCAACTCACTGGTCCACAGGCACTGAACTCTAACCAAACAGCCATTTGCAATTACAATTTGGTTAATCATCTCTGTTCCTCCTGAGGAGGTCCCATAGCTGCCTGGAGGCTTTGCATTCCTGATGAGCACCATGGGATCATCTCTGCTGCTAAAAACAGCTGTATTTGTAGCTTGGGGCATCTCCTGTAAAACATGCTGAAGGCAACATACACTGCTTTTCCACGTTACTGTGCAGTTGCTTTGATAGTAAGCTTGAGACTGATCTTAGCAAGCCTGTTGGATGGCAGAAGTGGCTTGTCTTCTTCATGTTTCCTGCCTAAGGACAGCTGGTTTGGTTTCTCTGGGATAAAAAAAAAAAAAAAAAAAAAAGAAAGGATTCACATTATTTTAGGCAGTGAAGAACAGACCTTCAGCTGACAAAGGTATGCTGGCAGAAATGCTGGTGTGTTTGTGGAATAATGTACTTCAGCTCTGGAGCAGATGAAAAACAGCTTAACATACTGTTGACCAGAGGGTTAATTGTATAGTTACTGCTGAAGTACCAAGTCACAGTCCTTCAGCAAATCAGCATTCAGAAACATGCAGGTTTCTTAGGCCAGGTCCTGGGCACGCGTATGGTCCAGAGAGGGAAAGGCAACATGCTGACGTTAAAATGGTGAATGGCTTTCACTTCCTGTTTTTATCCTTCGTACTTCTTAGAATTGATATATTTTATGTTTACCCATTTAATCCTATCACGAGTGACTAAAGGAATGGAAGGAACTGGGGCTGTTTAGTCTGAGGAAAAGGTGCTTAAGTGAGAGCAGGGCTGGTCTCTTCTCACTGGTGACAGGTGACAGGACGAGGGGAAATGGCCTCAAGTTGTGCCAGGGTAAGTTTAGGTTGGATATCAGGAAAAGCTTCTTTACAGAAAAGGTTGTTAAGCACTGGAATAGACTCCCCAGGGAGGTGGTTGAGTCACCATCCCTGGATGTGTTTAAAAACCGTTTGGATGTGGTGCTCAGGGACGTGATTTAGCGGAGGGTTGTTAGAGTTAGGGTAGGATGGTTGGGTTGTGCTTGGACTCGATGATCTTTAAGGTCTTTTCCAATCTGAGCAATTCTATGATTGCATGATTCTATGATTGTATTGGTATGAATACCAATGTTTCTGTTTAACATAGCTGAGTTAAATTAGATCTCACAAACAGCCGATCTGAAATTTCTCAGGGAGAGAAAACACAGGTGACCCCTGATATGGTGTTTTATGGCATTTGGAGCCAAGCAATGCTACTGATAGCTGTTACATTGCCAAACTTTCACTCGGTCCATGGAAGGAATCCTGATTTTTACAGGATTCCCTGCATTTCGCTCACACAGCAGCAAGAAATTCTGGAGCAGTGGGCTGCTGTTATGCCTGCATGTGTGCCTGTGTAGGGACCTGCTGCATGCCTGTTACACAACATGAGAAAAACACTTTTGAGTTAAGTGGCACTGTCAACATCCATGAAGTTATTTAAGTATGTAAATGCTGCAGTCTCAGCCCCCAGAGACTGTGCACTGCTGTTCAGAGTGGTGGGGGTTTGGTTTTGTTTTCTGTTTTTCCACACACATTCATGATAGAAGGATAAATACTCGTCTAAACAACGGTACTCCGTGTTTTAGTTGTGGTTGGTGGATCTGGGGGGGGGCTTATTTCCTCTGAATGGAGGATAATTTAATGAAATGTATTAGGGATAGATGTTTATCCTTCAAGATAGGACCGAATGTGTCCATCAGAGATGTTTCCATATCTGTCACAGGGTGTCACTGAACAAACCCAGTGACCCTTCTGCTCAATTAGAGCAACTTCCTGCATATAGAAATAAACTCCAGAGAAATCCTTTTTCCTTTCAGGAAGTCTCACAGTTCCCTTTCATCCCCTTCGCTATTTTTTTCACCTTCATCTTCTGGCAGCTTAGCACCGGCAATTCTCTTGGCCTTTGGAGTGCCAAGCTTGACTCCACAGGAACAGATCTAGCAACAGAAATGTCTTTCAGCCATAGGTCAGAAGTGATAGGAGATGTTCCCAGCATCCAGCCTGCAAAGTGCCAGCCTGCAGCAAATGGGCAGGAGGGTTAATTTATTGGATCCTAATTTGCTGTCAGTTTCTAGAGATCTCCTTCCTTATATCAGACTGCAATTCATTAAATTTCTGAAACAGAGAAGTTTATTCTACTTCAGCCAGAATTTGAAGTTGACACAAGAGATAGGAGATGCAGTCCTCTGGCTTGTGTTGTAAGGGTCAGGCTGGATGACATCACTGCTGCCTCACTGCCTGCTTGTCTATGAGCTGCATTCGTGCACTTCAAGAGTTCATTTGTATTTCTCTCCACACAAAAAGTAGAATCTGCAGTAAATCCACTGTGGTTTCTTCTTAAAAGTAAAACAAAACTTAACATAGCCACTATAGAGGGATTACAACCAGCCTCTTCACAGCCCACCACACTCACTTTAAGCCTGCTGGTACATTGCGATACATAGCCAACATAAGTGTAAATGAAAGGTAGCTCTGTAGGAGGATGCTTTGTTTTTGCTTTTTTTCTCATCCTCTCACCTCCACAGTTCTAAATAAGTGGATTAGAGTCTCTCTAGAAATGCATTTGTTGAGAAAGGCATGGCTGGATCTCTCAGCACTGGTTGTAGGTTCATGAAAGTCTCTAATGCCATATGAAAAGAGCAAGCCCAATGGTTCCTAGACCACACGATCTGTAGACACCGAAGTAAAATGTCTTTCCATGCATTGCAAAGCAAAGATTTCATCCCTTCCCTCTCATTTATTTATTTATTTATTTATTTATTAAGATTTTGTGAAATTACACAGTGATATAGGCAAGCTGGTAGGAAAACAAAAGAATTTCTCTTTGGCGTTTTACTCCTTGTTAGTTTTACTTCTTGGCTTTGTTATAGATGAATGGCGTGTAAGATTCAAAGCCACTCATTTTTCATCGCTGTCATTAGTGTATAGTGTGAATTCTTTTTGCTTCCTCCTGAGATAAGTGATCAAAATACGTACTTTCCATGTTTTTATGCTACCTGCCAATCTAAAGGAAATTTGTGCTTTTAAATTCGTCTGCTTTCTTTCCTGATGAGTTCTAAAATTGAATTTAATCACTTTATGATGGCTGGTCTTCTGGGAAGGTACAACAATTGTTAGAAAAAGTATACAAAAGGCACTTATATAACATCATATCACATGCTTACTTTGGTTGGTCTAAAGCTGCCTCTACAGTTCCAGCTCTGAAAGGCCTTTTCATGATGGCCCATACTGAAATCAGATAAATGACACTACCCAGGAAAGGATTGTACTATATGTATTTATTGTGAGTGTAAATGCAAAATAGCTACAGCTACCTGGAGGGAGGTTGTGGTGAGGTGGGAGTTGGCCTCTTCTCCCATGTAACTAGTGATAGGACTAGAGGGAATAGCCTCAAGTTGCACCAGGAGAGATTCAGGTTGGACATTAGGAAATATTACTTCTCTAAGAGAGAAGCTGAAATGGGCTGCCCAACCCTGGAGGTGTTCAATAAATGTTTATATGTTGTACTGGGAGACATGGTTTAGTGGGAAACACTGGTGACAGGTGAATGGTTGGAGTAGATGACCTTAGAGGTTTGTTCCAACCTTGGTGTTTCTATGATTCTTATAATGTAAGAATAATACTCCATACATGAATAACATCATTGCACATCAAGCCCCCAGGAAGTGCTTGCCAAGCATTGGGAAGCACTGATGATCTTTTTCCTTGAGGATCTATGGCATCTGCTTCAGAGGGTGTAGCAGTAGGTAATATACATGAGAACATTGCTGTGCCACATTATGGACTGGGGAGGAATCAAATGTTACTTGTCCTTACTCTTCCCATTGCCAACAAGCGTAAGAAGCAATTGCAGGTTTAACAGATACAGAGGGAAATACACGAATTAAACAGCCATAAGGTCATTTAAAACAAGAAGGTACTGCTTCTCTCTGATCATGTCCTCTGGGAGTTTGACTACCTCAGCACCCGTATTTTATGCTTTAGCACATAGGATGGCTGTTTTGACCCAGAGACCCTCTGACCAGTCTCTGGGACAGGAAGCTGGGCTAGATGGGCCTTTAAGCCAATCAGTAAGTACCTTCTTGTGTTCCTTTGTACTCTTGATATCCTTTGGTTGCACATACATACTGTTTCTTAAAAAGCACTGGCCTTGCACAAAGCTGGTGAACAGCCTTATAGCTAAAATGCAATACAAGAATGTGAACAGGCTGAGGCTGAGACCTGCAGCTGAACAACCACTGGCAAGTGGCAAATTCCCTTTTTATGTAACAAACACTGATCAGGCTTACAAGCAGCCCCAGTAAGGGCTGATGATGTTACCAGCCTTTCAAGGTTATGCTACCATCAGGCATCCTTCCTGTTAACTCCTCTTTTCTCAGAAAGTAATTTATAAACCTCTGTGTCTTGGAAGCTGCAGCTGTTCAGCACGGAGCTGTCAGCACTCGCCTGGCTGTAGTTGGTGAGCATCATGCACAGAATTGCCAGCAGAATCCAGAGTTTTGTATTGATAGTGATTGCAATAAGCTAAAACACACACTGTTTTGTTTTTCCATTATGGCACTGAATTCACATTAATTACATTATTCCAAACTGACTTTTAAAACTCAATAAAATTGATATATGAGTTGCTAAGGAAAAGTGTCCATAGTTATTATGATTACTTTTCTTACAGTACACTTTGAAATTACTCATCAGCAGTGCTGAGTGCTCCTACATGAGGACCGCTAATCAAATTGTCTGATTAGGTGAAATTCTAGTCATTCAGCAGTTTGCTCATGCCAATTTGCAATAATAATTTTTCCATCACTTCTGCTCAAGGAATCTCTCAGCTGCTTCAGATACAATTTCATTTCTAAACTGACTGTATAATTAAATAATACAGTATAGCCAGCAGTAATCTTTCCTCAAATTTAAATGTAAATGTTACCAGTTACCAACAGGAGCCATAGCATAATTGGCTGTGGCTAATTATGTATTATGTCTAAAAAATGTGAACATTATGGTTGCGAACTCAAGCACTTACAAGTTGGGCAACGTCAGAATGAACGTTGCCCAGGCAACTTCCATTTTCCATCCATTTGCTTGCATGCGTGTTGCACTTTTTAATTGCACAATCTTGCTGTTCTTTTTTTCCTCTTAAGTCCGCTGCCTCATTCAGTAAACCAGTAATAAGCAAAGATTTCTTTTCATCTTCCTCATTAGGAGCATGCCTCTGAGCCTTGTTTAATTTAGATTATCCCGGCCTTACATAGCATACATTTTTATTCATCTCTTCCTCTGTGTTTCTATGATGCTCTGTCTGTATCTGAGCACTATATCCAAAGGGGGTGTGCGTGAGTGTCAGGTTGCCTGACTTCCCATTTAGGGAGGGCTGGAGTTTAGCAATGCAGACTCCTGTGATAAAAATGCAGGCTACTTAAGTGATATGAATTGAGGAATGCTAAGCAGTTTTTAACAGGATTTGTGGAGGAGGCACTGGACTGAAATGCTTGTGCCATCAGCAGGCCTCCCTACAACACATCCATGCTGGTCCACGAGAAAAGAATTCATCCTCAAGCAAGCACTTCTGTACAACCTTATAGCATCATCATTCTGTGTCTATGGCTGTCGAGCATACAAAATTGTTCGATGGCTGTGTATGCTTTTTCATATGAAGCTGTCAATCACTTGTTAAATCATTGATTTTTATGAAGTAGCATTTCCCAGGGTTACTATTCCAAGTATTCCTGCTCCATACCTCTCCAGTGTACCTAGGCACAAATGCTCAGCTCTGCTGTAAGGGTGCTGAGCTTTGCAAAGGTGCTGAGGTGTTGTAGCAGCCTGGCCTGCTAGCTTGAACATTTTGCTGGGAAAAGGTAGTCAAGCCTTGGTTCAAGTAGCTTGCTCAGCATGCCAAAGCCAGGGCATAGGATGCACTCAAATTCTTTGTCAATCTGGTAATCTTTCTGCCTTCCTACAGTCTCTATACCCCATCCAGCTTTTGCAAGAACAGTTTGATGATTTCAACAGACTAGTCTTCCTCCTTGACCAAACCTAGACTCATCCTCATGGCAGCCCCATTTTGTACGCTAAGAGAGGTATGGTCCTAAAGAAGAAAGAAAAACTTGGAATTTACAGTAAAAAAATAGAAATAAAAATAATAATAGTAAAAAAATCCTTTGCTTTAAAATCTGAATTTAAAATTCACTTTCTGTGATAGATCAAGTGGTAGAACATACCTTTTACGTAGTAAGAAACAGGCATGAAATGGGAAGCTTGGTTTTTCCCAAATCCTGTTTTAGGCACCTACATCCTTTCTTTAATGCCAAAGCCAATGTTCATTTCAGCAGGTATATAGTTTAGTGCACACTTCGTTTTTTAATTTGTTGTTAAATGACTTTTTCCTTATCTGTTAGATAATTACTGTTTACTCACAATATCCATTAAGATATGTTTTGTTGGCAAGTAAAATTAATAAACCATGGAGAAAAGCAACATTGAAACATGCTTATTCATTGTCCTAAATACGCTGTGTACATAAAAAGAAGATGCATCTGCAAAACATGTCGCATTTGAAGTAGTTTATTGAGCAAGAGAAATATTAACAGTGGTTAATTAAATTGAAGGATTAATTAATGAAATCAATTGATTGATTCTGCTCTCTGAGAGCCACACGCTGTGTTCTGTATGTGATTAATGTAATGAGGCATAAAACCTGCCATTGCACTTGGACACTCTTGAATCTTTCACCAGGCATTTATCTGTAGCTTTACATGCTGGTACCTACTGCAAATCTCTCCTAATGCCCTTTGCATTGTTAGGATTAGCAGATCTCATTGTCCACCAACTGAATTCCATTCAGTTTTTCAGCCTTAAAGAGGTTATTCCAAGTAAAGAAAAAATTCTCTCAGAACTTACGAATGCAACTGAAAACCAGAGATGTCTGTAAGGTGATGCTGGTGCGCTCTGTGACTGGGGTGATCCCTTGTGTGCTGTGTTCCTAATGGAGCTGAGGTCGTCGTTTTTCTTAACCCTAGAGGCTGGGAGAGTTTGCAGTTTTGACAGCTAGAGTCACAGTGTTCACACTGTTATTAAGAAAATAAGGAAATAAAGTCTGTGTGTATGGGTGAACAACATGACATAGCAGGAATCCAGCATGAAATGGGTTCATTTGATAGGCAGACAGAGGGTGGATGAATGGAAATTGCTTAGCCTCAAACAAAAGCATTTAGAATATTCTTATGAGCAACACTTCGGCACTGATTTACAGTCAGCTGCTGTCTGCTGTACAGGCGACAGAGGAGCGTGCGGCCTGCTGGGCTCTGCTGTGTGCTGTGGCACTGAGGACCAGGCACCAGCATCTGCATCTCAGTGGATTCCTCTGGATTTACAGAATTGTAACTAAAGAGACGTCAGCCCAAGCATCTGCTTTATAAACTGAAGCTGGGGCCCATCTGGGTCTCATGGAAATAAAGTAGGATTTTTTGTCACAGGTTCTGGGCAAGTGTCTCACTTTTGGTGGAATCTTTTTGTTCCTTTGAGCTCTGGACATACAAGAGCTGCTTTAAAATTGATTACGAAGCCCCTAAACCTTCCAACTTGGTGCCTCCTAAATGTTTAGGTGCTGCTGTCAGCAGGATCATTTCCCCGGAGTCCAATTTCTGGTTCTGTAAGTGCTTGCTAATTACACAGATCTTTGGTGAGATACCTCAGCTCTGTGCTAGCAGTTTCAGGAAGCAGGCTGTTCCACTCGCAGTTCTCTTCCTATTACATTAGCTGTTGAACATGCTCTCTGTTTGGGGTTCGTCATGGACGAGTATTTATTTTTGAAACTTATACCACATGTTCCTAATGCTTTGTTTGCACAGCTGTGAGAAAAGATAATCTAATGGGAAGAATAGTTTCTCAAACAAGAAAGAATTGTCTTCCAAGACGGCCATTTCACTTCCTTTGTAGCACAACAGCGTGGGTGTAGGTTCATATTGGACATGCTTGTATGTCAGAAATTAAAATCAATGTTTTTCTTATTATGCAGCGTAGAATAGGTTTCACTTTGACAATACCTGCAGATCTGCTCTGTGTGACTGCACAAAAATGTAATTTAGTGACAGCCTGAAAAGCCATTTTGGTGTTACTAATTGTCGTAAGTTTTCTGTAGGCAACCGTGGGAGGGGAACAGGAATTTCATGCTGAAGGCAGCTGTGTAGATCTCTTATCATCTCTAAACAATAGGTTATAAAGTATAGTTTGTAATAAAAATAATTCAATTTTACTTTAAAAACATATCTTTTTCTGAAGTGAAGAACATGAGTTCAGTAGCGTGTTTTCTTCAAATAAGGCCTACAGGTACGAAGTAAAACTGATTTAAACGTATTCCAGTGAAATAACTGAAGTTTAAAGAATAGATACTACTCATTGCAAGCCAGGAGTGGAATGAAGTGAAACCATTTATAATCTGTGATGACAGCTCTGCCCTTGTGCATGAGGAGGAAAGGCTGTGTCCCAGAGAACAGCCCGTCTGCAGCAGTCACTCGAACCCAGACACAGCTCTGACCATCAACAAGGTCCTGGCAGTAAGGTCTCCTCCTGGCAAGGAGTATCGTGCAAAGATCAGATCTACCTTTTGGAAGGGTAACCTAGGAAATAATGTTCTTTATTATTTATGTTTACCCAGTTAAGCTGTGAGATGAAGGAAATGAGATTAGCATATTATCCCTGCTAAGGAGGACTTGATGATTGGGACACTTTTTGTTTAAAGTTGTCTAGGTGATTAAAGTCTATACATGGGTTGGTGTTAAGGATCAAGACCATCAAGTATAGTTTATGTTTAAAACTGATTTTTAAACAAGTAGCTCAAAGCAGCTAGTTGCCTTGATTAATTCTGCTTTGGAACTCTAGATCTCTTTTTCTCTTTCTTTCTTTGATTCAAGGAAGATGCATATTTCTGCTTTTTCAACTCCTACAGTTTTTTAGATCTAAAAGAACTCCTATACATTGAACTGAACATACAAAATAAAAGACAATGAAAAGTACTCTGCAGTAGGAAGAGAGATTGTGGCTCTCAAAAAAACAGTCTAACAGTTGGACAGTTTCCTTCCAGAACAATTCCATTTGTACAATGGTTTTACTTCACATAAAATTTCAGCCCCTTGTTATTATTTCCACAATTCTGTTACAGACAGTGGCTGCCATTTCCTTGCGTGGTATTGTCTTGGATACATCAGTACCATCTTTTTCAGATGATTCTCTCCCAAACATTAGTTTTATTCAAGGAAGCATTAGTTTCTTCTTTGTAGAGGAGTAATAAGGTGAAAGTAATTTGGCTTGATTAGAGAGTGGGGCTCAGAGTAGTTTTTATTCACTTCAGAGCTCAGTTCATATCCAGTCATACTTCATATCCTTCATACTTTCCAAGGGCTTCTGAGGTGGAATCTGTGAGGTGGGGTTTTGTGCTGGCTGCCCCTCAGGCTCCTACTTGTAATAGGACCACAAAAGCATTTGTCTGCTGACACAACTGCAGAGTGCTGAGATGAGGAGGCATCACCACAGTGTGCCTCAGTTCCTGAGGAGCTGCACTGTGCAGCTCTGGCAGTTTGACATTGCTTCCTGGCTTTGCAGGCGTGGTTACTCATGAGGTACCACATTGGGTGCCAGGGCTAAGATCTTATATTTTGCAACATTGCACAGGTTTGTTAAAGGAAGGGAAGTGCCAGGTGCTATGAGTTTGGTGTTGTAAAACCATTCTGGCTTAACCCTCTCCTATTAGTTTGGCTCATGTAGGTGATTTGCAAGCCTAAAAGCTGTTGTTGCCCTTCCCACCTTGGATTATTTTTGTTAAAGAAGAAATCTATGATAGCCAAGAATTTTTTTTGACAGTTTGACAGCCTTAGGCCTGTTTGGTAATGTCTTTGCTTACAAAGCTAAGCCCAGCAGTCTTATCAAACACCAGCTTATCCAGTATCTTTGCAGTTTTATTGTCATTGTTGTGGGGTTTTTTTTTGGTTTTTTTTTTTTTCCTGCCAGTATCTTTTTTTCCCCTCTGGATATGTTTTTTTCCCTATTTTCAGGCCTCTTAATTTTAAATTCCGTGAAACTGTTTCATCCTCATTGCCTGTACCTTAGGTTCCTCCTATTACTTCACTATTCAGACTCTAATGAAAGAAAGGTTTAATTCTTCTTTATATTTATTCCAAAGGGAGAGCAGCTTCCATGCCTATCAGTGTGCCATAGACTCACCTCTGCCAGAGCAATGGGTAGAAATTGCTAGCAGTAATGTTTGTGAAAGCTTTTGAAATTAAATCATTAAACAGGAAGGTCACTGAACTTCCTGAACAATTCATGGTCAAAATCAATTGACTAATTAACTAGACTTTTTACTTTTCCTCTCAAAGAATTCTAGGATCTTTATTCAGTCCAGTCACAAATGTTGGCCAACTGCGGTTTACTTGACTACGTGATAGAACTTCTGCACTTGATGTGCTTTGACCCAAACATTAACAGAAGTGACAGTACTTCTGAAGAAGAAAAAGATCAGCAGAAATACTATTTTAATATAAAATCTCAACAGAGTGGTCTTTGTTGACCATGACTATGAGAACACCATGGGGTCTGGAAAGGACCTAAAAAACTGATCCAGGCCATCCATCTAAGCTGTATGCCAGATTCAACTTGGCTTCGATTGTTCCAGCATATTTAATTAATCTGCGATGAAGAATCTCTGATGCTGTAGACCTCACATGACCTCATCAGCTTCCCCAGGCAGTCTGTTCCTCTGTTCTCACAGACAGAAAGTCCCAAACTTTCTTGGTGCAATTATTTTTCATGTCCTCTCTTCTTCAAACTGGTTCTATTATAAGAGGGAAAGTAGAAGAAGTAAATTAAGTTATTTGGTGGTAGAAAAAAGCACTTTGTGTGGATGCGGCCCTTTCTGACAAAGCTGAGTTTTTGCAGGTACCGCTTCAGTCTGAGAGACTGGAATCATCTCTTCCAGCCAAAAGCACAAGTGTACAAATTGGCATAGCTGTCTCAGCAAAACGCCATTAGAATATATCTGACCTAAGCACACACTCATGTAGTGTCAAGGTGCTGCATTCTTTGCTCCACACAGACATTAACCTGCATTTAATTTGAGAGAAGTTCTGAGTTAATGTCCCAGAAGAAGTGAGAGTGGCAGATTCCTTTTGCTTGACTCCTTTCATTGTACCAATGGCCCAGGAATTTACTGGATGATATTTCAAGTAAATATGTGTTCATATGATAAATATTGTTAAAATGATAAAGTGTGCATGACATTGCTGGCCACAGACAATGAGGCGGAAGTAAATTGTAGTCACGTATAAATTTCTCAAGAGGATATTCCTGGCCAGGCCCAGATCCATCAGGATTTAGGAGATCTGGAGTTATTCTTCCTACTGTGAATGCCGTGTTTCCTTCTTCAGCTCCGGCTGAAGGGATTCTTAGACAGCATTTTTGAAGGATGTGTGGTTACACACCATGAAGATGTCAGCAGTAGGGCTTTTCAATGCACAATTCTTGTCACTGAAGTTCAGTGGCTGCCATAAATCTTCATGTCTGGATGTGTACACATCTGTTTGCCTTGTGTAATAACGCACAGGGTTTCAGAACACATGCTTGTGTTTCAGAACAGCATGTTTATCTTACTCCTTCACCATGCCCATTATATATGAGAAGAAGCATTCCCTCTTCTGTGGGTTTTCTGAAGCACTTTGAATCTGGATATCTTCATGTCAGAAAACCAATACCAAAGGAAAACAGGGTGATGCCCTTTACACTGACATCGGGGGTACTTATTTGTCTTTCTCACATTAGATTGAGTTGAACTCGTTAAATTGTGCTAATGTGCATTTACAGCAATTTTACAGCTGAAATATGCCTGTTTTCTGAGTTCTCATGTTGCAGTCTCAGTGTGTATGCTATACTAGTCCACACTTTCCTGTTCTCTTTTTAAAAGCCAGCAAACATTTATAAAGATGTTAATGCTTTTAAGAGCTCCCAGTCTTTGGATATTGAACTGTGCCAGCCTTGAGGTTATGATTCAGAGGTTTGATGATAGAAAAAATCATGGGTCACTTTCCTACAGTATGCACTATCACCACAGTAGAGATTTGGAAACTGAACAATATCCCTACCATACTCTATGAAACTGTGTTTAAACCACATTTAGCCACTTAGAAACCATGAGAGAGTTCTGCTGACTTGGAGAGCTCAGCAACAACTATCTTGCAGTGCTCTATTTTAAAGTGTTTTGACATCTCTTCAGCTGGTTTAAGTAAGCATCATCAATGAAAAAAAGCTTTTTTAAAAATTCTAGAGAATTTGGATACATATCAATGAAGTTTTTAAGCCAAAAAAAGAGAGAAAACAAATTCAGGCAAATCAATTCTGTTGGTCCTAGCATTGTATCTAATGAGCATTTAATTATCCTTCTAAACGTACTGTAGATTTGATTTTTTTTAGAGTATTTTTTATTTAACTATGTTTTAGAGTTTTGGACTGTTGTTGATAAGTGGAGGTTATCCTTTCCAGGCAATACTGTCATCATGCTACCATTTACATCCATGACCTCAGTGTAGGGCAGACTTTGCTGAAATACTTCACTATATTAAGGCAGAAAGCAGCCTTCTCCATCAGCCACTTTATTTTATTTTCAGCTTCAGGATGTGAGCTGACTTCTTCTCAAGACACCCCCAAAATAGTTAAACTAAAACAAAAAATATTGCAGCAATTGAAGACATTCTGGTAATTTATTTCCGGGAGCTATATTAGGATGAATTTGTGGGTTACTGAGTGGGTTATCTAGTGGGCAGCTTTCCCAGTGTGCTTGATAATGGTATCACAAAGTAGCATACTTCACAAGATCACTTCTAAATTTTACTGTATTTTCAGGAAGGCAAGTTAGTTTGCATGTGTTTTTTTCTTCTAACAGTTGTTACTGGGGAAACAGGTGAGATTTCACTGGGACATTGGTACACACTGAAACCGTAAGTGTGATATTAGGTTATGTGAAAATCATTCCTATTATGTAGTAAATGTCACAGCATCACTACCTGTATTATACACATTCCAGGATTTCAGAAAAATAGATTGGTGTTGTTAATTGAGATTGCCTAAGTACCATGAGCATGAGCTACAGTTATTTCTTCAGGTGGAGCCAGTTCTGATTCCCTTAATCATGGAAAGATACTTCTAACGATAGCAAGACCATAGATAAGAGTTTTCTAAAGACTAAATAACATGTGTTAATAGAGGAGGCTTTGCTTGGTTGGTTGCATCTCCAAGCATTAACATGTCATCCTGGTGAAGTCTGTTTTGCTCTCTTGCCACCTGTTGGTTACTACTGAAGTGTGAGAGACAAACATTCCTCTGAGAAACAACCAAGTGCCTGGCTTATCCAGAAACCATTATTTAAAATATATATATATAAGAAATATTAATACACAAAATGCTAAAATATTTGATTTTGTTTGTTTGTTTTGATTATTTTCAGTCTTGGAATTGAACCAAGTGATTATTCCCACTTATGGAACTGTGTCAGATCAGCAAAATCTCCATACTCCAGAATGGGTGGGTACTTCTTTACTTTAACTATGATTACCAATAATTTTTTTCTTGTGTAGGTCTTCAATGACGGATTCCAACAGAATGGCATGCCATTGCATTTGCAGCACAGCCAGTTCATTTGTGTGACTATGCTATATCTCTGCTTCCCTAATGATACCTGAAGTCTTTGGCTCAGGTGTAAGAGTGAAGGTTGACGCAGTCACTGAACACACAGACAAGTCACTAGATCAGTTACACATATATATTCACTGTAAACTGGTAGACACGCACTTCTTTTCTGTATATGGTTTTGTGTCTGCATGTACAGGATTTCTGTGTGCTTGTACAAGGATAAATATGTGTATACACCCTACATATAAACACACATACTCTATAAATCAGACACACCCAGGTATTAGCTGGCCAATGTGAGTTCAGGGCTCTTTTCAGAGAAAGCTGGGAAGCAGCAGAGACTGAGCTGTCAAAAAAGGAGAAAGAACTGGAGGTCTCTTGCCGCTTTATCCAAAGTTCAAGTTCCCCAACAAACCTGTTTTCTACAGCTATCAGGCTTCTGGCCCTAGCTGAAGATCTCCTGCATCAGATCCCATTTATCTTTAAGGTCTGGCCTGCTGACCCTAACAAGCCCTGCCACTGGGTGTGCCGTGGCACATGTTTTGACAACCTGATGCCTATCTGGCATGCTGAGGAGTCCAATTTCATTTTTTACCCTAGTGCAATACTAGTGCAGTTTGCAGTTGCACAGGGATATAGATATAAGCCTGGACTCAAAAATTATGTAAAATTATATACGTATTATAAAGCTATTGGAGTTACTCCATAGAAACAAAAAAGCCTGCTCTGTGTTTCGTTACTGTAATGGCAGAAGTCACTGCCATTGGATTTAAGTGTGCATAGGTTGTCTTATCTATTCAGGCTACCTTTACAAGTGGATCGGTGTTAAAGGAGGACAAAGAGTAAAGAAACAGATTAAACACTGTCAAGAATTGCTTTCTGGACTAATTAATTTTGAACATCTAAGAGCTGGTTATGGTTTTCACATATGGGAATCCATTCAAGAAATTGCAGCAATGGTGCCATAAAGTAATGACATCTAGAGCTCGTTCTCAGTCAGCCTTGTCCAAGATATTGGCACGTAAACTATTGTCTATTTACAAGTAACTGAAACAACCTGTGCCTTTCTCTCATTATCATCTACTAAATAGTATTCAAGGAACAACAGCCAGCTACTACCGCTGCCAGCTATCCCAGTAGCTTGCATAGAGGAAGGCTGTAATATGGGTGTGGAGAAACAGGTCCTGCTGATGTCTCTGTATATGAGGAAATATTTTCTTCTCTTCGTGTGTCTAAAATAGCATACAAGGGTCATGGTGGTTTTGCTCCTGCCTCTGCTGTGGGAAACAAATACCAAATCCACTAGGAATGAAGTTTCCTTCTGGGAGCTGACCCTGCCTCTAGGTACTCTTACAGGGTCTTCTTCATTTGATGCTGCTCCAGGCTCTGGAAAAATATTTAATCTTTTTCTGAAGGATGAAATGGAATCAAGACCTTCCATTTCCTTACTGAGGGCCCTGACTAGGATGTTGTAAAAATCCATCTGAGGCTTTCTTTGTGGTCCAATGATTAGTCTTTTTTATGTACTTACATGAAACGTCAGAACAAACAATGCCGTGTACCTTGTGGTTAGAAAATTCTCCTCTGAACAGTCAAGGTACAATTTATTTTTATTTCTACTAAAAATCAACTGCCACAATCAATTTTCATTTTTAGTTCCTTGTGTTGACCAGCACTTGTCATTTCTGTTCAGTTTTAGCAGAATCTTTTTCACACTGCTCATTCCATCTTAAAACCTCCAGGGTTGTTTCAGTGGCCAAAATGGTTGAATAAAATTCAGTTCTACCAAGCCTGCCCATGAAGTAGATGTGTGCTGCTCGAAAGGGAAACTAAATAGGAAGCCTAGCCTTAAACTATTGCACGGAAGGAAGTGCTCTACCAATTGTCTAAACTTAGATTATGCTTCCTAGCTGGGTGTACTTTGTGAAATTGATTCAGCAAGGTTGTACATGTGGCAGAAAATTGCAGGAAAAGTATTAGAGGTCTTATGTAGAGAAACTGAATGTGGTCCCACGTAATTGGATTTTGCCCTGATTGTACTATAGAGCTTTTATGCAAGACTTGTGAGATTGTATACATCCAGCTTTTTGTCTATTTGCAGTGTCAAAGGGGAGTAACTGTGGCCTGTTTGCATTATCACAACATGGTCATATATGGGCCTGAGGGTATTGCTTTCCAAAGAGAGAGCCTTTGCCAAGCACTCCAGAAAACTCATTGTCTTACACTGGAATTCCAGATTCAGGAGCCAGGCAGCAGCTTTGGCTAAGGTTCTTCAGTGATCCATGCAATCACTGTTAAATTGGAATTATACTGTTGCTTTCTCTCCAGATAGATCTTGTGAAAATTAATTTTTTAACACTTGTGTGAATAGAATATTGAGATTATACAAGGAGATTACCATAGAAATAGAAGGAAATCCCCATTTTAGGCATTCAGACTACTTAGATGAAGTAAAACAAAAAAGGCATTGAATAAAGAAGACAACAAAGAGTGTAAGAGTACGAGGCTGTACAACCAAACCATGCGTTATTCTCAGTGTATAAGAAAGACATCACTTCCCAGCTCTCGGATGTTTTGCTTTGCAGCCTTAGCTGCTCCATAGGTGGATAGCTTGAATTTGGATTTGATAGTACGCACAGTTCTGAGATTCAGCATCTGCAGAGGGAATTCTTTGCCATTAACTGGCTTCCAGTTGTGTTAATGCTGTTCCTCAGACATGATTTCTGCCACAGAAAGGCTTCAGCGAATTCTGAACAAGTGCGGGATGCTTCTGCATCCAAAAAAGGAGAAGAGGTGCTGAAAAATGCTTTTCCAGGGGAGTACTGTCTTTACCTTCAATGAGAAGTGAGGGCACGTGGTCTGTCTGTAGGCAGGAGGAGCTGGGATTCCTCCCGCAGTCAGCAGCTGTATGTGGGCTCAGGCGGGAAGCTGTCCACTGGGTGTCTCATCTAAAGTTAGCTCTGGGGGTGAGGCTTCCCAGTGCCTGGCCAGTTACCAGCCAGTGTCTGCTGGCAGAAATACATGGCAGTAGTGATGCCATGTGTATTTCTACCTTGTAGAAATTCTTTACTCTCAGTTTGTTTCCATTTATTAGATGCCAAAAATTTCTTTGCACGTTAAGGTACTGAGAAAAAACATCTTCTGATTCAGAACTTGCTAATAATCTCATTGTTGCTAAAAACAGAACTGAAATAGTCCTTTGTTGTTATTAGCAAATATGAGTCGTGAGGGAAAATGCTGAATGCACAACAGTTATTGCCCTACGGAGGCACACACCAACATTAGTTTCTTGTGGAGTGCAAATGAACTTAAAACCTGCAGAAGCAAATGCTTACATTGGTCTTGGTGTCAGAGCAGATGTCTCTAGTGGTCACTCAGAATAGAAAGTAATTAAACATCATATTATGTAGCTGGGATAATAATTAAGACTTCACATTTCTGTAACATTTTCACCAGAGGAGCTCAAAGCACTGTACAGATAATGATGATTCATAATATCCTGGTCATATGATGCGTTTCCTTTTTAAATACATGATTGGAAGAGAAGTATCCTGAGGCCTGCGGAGAGAAATAACCATGCCCTTGGGCAGCACCCTGACATCTCCACCAAGGCCAAACCACTACTACTATGCAGCCTTCAGTGCCCTGCCAGGTGGGTTGTGTGCTGGAGGGCTCTGTGCTGGGACCGAATTACATGGCCATACTCTGCTCACTGGTCCCAGCACTGGTTTACCTCCTGCTGTGCTGCAAGAACCTGTTTGGAGGTTCTCTGAAAACTATGTGATATTGCAGACAAGTGGTTTAACCCTCCAGTAATGATTAGTTTGCCACCACTGACAATCATACCAAGGGCTCCTGTGGACTAAATAAAGGACTTCTTTTATCCTTTCAATTAGTTATGCCTTTCCTGCAGAAACTGTTTTGTTTTTTTTGTTGTTTTTTTTTATTTAAAAACAAACAAGCAAAGAAACAATTTACAATACTGTGCTTGGTCAGGATGTAGTAAGTAATAAAAGATATATGCAGTTCCCATTCACCTATTTTTTCACTATCTAAAGGGGAGCTACAGGAAAGAAGGGAATGGACTCTTTAACAGGGTCTGTGATGACAGAACAAGGGGAAATAGCTTCAAGCTTAAAGAGGATAGATTTAGGTTGGCTGTAAGGAAAAAGTCTTTTACAGGTGAGGCACTGGAACAGGTTGCCTACAGAAGTGGTTGAAGCCCCGTCCCTGGAGGCTTTCAGGGCAAGGCTGGATCGGGCTCTGGGCAACCTGATCTAGATGTGCATGTCCCTGTTCATTGCAGGGGAGTTGGACTAGATGGCCTTCAGAGGTCCCTTCCAGCTCTAAGGAGTATATGATTTTTCTTCCTTCCTGTCTCTGTGCTGCCCTTCCCACCATTACCCCCACTTGTTGTTTAACAGTGCAAGGCCCTGAGGAAGCTGAAGGAGCTAAGGCAGTTTCTGTGCAACGCCACTTTTTCTGCCCTGCAATGGAGCACTGTTGCTGCTGAGGAAAATTCACTGAGGAGAATGCACAGCCATCCTGGTTACGTGTGAGGAATCCTGAGAAGTTCAGGGGCTTAGGGCCGGTTCCGCCACTGGGGTTTGGTCACTTGGTCTGGGGCACCAAGTTGCTGGGAGCCAGGGGCGAGGAGGTCTGGGCCGAGCACATGTGTGTGGCAGGGCTGGCTGGGCTGGGCCTGTGCCTTCAGGGCCTTTGCACATCAGTTAGTGCGGCGCCTCACAGCCCTGCGTCCCACTGTGCTGTCTGGGAGCACCAAGGCACTATGGCTGTGAAACAGCACTTTTGATGTTATATGTAATGTCTGCACTATACACATTTCTGGGCTTTTTGTTGCTGCAGACCACCACCAAACTTACCTCTTGGAGTCATTACCCACTGACCCATACCCTGATGTGACCTGAAGCACAGAGGTGCACTTCCTTCACTTTGCTGGCCTCATTGCCTCTAGACTAGCTCCCACATCGGTACCCAAAGTGTTCCAGATTCCTCCTGCTAATAAAGCAGTGAGTGGCTCCCTGTCTCTCTGGTGGCAGTGATTGTACAGCACTCCGCAAAGTGCTAAATATAATTAGTACTTTACAGCTAAAGGTATTTTTTGTGTATTTATTAATGTTGTTAATCAATATTAACCTGCTGTCCACTTGGGTATCATTATAACGTTAAGGTGCACAACCAGTTGTCTCCCTCAGTACCTAAAATAATTAGACTGAGGCTAAGAAAATTAGAAAGTGCTGTAAATAGTCCCCATGTTTGCTTCTTCCAGAACAAAGAGGTATCAATGGACCTGTTCATTATTTTCAGTGATAATGCGCTGCTGATACTTAAGCAAAAATATGGATTGGAATTTCAGCCTCCATTAACTTGTGTGTGTGCGTGTGTGCGTGTGCACAAAGTTGTGTGCATTCGCCTGATAATAACATTTGTAATACTATCAAATGATATTACATATTTGGAGAAAAAAAAAAAAAAAAAAACTGCTGTCTCCAAGGAATTATTAACTTCAGTGTACAGCACATCTTCGTAGTTTCCAGCCCTGTTTTTCCCCCGGTAATCACGTTGAATAATATATGATTTTTCATTACAAACTATCCAGTAGGGATTATAAGGCATACCACACATCTGAGTTAATGTAACTGTCAGAACCTTAACCATTGCATTCCCTTTTGTGTTTTACTTCTTCCTTTTAATTGCACAACATTAAATGTTATGTTACAATTGATTTGTATGGGTCTTAATCTTCTCTCTTAAGTATTCAGGCTTAACGAGTCAATTCTTTATCACTTGGTTGTTATATAAAGCATTTATTGATAGGTCAATAGGACAATGGAAATTATGTCTAAGAAGTTAGCTTCATGGGTATGAACTCTTGTCTGCCCGGGTTCGTGCAGTCCAGTATTGGTTCCTCTTTCAGCTATATTCAATAATATATTCCTGTAGTTTGATAGACGTAGAAAAGTACGTATGTAGTAACATGCATAAACTTATGTCCACAAAAACATGCACGTAAGCAAATTCATGGGTCAGGATACTGATTAATGGGAATTCTCTGCAGCTGGTTATTGCCATTCCAGTTAAGCCAGTTATTGCTGAGTTACACACTGACTGTAAATGCTTGAAAGTGACTGGGTTTAAAGGAAAAATAGTCAGTGAAGTTACACAATCACAAATGAGGAAAAGCACAGGTCATATAGGAAGAATAACTTAAAGACGTAACAAAAGAACGTGAAAGCTCTTACTACTTCTATGCTTTCAAGTGCTTAAATTTCACAGCTAGACTCTTTCTCTTTAGACAAAAGGTACAAGGCTGCTGTTTCTAAAATTTAATCGGGCCTCTTCCTCTTTTGAATATCCTTCTGGTTTAGACACTGGTAACGCTTCCCCTTGTTATTTATTGTCATCAGTCTGGGCTCTGTATTTCCAGTATTGCAACACAGGGCAATTTCAGCCAGGAATTGCCCTGAATTTCAGCCAGGAATAGCCCTGAATCCCCAGGGGCTGCAGGGGATGTGTTTGGGGTCCAGCTGGCCTCAGTCCCTGTGCCTTTTTACCTTGTGATTTTTTTACCCCAGTTCATGCAATATTCAGACACAGCGGTGCCTGGGCTCTGTGTACTCCCAGTGCAGCACGTAGACTCAGCACTGTCCAGCCCCGTTTGCAGCCCTGAAGCTAATGAGAAGCACCAGCCCTGCAGCCAAGCAAGTTAGCAGCTCTGTATGTAACAGGGCATCAGAACATCACGCTTTTCCTGACTGCATCTCTCCTGAGCACAGCATGTGGTGCTCATGATCAGACTACTAGGAGTGGCAGGTCACTCCAGATGGGAGACATACAGAAGTGTCCACCCGGGAACTACATGTCTTAAGCTCTCACTGCGGAGAGATCTGGAGTGTCTAAGCATTGGTATGCAGTGCTACTTTACATTGCCTTTGCATTAGCCTATAGTCACCAGAGTCTAGGGCATAATTCCGCTGATCAAATTTAATCATCTATATTGTCCTGTTACTGTAAATTATTTGTAGATACTGGATACTGAGTTAACTTTTTTATAATATCTTAGTTGTAATTTTTTTTTTTTCAATGGGAATGCTTAGAGAAATTTTCAAGGCAGACGTTCTGATAAAGGCATCTGCCCTGTTTTGGACATGGTCTGCTCCTTTTGTCAGCCCCAGCAGATAAACATAAAGAAAGTTCATAGACTCATAGAAATATATTGAAGTTGGAAAGACCTCTAAGATCATCTAGTCCAACCATCCACCTACAACCAATACTGCCCACTAAATCATGTTCATAAGTACTACATCTACCCTTACCTTAAACACCTCCGGGGACAGTGACACCACCATTTCTCTGGGCAGCCTTTTCCAGTGCCTAACCACTCTCTCATCTTGGTTATGTTTTAAATGAGACAGAAAATGGTAGCAGCAGGCTAAATGTTACACCTTTCACCAAGTCTTTAGTTGGAAGAAGTCTCACAAGAATCAATGCTTGCTCAATGGGACTACTCCAGATCTAGTTCTCATGAATACAAAAATCTGCATCTGTGACTTGCTTTGGGCAGTGGAACTGCTCAGTGCCGTTGTGGTCCGTCGATGCCATCTGAAAGTTTAAACCATTTCTCCTAACCCATTACAGTGTGCATCTGTCTGTTGATTTGGTGGCTATGTATGGAAGTTTCCTGAGTGCCTGGCCAGGCTGTGAAACTAATACATGATGTATTTGTATGTTGTCACAAACCTCTTAGCAGATGTAGGATTCAAAGGGAACTGCTATATCCAAGAATCTGCTCAAACTGATGAAGCAAATAAGTTAACAGAATGTGTTTGTATATACAACAAAAAAAGTATTGAGTCTAAACTCCCCTCAGTTCATTTAAAATACATAATTTTTGTTTAATTATAGAGAGAAACATTTTGGTCAACTGTTCTGACTGAGCCAATAAACAGTAACAAAATAGTCTACAGAGGGAAGCCTAGAATAAAAGTCAGGGAAAATTTGTTTTGGAAAAACTGTTGTGTTGTTGCTAAAATGCCCTCTGCCCCTTAGAAGTGGGATGCTCCTGACAGACTATTGCCATTCTTGTTAATTTTACCAGCATTGAAGAGAAAACAATTCAAGCTGCAGGTGGGGAGTCTCTGAGACCACAACCACATTTCCCTGATTTTTATCTGTGGACCAGGCATCGCAGAATTCCCAAAACTGTATTCTGGGTGGCTGATATGCCTGGCACCCCTAATGCAGTTTGGTCTTTATTGACAGGGAGATTTCAAGAAGATTAAATCTGGGAGTCTTTCGGTGAACCCAAAGGCACAGTATGTTCTTGAAATTATTTTGGGGCATTTTGCTGGTCTGAACCTACCCAAGGCCACCCTGCATGTCCAGCCCTCTTGAAGGGCTTCTCAACAGTTCTGCATGGGAGTCTTGCTGGCTTTTGAGCTTTTACCGTCTCTAATGCAATGCTGAGTCCTCTTTTAGACATTCAATATCCACTAACATTAGTGGCACTACCCATATTAGTATAATGTATGGATCTGGCCAGGTATCCTGGAGTTCGCTACTCACTGCAAAACATGACAATACTAGCAACATTACAATTATATATTAACTGAGAGGAGGGGCTGTAACATGTGATAGTGCCCACAGAATACTCTAATAAACTCCAAAACCATTACTACAAAAACATTCTTGAACATTCAGGTTACGCCATCAATGTCTCTGTATTGTTACACACACGAAATAACACATTAAGATGTTATTAGTGGATATGACAATCTTTTCTGCTTTTCTCTGGGGACTAGATAATGGCTTATGGATAGATTAATCCTTTTGATTTGGGCATATATTTTAACATGATGGATGTGTGGTATTCAACAATGTTTTCTGCTTGCTGAGATTTTGTTAATAATAAGGGAAAAATAAATTCACACAGGATGTGTCCATTTTGAGAGCACATCTGCAGCCTGACCATGTTCTATATTCTCAGGGCAATTATTGTTTTGAATGTTAGCATGAATTAAGTGACTGTTTGTTGTTGTTTTAATTGCAGAGATGCTTAAACTTCCAGCAGGTATAGGGACAGATGGGAACACGCTAATTCTGAGACTCCCATCAGGAGACAACATATCTTGTAGACAGAATATTGTATCATGACAGCATGCAAATTACTTGACAGATGCATTATTCAGATGTAGTGCTACATCCCAGTGCTCCTCCCATTGCCAAAAGCTAATATACCATTTTAAAGAAGAAAATTAGGTTAAAGTTATGCTGTCTTTATGTCATGAAGAGATCTGCCAAACTCATCAGGATGATTTTTTTCTCCCATTTACTCAATGCTAATGGTGATTCACTTTGGACTTCTTACTATATATGTCAAATACATAATAATGAATAATGAATTTCTCTTTTCACTGAAATACTGTGTAACAGGAAGTAAGGAAGGAAACTATGAGTAAAATTCTTCGAATTAACCTAACCTATCTTCCTTACAGGCTGATTTTGATAATAAGCCTGACTCCTTGTTCTTCAACGATGGGCAGCGAAGAATTGACTTTGTTTTGGTGTATGAAGATGAAACAAAAATGAGTCATAAGAGGAGTAATCATAAAAAACAAAAGGTAAGTTATTTTTTGTATAAATCTGAACATCTGTTGGGTGCTAGAGCAGTGGACATAAAGGACAGTGCCCTTAACTCCTGAGAGCTGTGAGGCAAGCTCATAAGACCAAGCACTGTGTCCAGCAGCATGTGCTGGGGGACATCAGAGCATGCTCTTTGGAGGGAACCCTTCAGGAGGTGTGAGCAGAAAAATATTGGAATCAGGATCTCAGTTTGAGATAGACACCAGGATCTTCAGACTAGGGCAATTTTCTTTTTCTATATCTACAATGCTTGAATTGCCCCAGTGGACTTTGGTATTAAAATCAGAGTATTCAGGATAAGCAAGGAAGAGCCAGCTGACTGAGTGCTTCAAATGACAGTTAAATACTGCTGTAGCTGCTGACATTTTGTCCAGAGTAGTACCTCAGTTGTTTATGGGGAATACCTGTCACTTTGCCATCAGAATTTCTCCAAGTACCACTCTTTCCCATGATGCTTCAGCAGTCTGACCCTCTTTAAAGACCTTGCAAAAAAACTGACTCAAGCAAATAATTGCTTGATGCTTCCTAGCAAATGTGAACAGCAGCCATAAATATTTTTTAATGTTATTTTTAAATTATTTTCACAAGTCTGTCAGAGAACTTTATTCATTATGCCATCTGAAGCCACAGAAATAAGCTCAGCCATGCTGCTGAGCTTTTGAAACTGCAAACTGCCTGAGAAATACGCACCCACTGAATGGTAGTTCCCTTGGAATTTGTACTCTCCCACCCACCACTTTCTTCTCTGATTTAGCAGTTCTCCATGTTCCAGCCGCCTCTGGTAGAGGCAGGCAAGGACAGAAACACCAACGAAAGCAGCTCATATAGAAATAACGATTTGCCATTAGAAGAGAAGAGTAGGAGTAAACAGGCCGTAGCTAAGCTGGTTGATGTTCCTTACACAGTGTTGCCAATGGCACTGTCAGGGCAGCTGTAAGAAATGCGGTTAGTAGGGCTCAAGAGAGTCCTGCAGTGGGTGGATGTTGAATCACACATGTTCACAAGATCAGCGATAAAAATGAATTGAAAGAGGTAATTAGCAACAAAATCTGCTCCCTTGGAAACAACTATTTTTATCAATAAGCATTTTAAATTTGTTTGTAATATTTAGCCATTACCCAGATGTATGCTAAAGTATGAGTGTATTTTCTAAACAGTGATGGAAATTAAATGTGAACAGTGGAAAAATATTTCTAGTGCTGCATGAATGTTAGAACAGTAGCCAGATGTACCTCATGAAAAATTAGACCAGAAGATTATGGGCAAATGCACTAAGTGCATGCAGAAAGAGGTTGCTTTCAAAGGTCTAGGGCAAGTTCAGTGGTGGGCAGCCACAGTGGTTAGGAGCTGGAGCACTTGTCTTGTGAGAAGAGGCTGAGGGAGCTGTGCTTATTCAGCCTGGAGAAGAGAGGATTTCAGGAGGATCTAACAGCAGCTCTCTGGTATCTGCGGAGCTATCCAGGAAGACAAAGTCAATTCTCTACAGCGGTGCATAGGAGAAGGATAAAAGACAGCAGGCATAGACTGAAGCAAGAGAGGTTCACATTGGATGAAGATGAACTATGAAGATGGTGGAACAAGCTGTGCAGTCCCCATCCTTTGAGCTTTTCAAGACCTGACCACATGCTCCTAAGCAATGTGGTCTGAGCTCAGAATCAACCCTGCTTAGAGCAGGAGGTTGGGCTGGTGGCTTCCTGAGGTCACTTCCAGCCTGAATTTCTGTGTGATCCTCTGACCCTAAGGTCCAGCCAACACATAACCATCACATCTCTCTATTTTCATCATGTCTTTCATTATCAGGACTCTTCATTTGATTGTGTTTTTATTTATGTTTTGGTGAAACCAAAGTCTATTTTCAATTACCTAACAACTGTGCTATTTGAGTCTGTGAGATTGCAAGGGATGGTGAAGATGTGTCAGAAGATGAACACAAAGGTGATAGCATTTGTTGCAGCTGGGATAGACATGAACAGTGAGAATCTGAAGACAGAGGAGTACTGAGGAAGGCATGGGCAAGAATTTTGATACTGAAAATACATATAGTGCTGAAAACGCAATAGAAAGCATAGAAGATTGGGATGAAGATGTGGCAATCACAGAGGATTTCCTAGAAAAACAGGTACAAGTATGATGACACTGAGCTGGAGAACTAATGAAGGAATCCAAAGCTGATCATGGAACAGATGAAACGTTACAGTCTTTCAGGTACCTGAGGACACTTAAAGTAAAGAGGAAGTAAAGAAAGGATTTTGTTCGTTAATCCTATAAAGACTGAAATGAGTCACCTAGTCATGACTAAATGCTTGTGATACAGACCAGAAATACTGACTCCCTCTCAACCCTCCAGCACTTCACATACAGGTGTCATTAGTTTAGAAAGCATTTTAGTTATCCATTGTTGAAGGAACATTTTTTAAAAACCTGAATAGGTAGAGATTTCCTAAATTCTCAGCATGGAGAGGTGTAAGTCAACTCCAAGCATGCAAGTGCCTTGAAAATACAGAGGTA
Organism: Gallus gallus; assembly: GCF_016699485.2. NCBI lineage: Eukaryota > Metazoa > Chordata > Aves > Galliformes > Phasianidae > Gallus > Gallus gallus. The sequence continues at coordinate 30,775,808 of NC_052532.1, forward strand.
CTTACTCTCACTTGAAGTCTGTTGCTGTGCGAGTGGAGGAAGCTGTATTCCCATGAGAGAATAAACATTTTAGCCTGTGACAGTTCCAAGAATGCTGTAGAGATGATGTTGCTCAAAGTATATACAGGTTTCATCCATGTAGGCTTAAAAGTTATTTGATAGCTTATGTCTGCTGACAATAGTATTTGCTTGCTTGTTTTTGTCTTTTGGGGTAAATGAGTGGTGTTGTGCTTCCCTCCTGCTCATGTGCTTCTGGAATCTGGCCTAAAGAGGCAAAACTGAACTACTAAAATCACATCCTCATGGAAGCTTCTAACACAATTCACGGATTCAAAGGTTAGCAGATAAGGTTCATATATGCAACTCAGTTTGAACTCCAAATCCTTTTAAATTATTTTACAAGTACTTTTGCGGGCACAACAAAAGCAAACTATCAGGAGCAGATTCCAGAAACTCTGCCTAGCAAGCAACTGAGATTCCAGCCCAAAATATGTTTTTTAAACCTCACAATTCTATGTACTCTATTTGTCAAGATAGGTTGCCATCAGAAGAGAAATTAAATATCAACATCTCTTTCAGAATGCTCCAAAATACCACTTTTATCTGTTGGGATCCTGAAGTAACTCACTGTGAAAGTTAAAAGGTCAATGCCAGACAAACTCAAAATAAATTGGTGTGGAATGTCATTCTAGTCCATCTGCTTTCCCCTAGCAGAAATAAACTGAAAAGCTGTCAGTGACTTAAGTAGGAATGTAGACATTGTGGGCAAGGCTGGATAAATGTGTCTTCTTAAACAAACAATGAGCAGTTCTCACCTCTAGATTTGTTTGGATTAGATAGCCAGAAACAAAAAGCATGAATAACTTTCAGTAAACCAATTGCACTTCCCCCTGTTGTCTGGCATGTGTCACACCCATGGAGAAAGAACAGTGTTTGGGGTTACACAAAGAGCAGTAGCTCAGTGCTGTTTTATGCTGTAATTTGACGCAGTGAAGGATGGCAGGCTGTACGCACCTGTGGTGTGCCCAGCCAGCCTACCCAGGAAGTTTGATAGCAAAGGTGAAAAAGACCTTTGAACACTGATATTGTTATGGGAAACTTTGCTCAAAAGAAATTCAAGAAAAATCTGAGGTGACACTCTTCTATCACTGCAGTCAAAGCAAGTGCTCCCTACAATTCACAAAACAGAGGAAACCCCGTTAGTGGTTTATTACCTATTTCCAGACTCTCAATCTCGTTAGTCTCCTCAGCTTGGCAAGACAATGGTTAGACATTGAAAGCGCCGTGGTGAGAAAGCAGCTCCCAAGAGCTAACCCTTCTACGTGCCTGTAATTGCTGATATGCATTTACACTATGCTTTCCCTTTCTTAAAATTATGTCTGATTATATATCCCATATTGTATCAGTCCGTTGTCTTGCCATTCAGTCATCAAAATCTATGTCTGTTTTATATTGGCAGCACTACCATAGTTATGTTTTTATTACAACTTAATTTTGCAAGTAGCTGAGCAAAATACCAGATACCAAAATGAAGTTGAATAGTCTCCACAATCCAGCCAAATAAGACATTATATCTTTACACTACATTCCCCAGTCAGTGCAAAACCACTGTAGACTCCTTTGGGTAAAAGTCTAGCTTCTCCATAGATAATCACACACATAATTCAATCATTTATATAAAATAGCAAAGCCCCTAATTAGCAGAAGTTCCCAGGGGCTTTATTTCCCGCTGCTTACATTAATACATTATTAGAAATCTTAATATTGTCAACATTCCTTTAAGATTTTGAGGGCAAAATTAATCTGGAGAGCTCCTCACCATAATCAATTATTAAAGCAATCTGAATTTTAAGATTTAAAAAAAAAAAAAAAAACATTAGATTTATACAGATGTAAATCACTCAGCATCTGTCTTTGTTTTGGAAGACATGAAACAGGTATTTGGCCCTATGCCTTCTTCATTAACAAAAATGAAGCAGAACTCGGGTTGAAATGTTTTCATGATTCGGTATTATTCACCTTAACAAGAACAATGTGAATAAGGAGGATACAAAGAGGTAGAATTAAATGAATAATTTTCAGCATGGTGGAAAAGTTAATAATAGAATGACAAATAACTCCTGTGTGGTACATATTTCAGTGATCAGGCAAAAGGACTGAGAGGAAATCATTATGTAGTTTGCTCAGAAGCCAAGATGACATGAACCTTTGGCTCTGAGGAAGAATGGAGAACACTATTACCCGTGAAATGTTGACAAATGTAAAGAAGGATTGCTGTGAGGAAAAGCCTCATTCACATTTAATTGAGCACTCTTAATAGAAGTAAAAAGATTTCATGAGAAGCATATATGTTAAGGTACAGTTACATTGACACTGTCTTATATATTTACATATGTATAATAAACTATAAATATGCATTGTATATACACAATATTACATAGGAAAAAAGCATAAAGGTCATTATAATGTCATTAATAAAGAAGTGAATTAACAGGACATGGAGAAATACTTCTGTGGAAAGCGTGGATTGAAGGATTTGGATCTCACTGTTCCTAATCGATGAAGAAATTAATAAAAATGCAGAAAAATCTAAAACATGGAAGAAATACCTTTTTATAATATGTACTATTAGTAGTATTAGTCTATTATGACCATTGCTACAGGTAGATATTGCAGTTGAGAACTGAGAAGATATAAATCATTAATTTCAAGAATTGCTAGTTTGGGAAAAATGTTTTTTCTCCTTCTAAGATTTTCAACAGTCTTTAAGCATTAAACAATAGGAAAATTATGTGGAGATAAAACTGACCCATTCCTGTGGAACTCCTGAAGACTTTCGCCCTTTTGCTGAAGTGTCTCAGTTTTGTCCCCTGGGTTAGATGGGTCTTCATCCTGATCGCGAAGACCAGTTTCCACATGCCTATCAAAGTTTCAAAGACTGTCTAATGGATTATTTATTGACTGTGGTCCTTTGCAACAAGACTGAATTTAAGCACAGATCTTAAGGCCACTATTGTGGTTGTAGAGAACCAGGCTATAGAAGCCGTTGGACCATTCCATTTTAAAGAAAATCAAAGTTGCTGTACCAGGAGCATAGAACCCCTTAAGCACAGAGCATAGAAGCAACCAAAAAAAATTGTCCAGTGGCATGAAGACATCTATGGAGCAAAAGAGTAGAACATAGAAGTTAATTTGAGGAGTGCACTGCATACCTGGTGTTGCCTGATTCAGCAATAAAGCAGTAAGTCCCAATTTGTAAATGCTATCACCTTCTGCTGAAGTGCTCACAGAGGCCTCCCACCTCTCAGAGCTGTCTACAGCTTACCCACCCTCTTATCCACACTGATACTTTGATACGCAGTGTGTAGGCCAAGGAGAGCTGGCTGCCCTTGGCTTTGTAGACAAGTAGCTCACTAGGGAACTATCTGGTTGATGTAGTCTTCAATGTGGAATGCTATACATGAATTTTCATTTTTTTCTCTAAATCACTTATGGAGTTCTATATTTTTTATTCTGGGGAGAGATGCCGTTTTGGGTTTTTTGAGGGAGGGGAGTTGTGTTTGTGACTAGTCAAATTCATTTCAGATTTGAAGTATCAACCATTTCAGATTGTTTGTAACTGCCAGCCAAGTGCTGGTTCTGTGAGCTGAAATTAAATGGATCTACTTATTTCAACTTTACTGAGGGAAACTTGACATATCCTTCTGGGGACGTCAGATGCTCATAAGAAAGCACCACTGATTCCACAAGTGCTACAGCTATCAGTTTCTTCCTTTAGGGCTGCTTATCTGTGGACTACAATGTAGAGGGATCCTACAGTTTGAACCACTCTGTGAGCACATATGATTACTGTGAAAGAAGAATAGGAAGAGATATAATGAGAAGGAAAGTGGTTATTGATTTTCATGGAACCTCCTTGAGAGGAAAAAAAATGGTTTAAAAGGCAGATTAATGGGGGAAGGGAGGCTGCCCTCAGTAGTTCACTTCGTGCATAAAGGTAGCAGAGGTCACAAGTTGCAGTGGTAATTGTTGTTAACTGTCAAAATTTGGGGCAAGTTTTTACTTCTATAATGTACTATAGACTAGAGAGTGAATTCTCCACAATTGCACTGGAGTGCAGTATTGCTCATCAGACAAAAAAAAAAACCCTGATCTAGATTAGTAGGGAAAGCTGCACCTACCACCACAGTAGCTGCCAAGTGGGTAATGGAGATAATAACCCAACAAGTCTTCATCTGGGGAGGAAATTCTGTTATTTTATGCATACACTTTTGGAACAGATGCTTTACAATTTCACTGCCTTTTAACAGAGGAAGAGACAAGTGTATGAATCGAACCTGATAAACAATGGCCTGCAACTTGAAGCAACACGATCGGTGAGTGCTCTTTCCTTTGTGTGCTGTGCCTAAGAACAGAAGCTGCCCCTACGTGGATAAGGAACTGGATATATGAACTGACTGTTACATTTTTCTCCTCTTCTTGGATTCTAGGTTTTGGATGAAAAAACTGTTTTTGTGAAAGTGCATGCACCTTGGGAAGTGCTGTGCACCTATGCTGAGGTCATGCACATCAAATTGCCTCTGCAGCCCAATGATCTGAAAACTCGGGAGTCAGCTTTCAACTGGTTTACTAGACTCTTCAGGGTGGATGAAAATATCATCAAACCCGAGCAAGAGTTTTTCACTGCTCCTTTTAAAAGGGAACATTTATCCAACTTTTATATTCAAGACAAAGACACATTTTTCAATCCAGCAACAAGAAGCCGAATTGTAAGTCCATGGAGTATTTCTAGCCTTTTGTCTTAAAAGGCAAAAAACATTTTAATCAAATCAGTGCAATTGCCCTAATGAAAGCATCTTGAAAAACTGTAAATATTTGGGATGCAACAGTTCTATGTTTCATACCCCAGTATGAAAGAAACTGTGGAATCTCAAAGGACAACAGTGCATACATCTGTCCCATTTCTGTTTCACCAGAATTTAAAGGGAGGGGGGGGGGGGGGGGGGGGGGAATGAGTGGTTCCTATGGCCTGTACAATTAAATTTGTCTGCACTGCTTACCTTTTCGTAAGTCACCTGTATGTTGAAACAGGTACAGCCACTTATGATTACTTTCAGGTTGCAAGAAACACAAAATATTTTGTAAATTTTAGGTTCATTTTATCCTGTCCCGTGTGAAATACGCGACCAAACAGAATGTAAAGAAGTTTGGCATTAACAAGTTGCTGGACACTGGAATCTACAAAGCAGCATTTCCCCTTCATGATGTAAGTCCAGAACTTGCAGTAACCGTGTATTTAGAAGTCTGCAGATCAAGAGAGTGTTTTTGATAGCAAAAGATACCAGCCTTACTCACTGGTGTTTTTATCCACATGGTAGAATATGACATAGTCCAGCTTAAGAGCATTATCTCCAAAACGCTGTTCATTAAAAATGTAGCTCCATGACTGAAACATGATATATTTTATTTAGGATATGTTAACCTTGTATTCTCTGGGAGATGTAGGTCAGTAAAGTGCCTGGCTAACAGAGGAACCTGGGAGCACAAGAGTGATGATTCCCATGATGCACTCTATCATCATTCCTAAATAAGTTTTCACGTTTTTGTAATACTTCATTTTTCACTATAAAAATCCATACCAAATGTCAACATTTTAATCGAGATGTAGAACACAAGTCTCATCTTGTGAACAAAGACAAAGAAATGATTGTATCTACACCCACACACCTCCTCCCCCATCAGAACCACTCTTCTGTGTCTGAGGTGTGTTCTGACAAGAAGAAATTGAGAAAATGGGAGGTCAGGAATGGTAACTACGTGAGATGTTTGGACTCTGCTGAAAATATTCAGGAGGTCCCCAAGGATTTAAAGAAAAATTTTAAGTCAGAATCAAGACAAATCACGTTTCTTGGAAGTAACTCAAAGCTCTGCAGGATAGAGTTAATATCATTCGTGAATATCTATTTTTAAGGTTGTCTTTTAAAGATTTAAAATCTGCCTTGCAGACTATTTCTGTCATGGCGTGGGGAATTTGGGCTCAGCATGCCTAATAATTAATGACAGTCTTTTTATACAATCAAAATTACATATCAGAGCTACTCTGAAAATCAAAAGTAGCCTATTGATTTCTACAAAAGTGATTTTTCTTGTCGTATTACAGATACAGAATGAAAAATTCCATCAAATAAAACAGGCTTTACTGAAATAGGTTTTCAAATAACTTGGTAAAAAATGTAAGGATTACCTCCAAGTCAACTGTCTTTTAAATATAAATACAAAACAGAGACTAGACTCCCTGGATTCATCCCTTGAACTTTACAATCTTCATTCCAGGACAATATTGCTTTAGAACAAAGTATGTTACCGCGTGAAAGCTACTTAAAATCCACGTTAGAACAGTCCTGTTCTCAAATTAGAATGGATCCTTTTCTGTTTTGTTTTACTAAGTGCCATGACACTGACATGGGCTGAGAATATAAATTCATGGGGAGGGTCTGTTTCTTTCAGCTCACATGTGTAAAGTGCTTTCTTTAGTATTCAGAGTCTTTCTGACAACCTTCCAGCATGAATCCTGATGCAATCTCAATGTTACTTCCCAGGTGTTTTCCTGGACTGCAGTGGCAAAAAGGCTTTTCCAGTGTCTGGGTTCATGCTCGAAGATCTGTGGAGATGAGAGTTGACCCATGCTGGTTACATTAATGGTTACATTATCTCCTTCCCACACTTTCTGTTTTGCAGTCTAGTTTTGGGCACCTGTCAACTGATCCTGACTGCCCAAGTGAACGTTATCTTCTCTACAGAGAATGGGCTCACCCTAAAAACATTTTGAAACTGCAACCCCTGGATTTCATCAGGTTGGTGGATGTGAATGAGCAGCGTGGAGCTGTGTCAGGGCAGGGTCAGGCTAGGTATAGGAGAAGATTCTTCCTCAGAAGGGTGATCAGGCACTGGAACAGACTCCCTGGCACAGTGGTCATGGCCCTAAGCTGCCAGAGTTCAAGAAGCACTTGGACAACACTCTCAGACACGGGGTTTTGGGTCCTGTCAGGAGCTGGGAGTTGAACTCAAGGATCCTTATGGGTCCTTTCCAACTCAGGACATTTATTCAGTGATTCCGTAGCGTGACTATGGCTGGACTAATGCTGAGGTAACTAGGAATTTATGTAACTAGGAATTTATTTAACGTGTCTGGGTTTTGAGATGTCAAGACACAGACAGTTACATATACCTCTATCAGCTCATGCATGGGGGCACACTCTGGGCTTGCTTTCACGATGAATCAATTCATGAAAAACATCCACTTAACATTTTTCTTTGCTAGGTATAATCTGTATTTTTTCATTTTCTTTCCCTTCCAGTCCTTATATGCGAGCATAAAAGTGGTGACAGAAATACATAGAAGTACCTAATCATAGTACTTCTGCAATCCCAGTGTTCAAACTAGAGGAATCTGACAATGAAAGCTGTCATATTTGAAACAGAACTTTGAATTTACTTGCATTTCATTAAATAAAAAAATACATTCCTCTCCACAGGAAATATTATGGAGAGAAAATTGGAATCTATTTTGCGTGGCTGGGCTTTTATACTAATATGCTGATCGTGGCTGCAGTTGTAGGAGTTGGCTGCTTTCTGTATGGATTCTTCATGAAGGATAACTGCACGTGGAGGTACCTGATCGGGTCTATTTTAATATTACATGCATTTTTTATCAATCCTCTACTGAACATGGTTTGCAAGACACAGCATTGTAGGAGGCGAAATGAAAGAGCACGAGTTATGGATTTGAAAGAAACAGTATAAAATATGAGATAGATAAGTAATAGATGTCCGTGTGCCATTAGAGCACTAGACATGTGAGTCTGTTACCACAGCATTTTCTTCATACATTGCACTAAGTCACCACTCGTAGTGTAGAAATAAAAAGAACAATAATCAGAAGACACTATAAATTTCTGTAACATAATCTTCAGAGTGGTAATCTTTAAAGGACGTATCCAAAGGCCCTGATAAAACCCCTGAACTTGCTTTCTTCTGTTTTGAGAGAAGAAAGCAGGAAGAGCAAGAGCACATGGGGCTTCAGCTGCCCAGGATACATTGGGAAGAGAAGCATAGTGATGACACATATTGTCTCATCAGAACATGGTGAGATTGGACCATGACACAAGGACCAAGGAAAGAACACCTAGGTGCCAAATCACCTACAAGACATCACACTGTACAGCCCCAGTCAAGGAGGGAGTTTATCCTTATAAATCATGCTGAAAGGCTCTTCTAAAGCTCCACTCCAGTGGCCACTTTATACTCATTTAGCCACATTATCATTCAGTTAAATTATAATAAGACTCCGCCATGTCAGACTAAAGAAGCCAGACTCTTGCCACCCATCAGAAGACCAATGTCCAATACGAGCCTCTTTAGAAGAACACGGGGACGAGTTAGCCCTTTTGGTTCTGCAGCTGTTCCTTGTTCTGGCAGGCAGCATTTCTACTCCTTTTCCCCTTGGCCTTGCCATGATATCCCTCCTGAGTGTGCAAGTGTGTATTTTCTACTGAAGGACATGAGCTCTTCAAAGAAATTTTATTTTTACTGTGACTAGTTTTGAGAAATGCTGCTACACGTAAGGGATGGGAAAAGTATTTTCTCTCCAGGTCATCCAATTTAGAGATGAGGGCTAAAAAATGGCAATGGGGATGTTTTGAGGGAGGGGGGAAGATTCTCAATAGCAGGCCACTGGTGAATTATTTTTTATATCCCTGACATGATTGCACTATCTTTGTGCACAGAAGGACTAAAGAATTTAGTGTTGGTGAGTGACTGACTAGTTTTGTTTTTAGCCAAGAAGTATGTGACCCCAACATAGGAGGTAATATCATAATGTGCCCTCAGTGTGATAAAGTATGTACCTACTGGAACCTCACCATCACTTGTGAATCGTCCAAGGTAACTATATTTACAGCTTACAGACGTGCTATTAACCTTTAGTTGCACTTTCCCTAGTATTGCATATAAAACAATGTTGTTCTCCACTAATGCCCTGCATAATTACTAGAGCTGTGCAAATAGTTGTGCCTTTTGATACAGCAACTGAACTATGAAAAGTTAACAATTAAAAAATGTTCAATTTTGATCTAAAATGAAAAAAAATAAGACTTTTTAATTTTACATAGTCCCCAGTGACTAAAAGATTTTTTGATTGAAAATGGAACATTGTGGTTTCATGTTGGGGTATTCCTTTCCTTTTTGGTAAACAAAGCAAAATAAAACAAACATTCAATTGCTGAAGATTCGATTGAGTAACTCTGAGTCAATTTTGCTTAGGAAAAGTGTAGAGCATGTTTTGACGTTTCTGAATACTCTCCCCTGTCTCCCCAAAGAAATTAGCTGAACCTGTGCCTTGAATTTGACATGAGCTGTCAAGAAGTGATGGGTACATGGGGAGGCCAATATTAGCCACAGGTGCTGTGACTTGTTTGTGTCCTGTTAACCATGGCATGGCATGGCCACACCCTTGCACTCAATCTGTATCCAGAAGAATCTATATTTCTTTCTCCGTTAACTTTTGCCTCTAGGCTAGTGTTAGCCTTTTGACATTCCTTTCCATAGATTCAGTCAGTCCAAAGTTACAGTTTTTTAGCTATTCATTAAAAGTGTTTTGCCCTGCTTTAATGAATATTCTTGCTTGAGTGCACTTCACATATAAAGCAAAAGAAAGAAGACAGGGAAAAGGATATTATGGAAAGAAAAGGCAAATACCACAGAGGTATCTCATCAGAATGCATGTTACTAACTACCTTGATTTGTTGTCATCTCACTTATGAGAAGCAGAGATGTTCATTGCCTTTTTGTGACTGTATTAAAAATACATAGCTTTATACCCAGTTCCCAGGCCAGAAGCACTGCTTTTCCTCTTCCTGTGCAACAGATGGAAGGAAGTTTAACAGCACACCTCTCTATTATCCTCTTGCTGCATATTTCATTTATACTTTTAATGCCAAGCTTTGCAATTAATTTCCTTAGTTTACTGGAGGGTGTTGTACATTGACAGAAGTTGAGAAAACTCTAACAATAAAGATTGTTTATTAAACTACACAAAAGCTAAAAATCAACCTATCCAGTGAGCAGCTTCAGTTCTGTGTAGAAGAAAGTACTGTTTGATTGTGTTTTAAGGCCTTTTTTCTGTTCATTTTTTCCAGAAACTCTGTATATTTGATAGCTTTGGAACACTGGTGTTTGCAGTGTTTATGGGAATATGGGGTAAGTCAATTTCGATGGCTGTGGCTTGTCGTGTAATTTTGGCCTAGCATACAGCATCAGCCAAAAAAAGTGGATAAATTTACAACTGCTTCATTTTCTAGCACTCAGCAGTTCACCAGTAGGTAGTTCAGTAAAAGATACATACATTCACGATAGATCGTTTTAGCAGCATAGAATCATAGAGTAGTTTTGATTGGAAAGGACCTTAAAGATCATCTAGTTCCAGTCCTCTTGCCATGGGCAAGGACATCTTCCACTAGATCAAGCTGTCCAAACCCAACCAACCTGGCAGATACCATGGTTGACAGATGTCTGTTCATCCTTTTTTCCCCTTGCCGCCCTGCTAAGGATAGAATGGCAGGTAGGTAAAAAGAGCTTATTGTGTACGAGAATGAAAAGTTGTAGAACTTAAACGGTGGTCTTCTGTACCTGCGTTTGTTTTAACTTGGAGAAAAGTCTGAGAGAAGTGATTAGAGCTGCCTCGTGTTCATCCAGCAGGAGCCACGTGCTTAATTACATCCAGCAGAGGAGCTGCTCTTTCCCAAAAATCCTTGCAGCTGCCCGTGCCTATTAACAACCATGTGACTGTGCAAAGCAATTGAAAAAATAGCCATTTATTGTATTTCCCAGTCATTTTTTCCTCCTGTCTTTGCTTATGAAAGAGTTTTTTGTAAAAATGTAGTAGTTACAAGCAGCAGAGAAAAATCAGAGAAAATACATCCGAAACCAGGATATTTCCTGTGGGTGAAACCGCTTAGCTTCACTGGAGTAGGCAAGGTTTATTTTCACAGAAACAGTTTCATTTGTTCATATTAGCAGCTTTCTGAACTGCCTTTTACTGCACTGCCTTATCCAGAAATTGTCAAAATAATTTACACGTGAGGTATAAAGGGCACTGCAGAGAAAATAACTCATTTGACGCTTACTGCTCAGATGTAGGCTGACAAGAATGCATAAATTGTTTTCTTTGTAAAACACGTTGTATTCTTATTTTCCTAATGAGACCTAAAGTGCTTTAGAGTAACTACTTCTTTAAAGAATTTTAAAATGAACGGTCATTTCAAAAAGGATATTTCTCTCAAAACGTTTGCTGAATTCAAAATGCCAGTGGGAAATTCAAAATAAAAATAAAAATAAAAGAATTAGAAGTTCGGTACTAACATAATCTTCCACCATTTAAATAGCTTATTTACTTGTAATTTGCTTTTTAATTAAAAATTCTGCTTCCTGTTTTGAAGAAGGTTCCAAGAGTAATAATTACAAACTTAAGCTGCATGCTTGTAATGATGGCTGCAAGGTCTATTAGTCTTCTCATTGTGAGTCCACTGCAGAAAGAGGTGAGCTGTATTACAGAAATGTAAACAAAATTGTACTGAATCCAAATGACCCAGGGTCCTGCTACAATTCCAGCTGTAACTTCTATCTTGCTCTGTTACTTTGGTAGACCTCCTGGTCCAAAATAATTAAAAGACTATTTGATTTTTACATACTTTATCATATCGTTATCATCAATATACTTTTTAATAGATTTTTTTTTAAAACTATTCCATTCAAGGATCTCCAAACACCATAAAACATTAGGGAAGTTAGCCTCAGGAATTAACCCCCTGTACATTAGTGCTCTGGATGAGGGCTTTTACCAGTTCTCCCCTGATGGCACGAGCAGGTTGGCGAAGCGCCCGAACAAGGAGCAGCTTCCACTTCTCTTGCTGCCATCACTGGAGATCTCTGAGCAAGATCAGTTCAGCAAACATGTTCTCCAAAATGCTGGTACAAAATAAAGTGGAAAAAAAAAAAAAAAAAAAGGTAAAATATTGCAGCAGCTCCTTCCCAGATCAGAAAGAGCAACTTGGCTGCTGGATTACTTCCTAGAAGTTTTCTTTGCCCTGGGGCTGTGAAAGCTGCCCTGTACTTTAAGCCTTTGCTGTTCACATAGAGGGCAGCACGTGCACTCCTGGCCTCCCTGCCAGCAGCTGGATTTGCAGCTGAAGCTAATTAGGATTGCCTGCAGTTTCTCTCATTTGGGCTGGGGCTGCAGCAAGCAGTTAGAGGCTCGTGGAAGGCTGATCTCCTTGCTCTGCAGGCAGAGGCAGATGTGATTCCCTGGCCCACTGCTTGGAGTGGCCTTAGTGCTTGTGAGCATGAGGTAGCGGAGAAATCCCTCTGAAAGAGGCCCTTAAGCAATCAGGAGGATTACCAGGGGTTCTGCCTGCATGCAGAGGCCAAGGTCATCTCGCAGCCCAGCCCACGGGCTTTATTCATTTATAAATGCTTCAGTATGAGGTTTATTGACCACACCTGAACTTGGAAATAACCTTTAATATTTGGACCTATAACTGCATGCCGTCAGTGCTTCATCATTCGGGATGAGGTGCCAAAATAATAATAAATAAATAAATAAATAAACTTTGGGGGGTTAATCACTCCCAGACAATGGGAGCTATGAGAAGTACAGAGAAGGCACACACTCTCTCCTCCTAGTGGCAGTGCTGCAGAGCCACACTGCTCACTGAATGTGAGGACATGCAGCCACCATCAGTACAGCATCCCCTGCACTGACGCCCATGTCCTGAGCTACTCCAGCCTTCCCAGCTGAGTCTCTCACTGTCTGTGCTGTCAGACTTAACCTGCATCACACCTCAGGTCACGATCATGAGCTTGGTGAGACCGGTGTCTTTCAAACACCACATAGGCATCTGTGTGCCTGCTTCCCTTAGTATTAACAGCCCCAGGAGCACAGTCGGGGAAACTGCTCACTCAGCCCAGAGGGTCTCAAAGCTCCTTACCATGCAAAAAGAACTGCAGCCACTTCAGATTTGTGCCAGCAGAGGAGGAAGGGCAGCTGTGGTTAAGCAGCTTTGCCTGAGCTAGCATCATCAGCTCACGTAGTCTGCAAACTGATCGTTTGTCCACACAGAAACTGCAGGCTGAATGAACACAAGCTTTTCCCTGTGACAATTTCTTGCTTACTGAGATTTTCTTTGTGAGAAATCCCATACTCTCCAACATTTTGTCTTCATCTATCCAGACAACTTGCTGTCTTATGTATCCCATGGTAAACTTTTTCAAAAGCAGTCCATAGTATGAAATCCAAAGTGATTATATTCCAGCCTTGGGCAGAAAACAGATAAATGTATGTATATTCTTTAAGATGTGCTTACAACACCACTTAGCCCAGGTTTCTCTTATTAAAGTACCTAAATGTCCAGAGAAATAATTCCATAAAGAAGTAGATCGGTTAATTTTTTCCTCATGGGCAGTTGACACCATCATACTAGCTAGTAAGGGTTTTGTTCCATGCCTGTGGAAGGTTGTATGGAAATATGAGCCATGTGGTATATAGCCCAGCAGTTCAATGTCCAACTGTTGCTCCTTCTATTTGTCTTCTGGACAGTTACATTGTTTTTGGAGTTTTGGAAGAGAAGGCAGGCTGAGCTGGAGTATGAATGGGACACAGTGGAGTACTTAGAGCAAGAGGAACAAATTCGCCCAGAATATGAAGCTCAGTGCACTCACGTAGTAGTGAATGAAATCACACAGGTAAGGACTATTTTGGTAACTGGTCAGAGGCTATTGCAATAGATGTTATGGGAGCACTGTGAAAATGATGAATCTGGAGTGGAGCAGAATAAATTGGCAGTGCTTCAAGGAGAGCTGATAAGCTGGCCTGAGGATAGTGAGCTTATAAATTCCAGATGTGTAGAAGGGAAACTGTACTAACCATAGGCATCTCTTAGTTGCCTGTTGGAGGAGCTACTGAAGCTCCCGTGTCATTAAGGAACAGAAATAGACATTGTACCTAGCTTAGGAGAGAGACTAAGTCTGCCTTATTAAATCCCCCAATGAGCGATCCTGTGCTGCTGCCAGAGGCCAAGATCACAGAGCATTTGCTATCTTTCTCTAAAAAAAAGTCAGAAAATAAATAAATAAATAAAAAATAACAGGTGAAACAGAGGGAGGGATGTTGCATTATGTACAATGGCAAGACTTTTTTTCTAACCTGTTTGAAATGTATAAATCGGTATTGTTGCCAAGTGAATGTAGATGCAATTACGATTAATAACAGCGAACTCACAGGGACGAGGATAATCTTCATTTTAATGAAATAGGATTCATATTTATGAGGATCTTAGTTTAGATTTCTACTCATTATATATTTTGAGTAGCTTCAGCTTCTGTAGCTCACTCCAGCCCGTCTTCAGTTTTTATTATTCTCTGTCTGTATAATACTCCAGCATTTATCAGATTATTTGCACTGCTTTCACATCGAATCCACATTATACTAGTGCTTATTAGAGGACACTTGAAATGATTCCAAATTAACTGGTTTGAAAGGCATACTATACTTGGATACTATGATCAGCCAAGAACGATGGGTCCATTCAAAAAGACTATGCACCCTACTGTAGCTGAAGTTGATAAGAACTGAGGACATGCAGCCTCTGTGGAAGTCATTTTTGTCTTAGAATAGGCAGTAAAAAGATGCAGCTGTAATCAGGTGAGTCTTCTGAAATCATGAATAAATGTGAGTTTCCAGGATAAAAAAGCAAGACATTCAGTGTCCTGTCATGTCACAAAGGGCTAACTGGTGCGCACAAAAATGTATGAAGAAAAGACTGGGTGCATCTTTGATCTGTTTCTAAATCTTTTACAGCAAGAGGAACACGTGCCATACACTGCCTGTGGGAAGTGCGTGCGTATAACATTATGTACAAGTGCAGTCTTCTTCTGGGTAAAGTTCTCCTTCTATTCTTTCACCTCATCAATGTACTTCTTCACTAAATGTCTAAAGAAAGATTCTCCTAACCTAATCAAAAGATACCAGAAGATTAAGTTCAGTTAGATTTCCATCCAGTGCACAAACCAAGCCCATGAAGTATGGATCCACATAGACAAGGTCACTTGTTATCAACAGATAACTCGTTAGCATGCAGTCAGGAGAAAATATGCATTGAAATATCCCACAGCTGTAGCTTTGTGAATGTCATCCACTGTTTTTTCCCTCATTATTTAAAGATACATGTCTTTGCTTTTGTGAAGAGAGCAGGGAAGGGGGTTGTGAGGTTTTTTATGTTTTGTCCTCCCTGCTAGTGTCTGCCCTACTCATTCCAGCTGTTTGGTTCAATATCATGTCTCACAGCTCTGGACTTCTATCAGGTTTTTTGTTTCACTTAGAAGAGCAAAGCCAAGCGCTCTTTAGTCTTCCAGAGCTGCTGCTTTAACTAAAACTTAAACTTGAAAGAAATCCAGCCACCCATGAAACTCTATCACATGGTAAGCATGCCCAGAGAGGTTGCCTTGAAAAGCTCTGTTTCAGTATGCTGTATGTTCTCCTCACATGTAGCATGAGCAGCAGCTGGGAAAGAACTCAAGAACTCATCCTAGATAATAGGAGACAGGACAACACTGAGACAAGAACGGTGGCTGGCAGTCCAGAAGCACCTCCTCATAGCTGGAACACAAGGAAAAGAAGTCTGTTTTGCTGCTGGATTTAAATAGGCAGACCTCAGGTTGAAGGAAAGAGATTTGATCTAGTTTTGTCATTGTGTTACTATGCTCTCAAATTCTGTGCTGGGAGTGTGGAGGGAGGTGAATTTATGGCATTTTGCAGAGATAGTAAATAAAAAATGCACAGCTCTACGGATCTAAGTCTGAATAATAGCTAGAGAACTAGCAAGAAAGCAGAAAGAGAAGAGATGGAAGGTAATGTGAGGTGCCTGGAGCGTGAGTACA
Source organism: Gallus gallus (assembly GCF_016699485.2). Classification (NCBI taxonomy): domain Eukaryota; kingdom Metazoa; phylum Chordata; class Aves; order Galliformes; family Phasianidae; genus Gallus; species Gallus gallus. Next base: position 30,791,798 of record NC_052532.1, read on the forward strand.
GCTCCCGCAGATCACATGACATGGCTTAAAATGTGTCTGTAATACCATCATGCGAAAGAGAAACGACAGCCCCCTCCAGGGTCAGCATGGACCTGCTAGCACATTTGCCACCCCGCTAGTTGCCCAGCATCCTCCTGGAACCATCACATGCCTTCAGGCGTGAGATTTGATTACGCATCTCGTTATCTTAGCTCACATGGCAACAAGGCTTGTTATTAGTCATAAAACAGACCATCTCTTTTTGTTCCTGCAGATTCACTATGCTACATGAAAAATGCTTCTTTAATGGATTCTAGATTTATTGCCTTCTATCCCATTCGCGCATCCTCTTGTACTCATGGGATGGAATAAAAGGCACACAACCAGTTTCCCTTTGCCTATTGTAAAATGAATTTCAGGCTTTCTTCCCAAACGCAGTAGTTCAACATTAATATATTTCCTACATTCTCCTGGCAGATTTTTTTGATTATTGCTTCAGTCATTGGAATCATTGTCTACAGACTCTCCGTTTTCCTGGTGTTTTCTGCCACATTGCCGCGGCACATTAATGGCACGCAAGCAATCCGCAAGTACCTGACTCCACAGACAGCCACCTCAGTAACTGCTTCAATCATCAGCTTCATAGTCATTATGGTTCTGAATATCGTTTATGAAAAAGTAGCGATCCTCATTACTGACTTCGGTATGTCTTCGCTGTGCCTCGGACTGAAACTCTGGCTAAAACAACAAGCAAAAATAGCATTTGTATTTATAATCAGAACTCCAGAAAATGAATATCTGTGCCATGCTTTTCAGAATTTTCCCACAGAATCATACGATACCATCTAGAATTTTTCAAATACAGATTTTCTGAGTATCAGAGGAATGTGATATTCAGCTCTTTGCCTGGAAACTCCTTGTACAGCCAGCATCAAAGATGAATTGTTTACAATTTTGTGCTTGTAAAACAGGCAAAGCAAAGAAAATTACTATAATAACCAAGCTTTATGAAAACAGATCAGTAATGCATAACGCATTCAATTACATTAGCTTTTGTTTATGGGGAGAATAGCTATTTTCTTGTAAATAAATGAAATAGGGTCACTGTTCCAAAGCTAGACGCCATTCCCTTGTTATTAAATAGATAAACAGTCACAAATATTATTATTCTTTATATCCAGGCCATCAGCTCTAAAGTAGCTATTTACTTTAGATGTGTGAAGTAGTGTTGTGTTTTAATATAGTTTCATTTAATACCATTTCATCAGTTCAAAGCATTACATTTGCATCTTTCCTGAGTGTGCTAGATTTGGGAGGTTTTTTTTCCCCGAGTTATTAGATTTTTTGCTTGCTCTTTTCTGTATTGTCAGAAAACAAATTCTTTCCTTTTTACTACCCATACAGACTTAGAATTAGCATAGTGGCTACAGCATACATCACAATAAGGAATACAAGTCATATGTATACTTTTCCAGCTGAGGCTCCAAAGCAGCTTTTAGGTACTTGCTGGTTGGCCTTTTCCTTACTTTTTTTTTTTTTTTTCCTATAATTGCAGAGCTTCCAAGGACACAAACCGAATACGAAAACAGTTTGACCACAAAGATGTTCTTGTTCCAGTTTGTCAACTACTATTCTTCATGCTTCTACATAGCTTTCTTTAAGGGTAAATTTGTAGGTTACCCTGGAAATCCAGTTTATTGGCTAGGAAAGTATCGCAATGAAGAGGTAAGAATATATCATAGTGCTTTCTTTTAAAATGCAAGAGCCATTAGTCCAGGTATTCTGGTGCATTTAGGATTGTACAACATGGTGGTATGTATTTGGAGTTCGGAAAGTGACTGCCTCCCAGGCTATGTGCCTGCTTGTTAATCCATTGAACAAATGAATATGACACCAGACTAGCTGAGCTTAGAAATGCTTTTTATGTACCCAGAGAAGCTCATTTTCCCGTGGTCCAACACACAGGAAGGGGAGTAGATGCAGGAACATTCCACTCTGCTCTGCACTGGTGCATCCTCTGGTCTAGTCCTCAACTCAAGCACTGTATTCAGTTTGCCTTACCACTGTATAAGGACAAAACTGTTACAGAGAGTCCAAAGGAGGACTACAAAGATGGTGAAGGTTCTAGGAGGAAAGGGATATGAGGAGCAGCTGAGGTCCCTGGGTTTGCTCAGCCCAGAGCAGAGGAGCTGAGGAGAGGCCTCATGGCAGCTACAGCTCCTCACAGGGAGCGGAGGGGCAGCGCTGAGCTCTGCTCTCGGTGGCAGTGACAGGGCCCGAGGGAACGGCATGGAGCTGTGTCAGGGGAAGGGCAGCTGGGGGTTGGGGAAAGGGTCTGCACCAGAGGGTGGTGGGCATGGAACAGTCTGCCTAGGGCTGTGAGAATGACACTGAGCTGCTGGAGTTCAAGGAGTGTTTGCACACTGCTCTCACAGGTAGGGTTTGAATTTGGGGTGTTGCTGTGTGGAGCCAGGATTTGGACTCAAGGATCCTTCTGGGTCCCTTCCAACTCGGGATATTCAGTGATTCTATGAACATGAGATGCCTTCCTGTTCTGCTGGGTGATCCTCACGTGATGACAGTACAGTACAAAGCTGCAAGACTTCACCTGTTTTGTGTTCTGTGCTTTCAGTAGTGTCCTGTAAACCTATCATATGTGACCATATTTGGCCTGGAGTTGACTTTTGCATAAATTAGTGTAAAGGTTTGCCTAAATAGTCTTCTTCTGTTGCTTAAAGAAGTGTCGTTACAGTAAATCAGGAATTCATTATTTTAAATGCTTCATTCATGCTTGAAAGGTTTCTCAGCTTCAGAAACTTTTCATGTCTCTCCCAACCTGTAGTGTGATCCAGGTGGATGTCTCCTTGAACTCACAACTCAGCTTGCCATCATAGTAGGAGGTAAAGCAATATGGAATAACATTCAAGAAGTGCTTCTTCCGTAAGTACAAACTATTGAGTAACTTTCTCTTTTGTATTTGAAAGATGCTATTTTTGCTTGATTCATTCAGGCATTTGGTCACTAAATTTGATTGGAGCAAATTGCATTCTAAAAGAACATGACTAATCTTTTGGGGCCTTTTTAGATATTTTGGTTATTTTTGCTTTGGTAGTTCTGAGCTCCTGTCTCTGCCATTTTGACCAATATTAGTTCTAATCAGAAGTGCTTTCCTCCTCTGCAGATTAGACTTAATGTGCATCGAGTTGGATACTTAAAATCAAGGCAGCAGAAGCTCTGAAGATACTGAACTAAATACTGTTGCTTAATGTTAAATTCAGTGATTTGTTGCTATACATGTAAAAATTATGCATAATTTACTAATTTAACTCATTTCATTTTACAGTTATATGTGACCTTCATAGCCCCTAAAAATGCTAAAAAGCATGGCAGATCTCTGGAAGGTCATGTTTTAATGTAAACAGTAAACAAAGTGCTAACAGTGAATACTCTCCATGTAATTTAGATGAAGTTACTGTCCAGGACTCTGTTCCAGCTCTCAGAACTTGTCCTTTATTTTAAACTGGTCGATAACTGCTTACACTACTGGAGTAGGAAACTCCCAGTTTGCTCATGCCCTCCTGAATGCCATAAGCACCAGTCCACAGCATCATATTCCGTTTGGTTGTGATTCTTCCAAGCCCACAAATTGTGCAGCAAAGCGATTTCAAAGCATGTCACAAATACTGTGTAGCTAACATGCTCTGCTGAGTTATGATTTCTCCAGACCCAAATGCTGCCAGTTGCAGGATGGAACTGTAGACCCATCCCTCTTTTCAGCATCTTTTAGCTGGTTAAAGTGTCCCTAGAGTGAGCATGCCTGCAGATGCCAGTTACATCCATAAACAACTGATTCCTACCATCTGTATATAGGTAACATATTCACCTAACCAGAATTTTGAATTCACTTTCATAGGTGACAAGTAACTTTTAGGTCCTGAAATGCTGAGAATCATTTCTAGATGTGGTTCTTAATTGACCTCTCCTTCTTCGTTTCTACAAGTAAAAGAGAAGTGTTTTCTTTTCTTTCGCTGTTGACAGACATTCCTCCACCTTCCTTTTTTGAATGTAGCCCTTTGACCACTGAAAATGGCTACAACTGATTCATCAGTTTTCTTAAATTTGTGTGCAACTCTTTTAGACACAAATTACAGCTGCACCTCAATCCTTGTAGCAGCTAATCCAGGCACAAGAAAGACTGCTCATCAGGAGCAGTCAGCATGGATTCACTCAGGGGGAGGACATGCTTGACCAACTATTCTATGATGGAATGACTGGCTTGATAGAGGAGGGGAGAGCTATACTGTCTGCCTTGGCTTCAATAAGGTCTTTGACACTGTTCCCCATAAGAACCCCACAGACAAACTGTTGATGGTCTGGATGAGTAGACAGTAAGGTGGATCAGCTATGTTCAGAGAGTAGTGGACAGCTGGAGAACAAAGTCTAGTTAAAGGCCAGTAATTAGCAGTGTGCCTCAAGGATCAATACTATATCCAGTCCTATTTAACATCTTCATTAATGATCTGGATAAAGAGGGAGAGTGCACCCTCAGAAAGTCTCAGAAAATTGGGAGAAATGGCAGATACACCAGAGGGTTGTGCTGCCATCCAGAGGGACTTTCTCAGGCTGGAGAAGTAGGCTGACAGGAACCTCATAAAGTTCAGTGGGGGAAAATGCAAAGCCTTGCACATGGGGAGGAACAACCATAGGCACCAGGACATTTTAGGGGCCACGCAATTGGAGATCGTCTTTTCAGAAAAGGACCAAGGAGTCCTGGTGGATACCAAGTTGAACATGAGCAAGGAACGTGCCCTTGCTGCTAAGGCTAATGGTATTCTTCACTGCATTAAGTGAACTATTGCCAGTAGGTCAAGAGAGATGATCCTTCCACTCTAACATGTATGCTGCATCAACAGTGCTGAGTTCCCCAGTGCAAAACTTCTGGACAGAGTCTAGCAAAAGGCTACCAAAATTATTAAAAGACTGAAGCATCTCTCCTGTGAGGAGAGACTAAAAGACCTAGGATTATTAATTAAAGATCAGGGGAGATTTTACCCATGTCCATAAATACCTGAAGGTTTGCAGAGAGGATGGAGCCAGACTCTTGTCAGTGATACCCAGTGCCAGGACAAGAAGTTCCCTCTAAACATCAGAAAGCACTTCTGTGCTGTGCAGATGATAGAGCATTTGGCACAGGCTGTCCAGAGAGGTTGTAGAGTTCCTCCTCCATGGAGATCTTCGGAAGTTGCCTGAACATGGTCGTGGGTAACCTACTCTGGTTCTGCCCAGAGGTCTCTGTCAACCTTAACCAATCTGTGATTCTGTGATCAGAAGGGATTAATCCGTCTGTCCAGAGGCCTACTTTTGTCTGTTTCCTTGAAATGTCATTCACCTGTACAGTATAAGTATAAAGCACTGCAGTTCTGATTGGTTTCCTTTTTACATTCCTATTTGTTGTTCTAAATAACTGCATTTGGGATAAGAGAAAATTATATTCATGTTTGAAGGAAGTTTTCAGTAATTTGGGAATAACTAACCCACTGTGTTATAACAGCAGGAGAACTTTTGTTTATTTGTTTTGGGTATGTTTTGTTTGTTCACTTGCATTTACTGAACTTTGTAGGCTGTTTTACCAATTTACGTGGTCTTCTTCTCTCTGACTGACAGTTGGGTGAAGAACCTAATTGGAAGGTACTGTGCAGATGCTAGATCAGAGAAGACTGTTCCACGCTGGGAACAGGACTATCATCTGCAGCCCATTGGAAAACTTGGATTGTTTTATGAGTATCTTGAAATGGGTGAGTGGCCATTTAGTTCCAATTTCTTGTCTGTGCTGGATACAAATATGCTCTAATGAAAATTTTTATACAAGTAATACTTAATATGTTTAGAAACAGGAGTGATATGAAATTTTTAGAAATCCCATACAAGTTTTGATGAGCCATTATAGTTTGTGAGCTTTTATTAAGCAGCTCACACCTCACTTCAATTTCTAGATAAGAAACAGTGAGTAGTTGCAGGTGTACTGCTGCTTCTTTACCCCATCCTCCAAGAAACATACCCAGAAGCAAGAACACTGGGTCTGCAGTCACTTACATGATGCTGGTTTCCTGGTCACTGAGAACTCTGGCTTGTTTGCCACCATCTGTTCTGCAATAGAATTGCAGCGTACTTGTCTCAGCACCCAGACACCACTGTTCAGGCTTTGCAACACAGCACTGAGACAGATAGTCATTAGATTTCCAAGTCTACATGGTGAAGAAATGAGGGATAAATGAATGTTTAAATATCATAACAGTTCCTTGTGATGTGTTGTGAGTTTTAACATTGTCCCATCCCCTCCACCTGGAGGGGATTTCCAGTACTGTTATGCCTATATATTCTCAGGCACGTAGGATTCTCTAGGAACTCTGCTACTGTTTCTTGCCTCTCTTTCTCACAATTTGAGTATACAAAGTCTATGCTTATCCCCAGTGACAGAAAGCATCAAGGCTTGTGACCTCTTCCTTTGCCAGTTATACAGTTTGGCTTTGTCACCCTGTTTGTGGCGTCATTCCCCCTGGCTCCTCTTCTGGCTCTTATCAACAACATGTTGGAAATCAGGCTGGATGCGTGGAAGCTGACAACCCAGTTCAGGCGCATGGTTCCGCAGAAGGCACAAGACATTGGTGCATGGCAGCCCATCATGCAAGGCATAGCCATTCTGGCTGTGGTGACCAATGTAAGTACTGCGCCAGCCACTACGAAAGGTAAAATGCCTTCACTGCAAGTGTTGCATCTAAATGTGGAATGCCGTGTGTATCAATGTTTGTCACATCAGAGTGGCTATGTGAAGCCCACAAATGATCCCAAATTAATTATGAGTTTCAGTCCCTTAAGATGTTAGCCTCTGTGAAGCAGGCTTTGGGTTACTTTTCAGATGGTTTAGAAATATGGCTACAGACTAAAATATTAAGTCTAAATAAAAGAAATTGTAGTTAGAAAGATAGAGTTACTAGAGCCTTCATTAAACGTTATACATATAAAGACACACATCTTTTCTGAGATAGTAGCACATAAGAAAGAGGTATTTTTGAGAGCCTACAACTAAATGTATTAATTTTGAAAAAAAAAAAAAAAAAGGTTAGAGTTCAGCTAAGTCTTCATAGAATCATAGAATCATAGAATGGCCTGGGTTGAAAAGGACCACAGTGATCATCAAGTTTCAACCCCCCTGCTATGTGCAGGGTCACCAACCACCAGACCAGGCTGCCCAGAGCCACATCCAGCCTGGCCTTGAATGCCTCCAGGGGTGGGGCATCCACAACCTCCCTGGGCAACCTGTTCCAGTGTGTCACCACCCTCTGTGTGAAAAACTTCTTCCTAATATCTAACCTAAACCTCCACTGTCTCAGTTTAAGGCCATTCCCCCTTGTCCTATCACTATCCACCCTCGTAAACAACCGTTCCCGCTCCTGTTTATATGCTCCCTTCAAGTACTGGAAGGCCGCAATGAAGTCTCCTCAGAGCCTTAATTGATTGTCTTAATTGATTGTTATTTACAACTGTTAGAATTCTTACGGTCATACCTTCATATCTGAGTTTGTCTGAGCAGTTTTGCACTTAAAGCAGCAACTCAGCTTCTTCATGTATTTAAAATTGCCATACGTGCTCAACATTACAGTACTTACCTCTTGAGATAGGAATGAATTTCTGAGAATATGCAAATGAATCCATTCTTCACTTGCAGTTAAAATTAATTTTGAAATGGGTTTATTTAACATATTTATAAAACTTTATTCTCTCCTCATGAATATACTCTTTAACAATGACATTTAGATATTTCAATTTCTGTATTGCTGTGTCACCGAGATCTTGTGCAGGCTGCACAGTGGGAAGAAGAATATTCTAAATAATCCATTGGACTTTACCATTCTGAGTTGTTTGATTAATTCTTAAGCAATAACTCATATGTACTGTGTTTCTAAATTTCCAGTGTTGCCTTTTCTCAAAGGAGCAGTGGCCGCAGCTTTCCCCTGCAGTGGCAGCAGCTGTCCATAGTTTGCAGCCTTTTTCAACAGTGTCACCATTTCCTACTCTTACCACCGCGATTAGGGATTCATTCTGACACAGTCAGAGATGGCCACTTCCTCCAGCACCTCCTCCTTGCAGTAACAGTGCCTTGTTGCACTCACTGGGAGTTTCTGGAGAAACCTGGGAAGTCTGAAGTTCACCTCAGCCTAAGCTGCCGTAGGAGTCTCTGCCCATTTTGAGGATGGTGGAATTTGGGTGAGAGGAGAGAGATGGAAATGAGCGCTCTAGCATATGTACTACAGGGAACTTATTTCAATGAACAGAGCAATTCACATTTAAATCAGGACGTTAACTTACTTTCCTGTGTCTCAGGCACTTTTTACAGTCAGTAGGTGCCCAAGCACCTGTATGGGGTCTACTTTTCAGAAGTCATGGGACAGAAATGTGTACCTTCCTTCTCCACACCCAGACAAGTGCCCCTGCGTATTGCTCTCTTTTATTCCTCATTATTAAATGTCTTTGTTTTGCCCTGGAAAGAAGTGGATATTTTCAAGGAACGGGAAAGATGAGCTCCCATGGCCTGACAGCCTATTGGGCTGTCACCTTCTCAGTAGTTTGCTTTCGCAGTTCATGAAGTTGAGAGTTGTGACCACACAGAAATAGGAGTGTAGGATGGATTTCAGTGATTAGGAATATTTTATGTGTCAACTTCAGCTATCGGATATATTTCCAGGTATTTGGCTGTAATTCCTTTCTAGAATTTTATCTCAAGCTATAGAAATTTAACAGGCATGGTAAACATAGATAGGATGTAGAGAAGAGACTTAGGAGAACATGAAAGCAGAGAAATAAACACAAAGAAGTATCAGAAGTAAAAAAAAAAAAATGAACTTGAGGATGGGAAATTTACAAAAGAGTCTAGGAGATAGATAGACAACGAACTGGAGCATATGCCCCAGTGGATTCACACAGATCCACTGAGGCACATCAAACGTAAATGCAGCTGTTCCATAGGCATGCAAAACATCCAAGGCCTACCAGCAACTGTGATGTTAAAATTCAAAATAAAAATGATGCAATTTTGGTAACACATGTTCAAATTATTAGAAATGTCAAGTGACACCTGAGGTACTGCTGGGCTCTATTGGTTTTACTGCTTGTGTAAAAAAATTGTTAATGACAGCTTTCCCAGCAAATCAGGGAAATGGTGGTGCAAACACCCAGATGTAGCACAGCTATAGTAACAGAGAGGCAAAATTACTGCTGCATTAATGTCCTCTTTTGAACTATGCTGCTACAAAACCTGTAAAATATAAGACAAAGTTTCTGGTGTCTTAGAAGGAAGGAATAGGTAGATAGATTAATAGATAACATGCATTAATTATGTATATTGTACATATTATATTAAATATATATTACATATTTTTTACATAAATTAAAAAATAACATATATATATTATGTTATCGGGTAACCTGACTGTCTTTCCTCATCAATCCACCTAGGACTTGTAATACAACTAACTGTGAAATAGAAGACTGAATACATACCTTAAGATTATTATAAACATTGTTACGAGTACCTTAATCGAAGACCTTATGATATTCAGTGCAAAGTTAAAGTTGGTGACCTTATGGTGTGCAGGCTTCTGTTGGGAGTGTGTACATGACCCTCCTTGAGCTCCTGCAGAAAAGTGACCCAACAATAGTTTTAGGTGTCTGTCACCACCCATTCACAGCCCATCTGAGGCTTCTGCAAGCTTTACAATGTTTCCATTACAAATTCCTCATGTGCTCCATCCCTGAAGTGACCTCTCTGAAAACTCAGGGTCCTCAGCGTGCACAAGTGCATTTACAGCTCTGTTTTGCTCCCTGTCCTCCTTGCCAAGCACTCAATCCCAGTGCTTATGTGACTGCTAACAGCAGGCATGTTTCTTTTCATAACCCTGTTCGGAGATCTCATGTGTCAGATGCAGTTAATCTTAGTATGAGCGTAGTGCCTTGGCCACTGACACCAGGCAGGCTGTTAGCATGCAGGGGGCACAACAGTAGAGGCCGTGCTCAGAAGTCTCTGTTGCAGGTGCTGCAAGGAGCTCAGAGATCCATATTTCTTCCTAGTGAAGCGTGGTCTGTAAAGCCATGTACTAGAGATCAGCAAATACTGGAAACGGTTTTCTTCCATTGCCTTTAAGTATGTTTTTTTCTTGTTTGACATCCAGGGTCTGAATCTAGTGTAGGCCATTAATCTTCCTTTTGCCATCCCTGTGCCATCACTATTTTTCATTAGAAAACAGAAGCTGTTTCTTTTCTATGTGACTCCTACAGCTGACTTGACTTGGGTAGGGTATCATCCTTTCCTTCCCACACTGGCTTTGTAACACCTACAAGTATCTTATAAGCAACTTTTGCCAAAATATGTCCATTTTGAGACTTGTCACTCAGGCACTAGACTTGCTACAGCATGATATCAAAGCATCTGTTGTTGATTTAAAGACTGATTTTAATTAGTTATGGTATAAATGGAAAACCGTGCATGGTATGGCTTGGGAAGTAGAGAGCGTGCTATTTGTTTGTAGTTTCCCAGTACAGTACTCTAAAATGCAGCCCATAACTCAAAAGGAAGAAAAGCTTTTCCTTTGAGAGGATGCCGTAGGATTAGCTTTCGTTTTTCTGTCCTTGTAGCCCTCTGGAGCACATCTGGAGATCATTCAGGGAGGGGGAGGAGAGCGAGACGGGGCTCGGATTTATGGTGATGAGAGACCTGGGGCCTTGCAAAAAAATCATAAAGAGCAAACATTAAGTTGTATAAATACTGTATTCTAGCATCTTGCTGAATGATACATAGAAGCAGCACCAATCCAAATTGGTACAAAGGGAAAAGGATGTTTTTTGCCTTACTGTTCAGTTGCTTTTAGTTCTTTTATGGTCTGACTTGATGCAAACCTTATGGGCTAATAAACAGTAAGAAATTGCATTTAACTAAAACTTTCTGTGCCTATTCTTCAGTTAAAAACTGTGCAGTTTAGGTGTGAGGTCTCCCTCCTGAGCCTACAAGGCACAGTAATATATATTTCTTGTCAGCCAAAAATACCTACACTGCATGTAAATATAAACAACACGTAATTTTCACTTCATTCCTCACTGGCACGTCTTGCTTAAAAACAGCTTTTAAAAGTGCATGCCACCTCCTTTTTATTTAAGCCAGAATAGAGAACAAAAATATCTTTTTGAAGTGTTGATCCTTGAAACTTTAAAACACTGTTAGTGGTCGGATGCCTCTCTTTTCTTTCTCGTCAGCCAAATCAACGTTCTCTCAATTGAGCTAAATTGCAACGACATTCTGGAGAACAAGAAAGGTTTTGAACCACAGCCTGGTGCTCAAGTCCTGTTTCTGCAACTTTGTCTTAAGGTGTAGCAGATCAGGGATGGGCCCAGCTGGGAACGCTCTCCACACAGGTTGTTGCCATTCAGGTCATCAGGTATTTTTGTCCACTGCCATGGGATTGAAGAGTTCTCCTCCAGCCATGGCGTGCAAATAAGCCCTGGGTCCTTGGCACTGGGCAGACGCGTGCCGTGTTGACTTGGCTAGGCAGCCTCGTGCTGGGCACACAGTTGCAGTGGAAAGTCTTCCTCACGGGGAAGCCTTTTGAATTTGCGATAGTGGAGGAGGATACTGGATTAAACATAGTAAACCCATCCTCCAGAATAGGATGTTTTGGGAAGTTCGTGCATTTAGGAAAGACTTCCTACGACAAACCCACAGATCCAATTTCCTGCCCAGTTTGTGACTAGCAGACTGAGTAGGACAGGGCCTCTCTTGGGAGCTCGATAAAAACAAGTGGTCACGTCATATGTAAAGCAGCACTGTGCAGCTGCTACTAAAAAAGTGATCTTGGCATCGAGAGCAGTTTCCACATGTACTGACACTGAAACTCATGAGGCAACAACTGCCAGGACAAATTTGGACTGGCTGTCACCTCGGAAAGAGTGGGATGTTTCTAGGGTCAGAGCTGGATCAGCTATATATGTCATTTATTTCGTTCTTTTATGCAAACCTCAGGCTTCCTGGTGGAATTTAATTTTCTGTTGCTGAAGGGCTCTGCTGTGGTTTCCATAAGTTTCACCAGGCAGAATTTCTGCAAGCATCTCATGTGTACCTCTGCTAGCAACGCGTTTGCTGGAGGTTATCCTAGCGTGGTGCGAGGTGAGTTTGGTTGCTGACCTCCCCCCCTGTGCTCAGGAGGATAAAAGTGTATCACAGCACAACTTTGTTGAGGCATCCAGCAGAGCCAGTGTAATTTAAAAACTAGATGGACTGCACATTCCAGAAGGAGATTGTTTGTGCCTGCGAATGCCTCACTCACTGAGGGAACCACTGACTGGAAAAGCACATATTTTCTGTTTTTAGCTCATACTGTAAATGTTGAGATACTAAATAGTATGTCAAGGCTACACGTAGTAAGGCTTATTTCTTAAATGCTACTCTGCTTTTTTTGTCCCCTCTTTCTAAAATGCAGGCCATGATAATTGCTTTTACATCTGACATGATTCCTCGTCTGGTTTATTACTGGTCCTTTTCAGTCCCTCCTTATGGGAGCCACAGCAGTTACACCATGCGGGGGTATATAAACAATACACTCTCTGTCTTCAGTATATCGGACTTCAAGAATGCAAGCAAGCCATTTTCCCCCTGGTTTGGGAACCACACAACATGCAGGCAAGTGTCAAGTAACCATCTTTTCCCAGTGACAAGGGTAAATACCACTGTTTTCATATCTAACTTATCCAGATCCATTAAAAATACCCAGTAAGAAATGTTAGAACGCAGTGTAAGCAGCATAATCTGAGTGGCAGAACTGAGTGAATTATCCACCTATAAGTAAGACTTCATTTTGTTTTCCTCCTAACGTATGCAGTCCCAAAAAATGAAATAAAAAAAAAAAAGCCCCGCGACGCTTTAAAAGTGACCTGAGATGGTTTATCAGATGGTTTATCACTGCTGCAGTTGCATTCAGCAGTCTGTTCAGGCTGCACTGAGCCGGGACAAGGCCTGCTCCATCCTCTGGCCACAGAGCCGTACTGCAGGTTGCTGGCGCGCTCCTGACTTTCTGCATCGCCTTCAGGTACCGTGACTTCCGCTACCCTCCTGGGCACCAGCATCAGTATGAGCATAACATATACTACTGGCACGTCATCGCAGCCAAGCTGGCTTTCATCATTGTCATGGAGGTAAGCCTGGAGGGGCTTTCAGCATAAGTGATTTAGACTCCTCTTCCCTCCCTGCAGAAAATCCTTGGAAGACGTTCTGTTCAGGCACAGCTGTCAGAGCTTTTAGTGCGCAGCGGTGCTGGCGTGGGCTCAGGAGAGGTAAATTAAGTGTAGCACTGTTAGAAACAGGCTCTGAAGTGATGGTATCCATTGAGGATTGCCCCAGTGATTGCAGTTTCTCTTCTCGAAAACTGTCAAGCGATTTCTAGTATCAGGAATAGAAGGGACAGTTGCACCAAACGTATGTTTATGCTTTATATGTTTTTATTCTGTTTATTTGTAAAAGCATTTATGTGTTGTTAGAGGTTTGTGCCTCGCCTCATGAATACATGCAGCACAGCACATGCGCACCGAGTGACCTGTGTAAAGACAGTCACTGCAAGAGGGGAGGCTGTGGATGAGACTCTTTGACTCTTTGGCAATTGCTCTCTCCCGTGCAGCAACAATGTGGGGTTAGGAAAGATGGGAGATGTCCAAGTTCAAAGGAAAGGAATACCAGATATTCTTTCATTACAAAATGTACTTAGTGCCTGATCCAGGGACTACTGAAGTCACCAGAAATGCGCAGCTTGCTAGAGCTCAGTTCCATAGCAGAGGAATGTCTGCAGCCCTGGAGGCATTTGGACAAACCTGAAACAATTTAGAAAGATCTGTAACCAATATTTCCACAGTCTGGGGGAAAAGGAAGCACTGGGCACCAGGGTCCCCCCAGAGCAAGCAGAGAAGTCATTAGTAGCATCGGGATTAGAAAATCAGAAAGTTTTGTTTGTCAGACAATTATTCTATTCATCTCTGCTTTTTAGGATACTGTTCCACTGTGGTAGATACTGATACAAAACCCACTCACAGCCTTAAGAAATAGGGCGGCATTTCGATGTTTCTCAGAGTAATAACAACAGCTTGCTCAACCCAACTGACATTTCTTTTCATTTGCCCCTTCCCCAGCACGTCATATACTTTGTGAAGTTTATTATTTCCTACATAATCCCGGATGTGTCACAAGAGACCAAGAGCAAGGTCAAACGAGAGAAGTACCTGACACAGAAAATCTTGCACGAGAACGACCTCAAAGTTGTGAAAAAAACCATAGGGAAAATCGCTGACAAAATCATCGAAGGAGTAGACAGCACTTTCCGGCCTAAAACTGAATAAGGACTTCTTTATACAGAGGAACAGTTCTTAACCACCCAGCACCTGCCCAGGTACCAAGAGCTAACCAGACGCTTTGGATGAATTCGCCTTACTAAACATGGTTTCTTGCAGCTGTCACCTGCTCCTTGCCTGTTTCCCTTCGGCAAAAGCAACTGAGACTCAGTTTACAGTTATCCATTTTTTAAACCAGCTTTATTAGGACATATTTTTTGAACATCTGAAGGTAAAAATTATCGTCTTAAAACGATGCAGATTAACTCTGGAATATACAGAGTGCTTTCCTCTTTATTTAGGTATAAGCTAGTAGGTCTGAACTTGAATAAAACCTTAATAACAAGAATTACTTGTTGTAAGAACACCACCACTTTCGCTGAAGGAGCTTTGATTACTTGGTGATGCAAACCCCAACTAAAAGAAGGAGAAGCCAAAACATGAAGGAAAGAGAAGGAAAATGCAACTCACAACCATGTTGTTAAGCTGTTGCAGTTGACTTACTGAGCACTGTTGTGTGCCTCGCTGAATTAGAAGTGCATACTGGGACTTAAATGGATAACAAAGTATTTCAGTTCATCATGGGTTTGGATCACAAGAAGCGGTGGGACTGTAAGCCCGTCCTGTTCGTCAGCCTCTGTGTAAACAGGAGAACTGAAATCCGTGCATACAAACTGACTTTGCTGCACTCAGAGCGAGTGGAAAACTCAGTTATTTTATCTTTTCCCTGGTCGGTGTACCCTCATTAGCTCACTTGGCCATTCTGTTCTGAACGAGCACAGCCTTTGAGGCTTCCCAGCTGTAACAGTAATGAGTGTTAAAATTCTTTTCATAAACTGAATCAGTAATTGTAGAGGGCTGTCTTTTGCCTATACCATAGGCATTCTCTTCCCCGATTTTAACACAGAAAGAATGCGCAGCTGGACCTGTTCTGGTGCAACACTGTATGATAAATTAAATTTGGACAAGACCATGAATCTACTGAAGCTGCAGATTGGAATAAACCATTTAATATGCATTTACTGTGTTACAAAACTTTAAATAATCAGGAAGATGTTACAAGTGTGGATGAACTTGCCAGAGCCATCAATCATCTTCACATTATGCTGCGGATCTGCTTGGCTGTTTTGGCTTCAGTTGCATCCTAGGAGTTCAGGAATTACAGCGTAAACGTGTATGTAGAGCTCCTGCAGCAATGATGTTCCAGATTATTAACTTGCTTTCTTTTTTAATGGTTCTAGTGCACCAATCCCCATGAATTGTGAAAACCAAAATCTTGAAAGAAAGGCAAAAGTATGTCTGCAGTCTGTAAGCCAGATGATTACTGCTGGGCTTGTCATTTTGTACTCTTAAATGTAACTCATACGCGCAATACTTAGGCAGATATTCGCATAGCTTTTTACATATTAAGAAGTTCGTTTGCAGAAACGAAGTAGCATTGGTAAGTTGTACTTTAGCCCATTAATAATCAGAAGGAGTCAAACATCTGTATTTTGTAGAAAAACTTCAAATTACTGCTCTGTGTACCTCAAGCCTATCCTTTGAAATGGCAACATATGAACCAGAAGAGGCAACACATGAAGGGAATTATTTCGGCAGATGTGATACACAGGCTTTCACTAAGCACAACTTTGCAAAATGATTGCATAGAGGAATATGGGAGGAAAGCTTGGTTCAAAAATCAAACAAAGGTTGAAAGATGAAAGACAGAAACTCGGAGGTTCCAGAGAAGGCTTATATTTCTGACGATGAAGAACTGAAGTTTGCTTTCTGCACTGCCCAGAAAACCTGCTGCCAGACACTGCCTGAAGATGAAAAGATGCAGGACAGAAAAACAAGGTCATAACCATAAACAACTACTGACCAGCACCGTGATAAAACTGGTGCTTCTTTCCACGGGAAATTCTACTCTAAATACTCATTTATTTTTTGTTGCCAGTCAAAATCATAGCAAGTCTTTAAATTTACGGGGAGTCAAATATAAATTTGGCAGACGGATAGACGAACATTCAGAAGTTTCTAAACAAGACAGGACTTCTTGTTGAGATATATCATCCCAGTACTGATACAACCTTTTTCCGGAATGACAGAATGATTATGGTTGGAAGGGACTTCCGGGTCGGTCTGCCCCGGCCCTGCTCAGCAGGGACACCCAGAGCGGGGTGCCCAGGCCTACATCCAGGCGGCTGCTGAAGGCCTCCAAGGAGGGCACCCCACAGCCTCTGGGCAGCCTGTGCCACTGCTCCGTCACCCTCACAGATACAAAAAGATTTTTTCTTACGTTGAGGTGGAATTTCTTGTGTTTCAGTTAGTGCTTGTTGCCCAGCTGTCGCTGAGGAGTATACCAAGCTTTTCTTTATAGCAAAATTTTGTCCAAAAGACCATTTCATGGAATAGCTTTGATGAAGTACTCAGCTCCGTGCAAGCTCAGAATTGCTTGATTTTGGCTTCAAGTTAGCATTTCCCCGTATATGAACTAGTATTTTCCCATCAGCAGCAGTGTTCAGCTGGGAAGTGCCATTTCCTTGTCCCCGTAGGGGATCACGGTGCCAAAGTGCCTTAAACACCCTCTCAGGTCCGTGTTGGAGGGCTGGTGTTAGCAAACAGGTATCGTGTGATAAAGGCAAAACAATTAAAATCACGAAATGGGCCATCTCGGGTAATTGTTTGGTCTTAAGGAAACTCTGATTGCCCTCTTTGACAAGTGAAGAGACAAGGAAACAAAGGAATTAAATGCCTTGCCTGGGGATACACTGTGAACAGTAGCAGAGCTTAAGACAGATTTTCAGGAGTGCCTGGTATTCTGATCCCTTTTTTCTTCCCGTGCCTCCCAATTGTCCCATAAAACAAGCACTGCCTGAAGGGGAGATGGCCCTGAAGGTCACTATTAAAAAAAAAAAAAAGTAAATAAAAACACGCTACACCAGCAAAGTGTATTTATCCATGACTTAGTCTCCTGTAATAGACTCCTAACCACCTAAAATCATAGAACATCCTGAGTTGGAAGGGACTCATCAAGTCCAGCACCTGGCTCCACATAGGACCACCCAAAATTCAAACCCTACGTCTGGGAGTATGGTTCAGACACCTCTTGAACTCTATCAGACGTGGTGCCACCAGCTGGGGGATGCTGGGTGAGTTTCTGCATTACCATTTTGTTCAGATCAAGAATGTGCTTGAAACTAGCCTTCTGCCAGTCCCCCCACTTTCTGGGTGGTGGCTCACGTCTGCTTTCACAGCTCATGAACTGGATTTTTATTGTCTTGAGCCAAACCGGGCGATAGATCTGAGGTATGCACATGATGGTATACCTGTCTCTGGCAAACATTTTAGTCCACAGCTCTAAAACCTGAGCTAGTCTGCAGAGAGCAGTGAGTACTGGTGGGCATCAGCTTCTCAGCATCAGCATTACAACAGCTCAGTTACTTGCCTCCCAGGTGCCATGCTACTTGCTAATGTAGCCATAACGTCTAATCTCGGTAAACAGTGCATCAGGAATTCAGTTCATTTTGCCATACGCATGGTGCTTTTGACAGCACCAAGTGCCTAAACCTCTTAAGCCGTGCAGTGTAAATAAGCCTCTACCTCCAACTGCTGAGACCTCCAACAGGGGAGCTCTGCAGGGGCAATAGGAACAAAGTGCATGTGGGGTGGGGGCAATTGCCAAACATACTGGTGTTTCTTCAAGACTAGGTCACTTTAATAATGTTTAAAGATCTGCTTGAAGGGAAAATTAATGTTGATTTTAAACTCTAGGTCAGTTTTACTGTTTTTACATTTTGTACAGGTCCGTTGAAGTCGGGATGAATTTGAGTCAGTCACCATTTCATTGCCTTAAAGTAAGATATGAGCAACATAAATTGCAGGCCGTTGCCACTGTTTTAGACTCTGTGTATGTTGATAAAATTCAGAATGTAAGAATGTACTTTTTTGTATTTTTTTCTAAGAATGTTTGCTATTAGTTTCTGAACATTGCAATTTATATTTATTGTCATTAAATAAAGTCTATTTTAAAATAATGCATTTGTTCTTGATTATCCTTGTTTGTTTTTGTACAAACAGTACCGCTGCTGCCAAAGCCACATTTAAATTCTGAGAACATCATCACCGTCTCATTTCCATATTCTCCCTCTTTTTCAATCTTTTGCCATTAAACTGTTACTGCTGTTGTAATTTATCTCCTGTTTTTTCTGCATCCTCTAGATGGAAGTCATTCCTTTCAACCCCAAGTCGATGACAAGGACCATTATGTTCTCATACAAATAAACAGTTTAGGTCTTTATACCTTTTCACTCCTGTCATGATAAGCCCTGTGTTGTGTTTCAGAGTCGTCATTTATTTCTTCATCTGAATCGAGTATGTGAGATGCTCCCACCTCCAGGCAGGCCAGATGCTGTGCTCCTTACGCAGCCCATGCAGCAAACGGTGGTACAGCACAGCACAGCCTCCGGTGTGGCAGCTAAACCAACTTCCAAATCTCACTCTCTGTGTCTCTCCTTGTCATCTGCCTAGATCATCATCGTGTCTCTTCTGCTCCCACTCCAGCTCTTCCTCTCTGCGATGTCAGTGTCCGAGCCATTCCACTGCTCCTGTTCCACAGGGACACCCCTGCATCCATTGGGTTTTAAGTCAGAGCAAAACCAAAAGCAGCTTCATCACGACTGATAATGAAGAGTTATTTCTCTACAGGCAGAAGGATAGAGCATAATCACAGGCCAAATCTGTATGAGGACAGTGTGTTTTTAAACCCATATCGACAGATACATTTTAAACTCTTCAAAGAACAAGCTTTAGAATTTTGTGGATGGCTACGCAGATAGCCAAAGCAGCACACTGCTTCTGATGTTGCCTGCTTAGTTTCAGCTGTTTCAGTCCCAGAATGGATGAACTGCCTTTATTTTGGATGAGTGTACGTGCCAGATCAAAGCGAGCTGTGCTCTGCCCCACCTGGTACACCTCGCCTGTTCACTATGCACATCACAGGAGAGTTCAGCAAAGGCATCAGCCAGGCAGGTTCACCATCTACACCAAGCCCCATTTTTTTTCCTGCTATAATTCCATTTTTACTGTGCATCAATAACAGATACAAAAAGCACTGAAAAGATACAGATGTGATTAGTCCTCCACATGGCTCGGGGCAATATTTTGACACAAGAAAATAATGTACCTTAATAGGCTGGTAAAAGTAATAAACATTTTGCAGGAAAGCTGACAAATTCATTTTTATTTACAACCTGGAAGTGCAACAAAAGAAGAGCCTTTAAAAGTTCTTTTTTTTTTTTTAACCACATTTATTACATCCTCTGATACAGTTATCCTGTGTAAGCAATGCTAATAACTGGGATTACATTTACATTTGATCAGTCAGCAACAATGCAAAGAAATTAAGTGACTTCTCTTGCTTTTAGAACATACTAATCAATTCTGTACGTACCCCAAGCAGCTCTAGCACTGTATGTAGAGTTACAGAAGTGCATGTGTGGACACACAGCTTCTGCCCTCTTTCCAAAACACACACACACACACACACACACACACACGTGCACACACTGACAGGTGTTCTGCCAGCTATGAAGAACAGAACTCATGAGCTGCCTCATTGTGAAAGGCATTCTTTTCCAGTAACAACAAAGGAAGTCTTCCACCCAGCAGTATGAAGGTAGACCATTCTCTATAAGCAGGTAAGACACACCAGTCTCCTAAATGCTGAAGAGGACTAAAAAGCACACAACATCAGACCACGGAGAAAATCCCACCAAGTTCTTTGTGACAGCAAGCAGAGGCGAGGGCACCAAAAATCCACCTCTGCCATATGAAGAGAGAGAGTGGGGAGGGAAAAAGCCAAATTCTTAAGTTGTGCAAGAATAAGTAAATCACATCCAACTATGACAGCATTAACAACACAATATCAAGGATTTATACTTTTTGTTGTTCATGTAAGCCTCCCAAACCATTTCTCTGCTCCTGGGCAGACGAGGCAGGACAAGTGGATAAATAAGCTGTGCTCGCAGCCACACGCACCTGCCAGCTATCGTCTTACCTTCCCGCTCTTGTGCGATCTCATTTGGACCCAAGTAAGAAGTCTCCCCTTACAGCCACATTGTGTTCATTCATGCAGTCATTCTCTAAACCAGTCTGACTGCTCGGAGCGAGCAGAATTACACTTAAGCCTCTGTGACCGGGGCACTGCAGGATCCTCGCTTTTGGTCCGTTCCCTGCTGGAGTGGGAAGCGGTGACCGAACCCTCCCACTCAATGGGCAAGCCCAAATGTCCATCTACAGCACCAAGGATCCATGGCTTTTAGAGTTTGTCAGATTCTTGCAGTTTATAGTGCTGAAAGCTCACCAAGAGGTGAGCCGGGGGTTAAAGTTATTCGTCTCATGATTGATCTGCTCTTCAGGTTTGCTGCAACGGGCCGCACTGTGCCTTTAAGAGAGCTCTGTATGACTGCAGGGCTAGTCTTGGCACCTGGTCTTGGCCTTCTGAATGTCCCTATTCAGGCAGAGCTATTGTGCTTTGACTTTTTGCTTCACCTTAATCCAAATGAGTTTTCAAGTTCAGACAAGCCCTCTGGTTGTTCATAACTTTAACTACATGGGACATTACACAGGCACCTACAAACTGGCAGAATCAGGCCCTTCACTATTGTCTTAAGCCCGGTTTTGAAAAGAATATGGCACTGTTGCTTATGGGTTTGCCAAAGCAAACTGTGACCTGGCATCTGAAAAAAGCAAGGAGTCTGGGACGCGTGGCAACAACAGATGTCTGCCGTGCAGCTGGGACATGAACAAAGTCAGAGGGAGGATCTGCAGGAGGCTGTGGTAGGAGGCTGAGGCCGCAGGGCAAGTGCAGCTCCTTCCCCAGCCACAGAGACCCCATTTCAGTGCTGTCAAATGCTTCAGAGCAACAGCTAAGAAATTCTTTCCATATCTGCTGTTAATTAGTAACTGCTTATTTACATCTAGGAAAGGCAAACACTGGTCTGCCTCTTCTGGAGTGCCGTGCTTCAGGATTAGCGACAGACAGACCTTCTGCAGCTCACGACATTTACCTACTGTATTTTCTTTAACAGGTATGTATGCTAAAGCACACTGCATACTATAAAACTGTTTTTACACCCTACTACAAATTAATAATAAAGAAGAAAAGGCCTGCATTTGTTAAAACCTCGTGCTTTAACTAAAAATAATTAAGTTAATTACTACATAAAATCTGATTTCTTTCCTTGTCAGTCTGTTCCCAATTTTTTTTCCCTGGTGATCTAAAAGGGGGGGAAAATGTCACCACCCTCAAGGGAAGCCATTAACAAATCCTTTATTACCTTGCAGCTGAAGTAATGACATCTTATTGACAGCACAGCAGAGCAAACAATGTCTTACTGAAAGCTTCAGTGCTGGATTTGGGCCGTCCTAAGGACCTGAGACCAAGTAAAGTAAGCAGGTTTTGCTACTGAATGAAAGACAATGACTGTTCTAGTTCACCGGTGGCCTTTAGCACTCCTAGACACAAAAAAGGTATGCACAGCTCACTGAGATATCATTTGCTAATTTTGTACTTCACCCAGGTCATTAGACCAGCTACAAATATTTGTGAGGACTGAACTGAGTTGGCGAATTGGGTTTTTGTTTTTCATTACTGTGTAAGACTTTACTAAAATGATACATGTACCTGTATTCCTTAGGTAGTGTCTCCCTCTAGCAAACTCCTCTCAGCATCCTGTGGGTAAAACGCCTCAGACATAGGCCTAGCCACTTAGCATCCTATATCTTGATACCCTTTTCTGCTTTATCTTCCCCGTGATAGAAGTTTCATCTCGTTTAAACAACCTATCTTTAAATACAACTCAATACATCTGGTCTATCTATAATGAAGAGGTATGAGAGTGGTTTATTT
Organism: Gallus gallus; assembly: GCF_016699485.2. Classification (NCBI taxonomy): domain Eukaryota; kingdom Metazoa; phylum Chordata; class Aves; order Galliformes; family Phasianidae; genus Gallus; species Gallus gallus. Next base: position 30,814,089 of record NC_052532.1, read on the forward strand.
TCAATTCACAAAGTAGTATAATAGCTCAACAAGTACAAAAATCCCACAAATTATGTATCAGGCTTTACACTGGTTTCACTTATTCCTGTTGTATGGTCTTAAGTGAGATTATTACTTGGAAGGTCATGGTACCATGTAGATAAACTTTTTTGAATGTCCAATACCAGAAAGGCCAGGGAAGTTGAAACCATGTAATCTGGAAAAGCAGTTTATTTGCCAAGAATCTCCAGCATCCAATTCACAGATATCTTAAATCCAGGTTACCTCATTATTTATCCCCAAGTGTACTTCTAATATGAGAATGAAACATTGCATTTGGCCAGTTTGTAAAACTGTTACAATTAAGTCTAATCAATTACTTTCACCAGTTCTAACTGCAGGTGTCTGAAGTATTTCACTTCTGTTCTCCATGCAGACAAGTATCCTTCCAAAGAGGACGTAGGGAAGATCAGAGAATCAGAATCCTTAGAGTTGGAAGGGACCTTTAAAGGTCATCTAGACCAACTTCCCTGCAGTGAACAGCGAACAGGGACACCACAGCAAGATCAGTTGCTCAGGTTGCTAGATCAGGTCCAGCCTGACCTTGAATGTCTCCAGGGGTGGGACATCCACATCTCTGGACAACCTGTTCCAGTGCTTTATTATTAATACCACAAAAAACCCCACCTTTTCTTTATATCCAACCTAAATCTCCCCTCTTTAAGTCTGAAACCATTTCCCCCTGTCCTATCACCACAGACCCTGCTGAAGAGTCAGTCCCCTCCTTCCTCACATCCCCTTCAGACACCAACAGGCCGCCCTCAGGTCTCCCCACAGCCTTCTCCTCCTCGGGAGGAACGAGCAGCGGGGGCAGAGCCACAGGGCCGGGTTTCACCTAAATCAGCATGATAATCACATTGCTTTGCAGAACATTGTCCTTAACAGAGGTTGTTCTTAGCCTGATCCTTAATAAAGGGGATAATAGTTCGTGAGAACAACGGTCACAGGAGATATTTCTAGTCAGCTTTTGTTCTTGTACTTGGCCAGTTTGTGTGCTGCCTAAGGGTATAAATAGAGGGACTATAGTGGGGATTAGCAGACTTTCTTTCCAGCCGGTCTCGTGTGCCAAAGCGATGACTCTATTAGCATTGTTTCCCCTGAAAGGTTTGTTTCACTCCGGCTTTCAGAAACCAGCACAAAGGCACCAAGCCGTTCCCGAGGCCCCATTTTCTCCTCCTCTAATACCGGGAGCGTGTGCTTCCACCTGGGACAACCCAAGCTCTCTCCACCTCCCCTTGGCGACAGGGGCAAGGTTGCTCTGAGGGTTCTACACCTCTGCAAGCTGTTCTACACCTCAGCACCGCAGAGACGCTTTTTGGATAGCATTTAACACTCAGTATTCTGTAGATGAAGTGGAAGTTAGCGATGGCTTTGGCCTTTCATGTGCCTCAAAGATAGAGCGCATCGAATGTCTCCTATGTACGGTCACCCCAACACTGCGTGTTAGAGGGCAGAGAAACCCGGAGTTAAAGGCTAGGCCTCACCTCTCTGAGCTTTAGAGAATGGACAGCAATATATAACAAAGTCACCCTGGGATCCCTTTGTAATTAACAAATAGGCACCTTTCAGGTCTGATCCTTCTGATCCATTTTGACTGACATTGGTATGCAGTGAATCACCTGGGGTTAAACAAACACGGTACTCTGTTGTCTGTAGATGACCAAGCAAGGTTGTATTTCTGCTTCAGTTCTCTATCACATGGGCAATTTACTGAGCACCCAGCTTCTCAGTTTTCTTTCTCTCTTTTTTCTTTTTCTTTCTTTCTTTCTCTCTTTTTTCATTTCCTTCTTTCCTTCCTTCCTTCCTTCCTTCCTTCCTTCCTTCCTTCCTTCCTTCCTTCCTTCCTTCCTTCCTTCCTTCCTTCCTTCCTTCCTCCCTTCCTTCCTCCCTTCCTTCCTCCCTTCCTTCCTTCCTTCCTTCCTCCCTTCCTTCCTCCCTTCTTTCCTCCCTTCCTTCCTTCCTTCCTTCCTTCCTTCCTTCCTTCCTTCCTTCCTTCCTTCCTTCCTTCCTTCCTTCCTTCCTTCCTTCCTTCCTTCCTTCCTTCCTTCCTTCCTTCCTTCCTTCCTTCCTTCCCCCCTTCCTTCCTTCCTTCCTTCCCCCCTTCCTTCCTTCCTCCTTCCCCCCTTCCTTCCCTCCTTCCCTCCTTCCTTCCTTCCTTCCCTCCTTCCTTCCCTCCTTCCCTTCTTCCCTCCTTCCCTCCGTCCTTCCTTCCTTCCTTCCAACAATCTCGGTACATGTCTGCACATGTGTTTAAATGAGTTTAAACATCTTTCTGAACCAGCTCTAGGTGCCTATCATGGCAGAGGACTAAGCTTTTTCAGTACACAACCACCAGAATTCCCAGAGCTGTGTCACTGACCGATCTGAAAAATCAACTGTTTTGATTGCATCCATCCATGTGGTGTGCAGAGCTTTTCTGGCATGCCATAATCATCTCTGTGATCCAGTCCAGTATGCACAGCGCTAAATTTCAGCAACTAGAAACAACAATCTGAATTCCAACGTAATCATTCATACCAGGTGCATAATGGAACACCAGGATGAAGGCTGAGAGCCATCTAAACAGCTAAGTGTGAATTACTGCACCATAACTCAAAGTCATTGGTAACTTTTATTAATAATTTATAGAGCTGCATATTATTAATATATGCAGAAACAGCTGTCTCTCTCTCCGGTGGAATTTGCTTTTGTGAGCGATTTAGGGGAGGCCAAGGAGATTAAGAAGCAGAAACCCAGCAGAGCTTCCCTGAACAACGAAGAGGAGAGCTGCAGAAGTAGGTCATAAAACCTTTCAGTAGGTGGATGGGTCCTTCCCTCATTAGTCTATTTTTAAATACGCAGGACCAAATCCTTAGCCAGTATAAAGGAACTCGGTCCCATTGACTCATATGCAGCCAGCCTGACATATTGACACACTTTGAAAATCTGACCTGTGCTTGTTTAAGTGTAAAGAAATACCCTGACACACACCAATTACAAGCTTGGGTGATATTTTGAGTGTGCAGTGACACAAAGCAGGACACGCAATACGCTGCGATAACAGTGAAATCTGAATATTCTTCAAGACAGGGGGCCAAAGTGCTGCTGTGTGAGTGCCATACTGCCTCATGATGAATGTATTACAGACATACAGCTGTCTCTACATATCTGTAAAACAGATATTGCCTTCTTATTCACCAGCCCATGTGCTTTACTTACTGACTCATTAGAGCTGCCCTCTAGGATTTCTTCCACTTGAGGACTGAATCTCCGATCTACTCTGGAAGATTAAAAAGCACTCATGGTTTTACAGAAATCAGTTCCTCTTATTTAAACACGTAATTAATTTCATGGCAGGCATTTCCCAGCATTCTTTTTTTTCTTTCCAGTCTATTTACAGGCCTGCTGTCTGCAGCAGAGTTTGTTTAATGTGCTAACATTTGTACATCAATTACTCCATGAGAAGACAACCTTCAGGAATGAATTATCTATCTCTTAGCTACCCTTAAAATTGAGCTTAATAATAATAATAATAATAATAATAATAATAATAATTTCTAAGGCTGAATGGAAAATATTTTCTCTCTCCAGATTTATGAGTCCAAAATGTTTTATATTGCACAACCAGGGAAACAGAAGACCTTGGGAAGTTTCCCACAAACAGGTTTAAAAGCCTGAGAAAAGCTGGAGGGAAGCATGTTCACCTGAGGCTCAGAAAAATCAGAGTGAGATCCTTATGTCAATGTATAATTATCTAAAATGACAATATAAAATCATTTTATTAGAGGAAATTCTGGAGTCCTTTTCAGCCAGTGTCCAGTAGTTGGATAAGCTTGAAGGTAAGAAGCTTGAAGGTAAGAAGGTCTTGTTTGAATCAAGATCTTCAGCATCCCAGGATGGGTAATGGTCATGCACCCAAAGCAAGAAGAAGAGGAGAGACATTCCTCCCTGATAGTCTTTTCCCTTCTCCTCCTCCTGTTTCCTCCCAGCTTAGAGCAGAAATGCAATAGTTTAGCCAAGAACATTTCTGCAAGAGTTTCTGTGTGACAATAACAAAAAAATATATTTTATATGAACAAACTCAGTGTAAATTAATTCATTTTTTGATGAAAATACAAACGAAAAGAATCTGAGTAGGTAAGATTTTTCCTCCCATAGAAATATGTGAACAAATAAATACATGTAGATCTAAAATCTATGGATTTTAACAGAGTGAAAATTTGCATTAATCTACAAAACCCTGCTGCTGAAGTATTGTTGCTAAAGTATATATAAGCCCATAACATACAGGAGGTATCACCAGAAGCCATAGCTTTGTCATGCAATTTGGCTGAAATCTAGAAGTAAAGTAGTAAAAATACAGATGTCATGTGACCCTTTCCCATTAGTGACATTATCTCGTAATTTGAATCGTAGAATCATAGAACGGCCTGGGTTGAAAAGGACCACAATGATCATCGAGTTTCAACCCCCCTGCTATGTGCAGGGTCACCAACCACCAGACCAGGCTGCCCAGAGCCACATCCAGCCTGGCCTCGAATGCCTCCAGGGATGGGGCATCCACAACCTCCCTGGGCAACCTGTTCCAGTGTGTCACCACCCTCTGAGTGAAAATTTGAGTCTATTCATAGTTCAGAAGTGGGTTACCATCTGAGATTAAAAATTTTAACTGTCAAAGAGAGTTGATTTTAAGATTTTCATTCCCCTTTTAGGTGAATTTTAGTGTTTATATCTGCCAGGAATGTGGGTTTGGTTTTTATCCTTGCTGCTCCTGAGCTTTGAGGAAAACCTGATCAGCACTTTATACTTTATTTTTTTTTTTAGTAATTTATAGAAGGATGGAAAGACCCATTGCTTTTATATCATTGAGTAAAAAAAAAACTACGTAGGTACCAAGTGTTTCTTTTGTTTTGCACATGTAAATGTAAGTGTTTAGAGGGATTTTTAGATGATCATAGATGTGCTTTTGGATCTAATTCTTAAGTATGTACCAAATGTGACTTAACAAATTTTCAAGATTGTAAGTTGGAGAAAAGCACAATATGTAATGACCTTACCTTCAACACAAATGAACAGACAACACTCGAGTACTCCCTTTGGATACTTATTTTGGACACTTGGCTCACTTGCAGTGTCTGCAAAATTTTCTGATACACATTTCACGTTTGTTAGTGGTGATTTTAGACTACAGATATGAGCAGAAGGTGCTGCAGGAGGCAAAGCACTAACCCACACTGCTTTGGATTTCTTCTCGAATCTCCTTTCCTCATTGCAAAACCAGACCGGTTTTAATCACTCTAGCACAAGTGTGCAGTGCCTCGGGATAGCCCGGGGTGAGCTGTGCTCCCGCTGCAGGAATTGCTGTGCGCTGCCCGCTCCTGGCACCATGGGGGCCCTGCAGCACCACATGGCCTCTGAAGGCATCTTCCAGTCTTGGAGGGTTTTCTGACCCCATGCTGTGCTGCCAGCAGAGCCATCTCTTTTGGAAGTTTTTTAAATTATCCCGGGTACTGCTGACTGGAAAGTTTTCAACAGTACGTATTCTTTTCAGAAAATGAAGTAAAATAAAATAAAATAAAATAAAATAAAATAGAATGCCAGTTCATCAAAAAAGGAACTTTAAACAGAAGTCTGTTGAGAGCAAAATGAGAGAGATGAGACAAAGATCATTTTCCTTCGAGAAAGTGGAATTTCTGCTCTAGTCAGGAGAGACTGAAAGCCCCGGCCCCGCACAGCAGCATCCTTACCTGCAATAACCATTACCTTCACATCTGTGCAACTCATCTGGCAGAAACAGCCTGGGGTTGAGTCCCCGACACACAGAATCCAAATTAGATCTGTTATTTCTACAGCCAGATAAGAAGGCGATGCTGCTACAATGGCCCACCACACCATCAATCTCAATGCTGCGCTTTCCCCAGTCGCACTTGCATTCCTGTGTTGAAAGAACCACTGCAGCACTGCAAGATCTGTCTTTGTTCCACATTTTCTCATATATTAATATGTTGGATGCCATTATCCTGGGGAAAACTGGCTGTTTGCAAGAGCTCCATTTCAGTAGTAGCTTTTCAAGACTTTTTTGGTCGTACAACTTAAAAATCATACCATCAATAGCATTTCTCATAAGATGGATGCCACCAGCCCACAAACACCCTCTGTGATGGCCATTTGGAGACATGAGGAGGTCACAGCCACCATGAGATACCCTTGCAGAGCTGGCAGCACTAGGGCTGACGTTGCAATCCCCATGAAGGTAGCCCTGAGGTGGTCAGTGGATGGAGGGTCTAACCCTATCCTTTTGGGTCTAACCACAGCTGCCAGGAGATGTTTTTGAGCCTTCATTTTCAAGTTCCCCACAGCATCCACAGTACCACTGGTATGCAGCATATGGCCTGTGCAGTAACAAATTAGGAGATTTTAAAGGGACTTTTCTAAGCTTT